>NC_140581.1:565291118-565716118 GCF_964204655.1 Triturus cristatus
GCTAGGGGAAATGATGGATAGACTGAAAGGTGTCGATATTTGGCACAAGTTGCATCCGAACACTTGGGAATATTCCTGTTACTCGACTCGACGACGAAGGGGACACACAGCAGATAAGATAGAATACTGGAAACAAGGCCTCTGGCCTTTTAGACCACGGACCCACTGATAGTTCAGTACCAATGTGCTCCCCCACGATTTCCAGTTCCGTTGTGGTGGCTTCGCCCAGAGGCCCCCGGCAATCAGCTCTTCCGTGCTAAAAATCACAGACGCGATAACGACATATTTTGATAACAACTAGGGCTCTACTGCCACCAGAGCCAATGGACGGGAAGCTTGCAAACCTGTGTTAAGAGGCGAATGCCTGAGCAAGGTGCTTGGGATCGAGCACCAACTTAAGCTTGTTCTAATTCAGTGAGAAGAGCAGGTATCGCGCCTACAGAAGCCGGCAAGCTCGGATCCTAGCATTGCTCTGAACTGCTTGATGCCCAGAAACCTCTGCGGGAGGTGTGGGGCGATTTTGAAAGGCTCACACTTGAGAAAGATAGGCAATTACTCCATAGGGAGTGAGACAAGTCTGGGAGACTTCCTGTGCGGCTGATCCTCAGGGAAACACGGACTACACGCGTCCTGTCTATTCAGGGGTCAGATGGCATGGAGGTGTCAATTTGGGTGGGAACTGTGGAGGCCTTTAATGTCTTCCTGAGGGACATGTATAGGTTCCAGAGGGGTGGGGCCGTGGCTCCCCCGAGTAATTACTTGGGGGAGAGGATGCGGTTACTGTCCCTTATGGAGGGCTTGGAGGCAGAAATAACTGGATCAGAAGTGATGGTGGCACTAGGCTACACAATAAGACTCCGGGATTGGACGGGTTCCCCAGGAGTTTTATCAGTCATTCTCCCCTTCCCTGACTGAGAGACTGTTAGAGGTTTGTAAGCAGGGAGGTTGGGGAGACTTCTTGAATCAATGCGTGAGGCGGTTATCGTGATGTTGCCTAGAACGGAAGAGACGGGCTCCTACAGACCCCATTCTATGATAAATATGGATGGCAAGTTGCTGGGCAAGGTATTGGTGAATAGACTTAGAAGGTAGTGGGTTCCCGGTACATGAATATCAGTGCGGGCGGTTTTATCCCTGGTCGTAGCAATACAATGAGCCTTTGGCGACTAACACACGTTCTACACTCAAAAAGGGACACTGAAATGCAGGGTGCCCTGATTTTTTTTTTACAACCGGATTTTTTTAGGTTTTTAAAACAGCATTGACATACATGAATAGTATTCTTGTCAGTTCTTGTACATATAACTAAATATACCTGCTCTCTGGTGTGTTTTACTTAACGTCCCCTGTAACAAAACTGTAACTCTCCCAACCCCTTGAGTTACACTTAAGTTAGTGTAATGGGATCTCTGGGTGTTGCTATGTATTTATAAATCAAGAGTTTAATTGCGCTATGCTGAAGCACATGCTGCCTCTGGTCCTATTGTTCCTCTCTTCCCCTCTCCTGTTCCAACACTGCCGGTTGTGGGGAGCCCATCTCGCTAGATCCCTGTTTATATTACAGGGTGCCCTGATAGCGCTTGCAATAGAAAAATCATTAGACCCAGTTAGATGGTCATATATGCTCCAGCTACTACAGGCAACGGGCTTCAGGCGGCATTTCCGGGGTTGGGTAAAAGCTCCTATATACCGAATCGGTGGCCAGGGTGCATGTGGGTGGAGTGGTGTCTGTTAGTTGGACGATCAAGAGAGGCACCCAGCAGGAATGCCACCTACCCCCCATCCTCCTGTTCAGTCTGGCTCTGGTGCCACTGGAAATTTGCCTCCATCAAGTGCTGCATAGCTGGGGAGTCAAGGTGGTCAATGTCCAACAATATGGGCCCGATCCGCAAACGTAAATTTAGACATTTGGTCTAAACTTAGGCAAACGTTTAAGTTTACAAATTTGGAAATTGACAAAGGGCATTTACGAGTAGTATCTTTATGTCCGCACTCGGGCAGAGACCTTAGTGAATTCCCATAGTTGTAAACTTAGATGTTTGGTCTAAGTGGAGACCAAACGTCTAAGTTTACCTTTGTGAATCGGGCCCATAACTTCTATGTATGCAGACGATACACTAGTCTATCATGGAGATCCCCATGTCTCCCTGCAGATCCTGATTCCGTAGCTGGAACGCTTCAATGCGACCTCTGCCTTGAGCATTAACCAGGACAAGACAGTGATATTTCCACTGGGCAGACTAGTGAGAAGTCCACGAGATGGCCTGCCTGATGTGGGTCTGCATTGAGAGATCAATAAATTTAGGTACCACAGCGAGCAAATTGCACTAGATCCCACTACTCAACTCACACATAACTTGGGCAGAGTCTAAGAGGGGCTTTGGGGCTCTATCCCATTCTGCAACATACTCTCCCTTTCCATTGTGGGCCGCACAGTGCTCGCAAAAATGGTGCTCCCACCTCTCTGTTTGTACAACCAATAGAATACACTGCTCCATATTCTCTACGATAAAGAGTTACCACCTCTTAGATAAGTCTTAACTGCTTCACTTAGTTACCATTGCAGAGTTAAAAAAGGTGTCTGGTTTAATTATTTATCGGTAATACGGTAATGTTGGGATCCCTGCTGTCTAACTTCCCTAAAAGTAGCTCACCAAACACACCCCATGTTTTATATGGTTAGAGGTATTTGCTGCCCAATACGAATATCATTGTGAAGGAATAAAGGAGATTGGTGGAGTGGCAGCAGGTAATATCTCCCCCTCTCCAATGAGTATAGAAAGTTCATGTGGATTCTACAGGCTACGCATGCACAGCAGGCCGGCGATGGTACCAAGGGATTGCCAGGGGAGGGAGAGGACTACCTTGCACCATGGACCATGGTAATAATTAGATGTACTCTATTTGGGTGCACGTTACTTTTGGAATCTTACAAATATTCACTTTCAGGATTACTTTCTCCTCCTTCCTCCACCAAGGTTAACTAGCATTGGCAAAGCCAATTTGTCTTGCCTTATGACCTATTGGCTTTGTCAATGCTTTTTAAGCAAAATATCTTTACCAGTGCTGTGCTGCATCAGCAAAACAAGGAAAAAACCTGGATGAGAGCCACTGCTGTCAGTCATGTCCTTCTGTAGGTGCAAGCATCCCTCATGATGTATATGTCCTCCTTCAGAATGCCACAGGCGCCATTTCTTTTTTTCAATTACTGATCTACTGATCTAAGATGGCCAAAAAACAATATACCAAAAAAGTGCTCTGCAGCTAGCAGAGTGACCCAGCACCAGAAGCAGCTGCACAGCCTTCTGAAGAAATGTAAAATAAAAATACTAAAATGACCGTGAGGGACAAGGGAGCAATGGAGGAGTAAATGAGGAGCGAAGGAGGCTGAAAAAGCGTTTTAGGATGCTGTGCAGCTCGCCAACAAACAGCTGCCAGTCCCATCCCAAAACAAGTGAACTGAAATTAAACATACATTTCAAGGTTCATGAGGTTTAGGTGGCGCGGCTGGCAGAGGTTAGAGTGGGCGAGCGGGGGTGGTCGTGGGGGGAAGTCAACAGACGACGGGATAGGTAAAATAATAAAACCACTTACCTTGCGCTCGCAGCATCGCCGAGTGGGCGATGCGGTGAGCACAAGGTATGTGGTTTTATTATTATTTTTATTTAATTTTATCTGTCCCGTTGTTGGTCGACTCTCTCCCCCCCACGACCACACCGCTTTTACCTTTGCCAGCCGCGCCTGTGTTGGTGAGAATTTGTGGGAAAATACAAAAAAATTATGGATGGAATGCATGAATTCTTCTCAGTCACTGGTAATAACTCTGGACTGCATCCCAGTCTATTGTTATTTTGCAAACCATGCCACCTCAGTTTGGACCCAGCCATGTGCAAATCCGTCGTAATCTGGCTCCAATGGGAACAGTCCAGCCTGAACTGCCAGGCCAGGTACTCCCTGAGGCGGAACACAAGCAACCCAGGACCGGTTTTGCCCAAGCTATACCTTGATGATGAACCCTCACTGGAGCGAAACCGGTTCTGTCTGTTCTGTCTGAGGAGCCACAGCACAAGAGGGCCAGTCAGAACGGATGTAAGAAAAAACAAGCATTGGCATAGCCAATAGGTCTCGCCTTTGGGACCTTATAAGTGTTTAGCCAAGCAACAGCTGATGTTGTTGCACCAAGGATATTGTGCTGCATAACTAAATACTTATAAGGTCCTAAAAGCAAGAGCTATTGGCTATGCCAATGCTTGTTTTGATTTGTTGTAAATCCATTCAGTAGCTTTTAAAAAAATGAAGGTAAAGAAAATATAGACTGCTGGGTCCATGAGAGACTCTCACAGACGCGCCAATTTAAAAGTGGCTGTATTGGGGACTGAGTAGGTGCATGAGGGGCTGTATGGGTGAGTTAGAGGGTGTGTGAGTGGCAGTATGAGTGAGGGGAAGTGAGTGGCTCTATGAATGAGTGATTGGTTGTGTGAGTACTTTTCTGGGTATGCGAGTGTTTGTGTGGATGTGAGTGGGTGTATGATATGTCGTGTGGCTGTGTGAGTATGCATGTGTGAATGGGTGACTCCGTGGATGAGAAAGTTGGTGTGAGTGGTTGTATGGGTGTGTGAGTGGGTGTATGAGAGGTTGTGCGAGTGGGTGTATGAGAGGTTGTGCGAGTGGGTGTAAGAGAGGTTGTGCGAGTGTGCAAGACAGTTTGTGAGTGGTTCTGTGGATTTCATCATCAGTGAGGTCATTTGAGATGTCATCAGTGATTTTGGCCACAGGCTGACAGAGCCCGTTAGCAGGTCCCACTTTTCATCCTCCTTGGACTCCTTGAAGGGATCCCACTTCACCCCTTACAGCACACCTACCTCGAGGCCCACGATTCAACACATCTATGCCACAACTCAAAATTCATTATGCCCTTGTACAAGACTGCATGGCACATTTATGCCTCCTCCTTCGTAACGGAGGCAACAACCACTCTCTCTGTATGAATACCACAAGAATGGTGGGTCAAAGGGCTGCCTGTACTAGCAGT
Organism: Triturus cristatus; assembly: GCF_964204655.1. NCBI lineage: Eukaryota > Metazoa > Chordata > Amphibia > Caudata > Salamandridae > Triturus > Triturus cristatus. The sequence continues at coordinate 565,296,151 of NC_140581.1, forward strand.
TCCCTCATTGACATCACTCAGTTCAAATGAAGGCAAGCAAACAGCACCAGCATGTAAAGACATTCTCGGGTGACTTCGCGGGGCCGTTAAATGTGCTAGGGAGTAAAATTTCCGATATAAAATGACTTGCTGTGACAAAGCCTTCACGCAGCAAATATGTTAATTATGCATCTATCGCCTTGACAATATGTAAAATAATGTGAAATACAGTAAAGTTGATTAAATATTAGCATTCTTATGTATGCGACAGACACCTGAAGTAAACTAGGAATATTTTCAGAACACTAAAATAAATACATTTTTGGACAAAGTCGTTATTTCACAGTGAAACGGATGTTCATCCGTCATTTCGAGCCTTCGGTAAACAAGGTACCGCTTTATAAAATGTAAAAATAAAATATAGTAAAATTAAAATAAGCCACAAGATTCGCTATCACTCTGCACCAGCGAAATAAAGCACAAAAGATCCAGATGAGCACCGCATGGTACTCAATTATATGGCGCGGCTCCGCTGGCCCTGGAAAGGAAAACATTATTGAACTTGTATACGGAGAGGCATGCTCGTTATGGAATAGGGAGGCTCCCTTCCTTGGAAGGTGATCAAATCAAGTGGCAGCAAACTAAACAAGGCAGGGAGCAGGGCACACAAGGCAGGAAGCAGGGCACACAAAGCAGGGAGCAGGGCACACAAAGCAGGGGGCAAGGCACACACCAGCTCGGGGCAGGGTGCACACCAGCAGGGAGCGGAACACACGCCAACATGAAGCAGGATGCACAAAGCAGAGAGAAGGGTACACAAAACAGGGAGCGGGGCACACACCAGCAGGGAGCAGGGCACACTAGGCAGGGAGCAGTGCACACAAAGCAGAGAGCAGGGCACACAAAGCAGGGGGCGGGGCACACACCAGCATTGAGCAGGGTGCACAAAGCAGGGAGCAGGGCACACAAAACAGGGAGCACGGCACACAAAGCAGGGAGCAGCCACACAAAGCAGGGAGCAGGCACACAAAGCAGGGAGCAGGGCACACAAAGCAGGGAGCAGGACACATAAGGTAGGGAGCGGGGCACACAAAGCTGGGAGCGGGGCACACAACGCAGGGGGGCGGGGCACACCAGCATGGAGCAGGGCACACAAAACAGGGAGCAGGACACACAAGGGAGGGAGCGGGGCACACACCTGCAGGGAGCGGGGCACACACCTGCAGGGAGCGGGGCACACACCAGCAGGGAGCGGGCACACACCACCATGGAGCAGGGTGCACAAAGCAGGGAGCAGGGCACACAGAACAGGGAGCGGGGCACACAGCAGCAGGGAGCAGAGCGCACGCCAACATGGAGCAGGGTGCACAAAGCAGGGAGCAGGGTACAATAAACAGGGAGCGGGGCACACACCAGCAGGGAGTAGAGCACCCACCAGCAGGGAGCAGGGTACCCAAAGCAGGGAGCAGGGAATACAAAGCAGGGCAAACAAAACAGGAAGCAGGGCACACACCAGCATGGCACACAAGGTAGGGAGCATAGCACACAAAGCACGAGGTGAGGCTCACACCAGCAGGGTGCAGAGAACACAAAGCAGGAATCAGGGAACACAAAGCAGAAAGTAGAGCACCCAAAGCAGGGAACAGGGCACACGAGGCAGGGAGCAGGGCACACATCAGCGGGGAGAAGTACAGGGTGGCAGGGAGGAATGCACACACCAGCGGGGAGCAGGGCACACACTGGCAGTGCATACAAAGCAGGGAGCAGGGCACACCACTGCAAGAAGCGGGGCGCACAACATTAGGGAGCATTGCACACAGCAGGAAGCATGGGTACACACAAGCAGGGTACAGGGCACATGCCAGCAGGGAGATGGAAATACACCAGCAGGGAGCAGGGCACACTCTGGCAAGGAGCAATCACACAGCAGCAGGCACCAAGGTACACCTCAGTAGGGCACACATCAACAGGGCACCCATCTGCAGGGAGCAGGACACACGCCAGCAGTGAGCATAGCACACATCAGCAGGGCGCACAGCTGTCCGCAGCCTCACTGCACCTCCCCTCTGTTTGTGCAGACATCAGATTCCTCAAACTTTGTGAAGCTGTCTTGGAACCCCTTTTGCCCGCGCACACACGCACGTGGTAAAGCACATGCCTGTTCGTAAGTTCCCGGCTCCTGCATGTCACGTTAGAAGCGGTTTTCCTTACCTGATCTGAACACGACAATGCAGCAAACCAGGATGCTTCTGAGGTACAGCCCCGGCTCCATGGTGTCTGGGGATTGGTGGGGTTCTGCTCTGGCCCAGAGAGAGATGGCAGGTCTGGGATCCTGTGAGGTGCGCCGCGGCCTTCTCATGGGGCTATGCACAAGAGAGGCCGGCCGGGGTTCCTGTGTGACACGGCGTCGGGCGGCTGCAGCTGCTTGAGAGAGGCTGGCAGGACTGGGGCTCCTGTGAGGTGCGCCACTTCCTTGTCATGAAGTTGTGTGCGATAGGTTGTCCGGGCTGGTTGTTCTGTGATTTGCGCCTCGTCGTGAGGTTGTAAAAATTGCGGTACTTACTTCATTTGTTTGAGAGAAGCTAAGCTGCCGCGGTAGGGGGCCCTGTGAGGTGGACGCTGCTCGTGCCTGTTCGTAAGTTCCCAGCTCATGCATGTCACGTTAGAATTGGCTTTCCTTACTCCGCGACCTTCGGAGAGGGGTAGCACACCCGGAGTGTCAACAGAGCGGAGTAGGAAGCAACCGTACCTGTGAGACCGGGAGCGCAGGGACCCCGGATCGGCCTACAGCTGAGAGGGAGTCGGAACCAGTGGAGGTGCTTACTGCTGGGCATGGGCGCACCGTGCTTCTGTCTCTTACTTGTCTGGAGGCTTACGGGGGGGGGGGAGGCGAAAGTATGCCACCATGCGCGCACGTGTGGACATCCCTACGCTAATGAAGGTAAACTTACGGGGGGGGAGGGAGTGAAAGCGAAAGCACACCGCCATGCGCGAGCGTGTTGAACTCCGGCTTAAGCTATTGAAAGTTAACTTACGGGGGGGAGGAAAAGCAAAAGCGCGCCGCCATGCCCGTGCATGTCGAACTGCGGCATTTTCGTTGCTAAGACAACAAGGAGCAGAAAGGAAACTGATTAGAAGGGAGGGGGAAGTGTGAAAAGAGCGGGGAGAGAAGGGAGGGTGTAATAAAAAACAAAGGAGCCAAAGCTATAGAGAAGGGAGGGGGGAGTGGGAGCAGCTGTGCACGTGCATGTGATCGTGCACTCAAGGTTTAGGCCAGCCAAAAGACTGTGGGTAGCACTTTGAAAATCCCACATACAAAATGTCTCTTCGAGCCTTTGGCTCGCGAGACCTAAAAAGCAGCAATGACTACTCGTGACACGGGTGTACTAATGAGCCACGAAATCGGAGCTCGAGTCTTTTTATTAACTGTCCCCATCACGTAATTCCCTCTAATATTAGGCCACATATCACAGGGGTATTGAGGGGAAACACCCCTCCTAATGTTTGTGCAGTTGGGATGGTCCATCTCCCAAAACCACATTCCTCTTTCACCCAACACTGAAAATAAATAAAATCAAAAATATGAAAAACCATATCAAAACGAAACAACTCAAATGCCTAGGAGAAAACATGCTTGACAAACAGAACACTAACAAAATACACAGAGCCACCTTCTTATCCTCAGCTCTAGTTCAGGATGAAGTCTTTTAAACAGGTAGATATTGCATGTTTAGGTCGCAGGCTATATCTGACTGCTCCTTTCTGGCGGACTTCACAGCTGTCATCAGCTTCCTCTGTGTGTGAGGTACATGAGTCTTTGGCCGGGCTGACATGAGAGCAGGTTCTGGGACTGCTCACTTGAGAGGTGGTTAAAACAGGGGATAGGTCAGCAGCTTCAGTCGCCACAGGCTGTGCCGGAGGAGAAAGAGAGGTGCTTTCTCCGGGGCCCTCACCAGCATCTTCCTCTAGTCCGACACTCACAACGATATGAATGTTCTGTTTGTCATTTGGCCTGTGGTTCGGTTGTCTGTAGATCTTGAAAAATGATACATTCCTAGTTAACAGTTTATCTTCCTTTCCATGCCATTCTCATTGTCCCTTGAAGAACATTGACCTTCCATGGATCAATCTCGAAAGGCAAATGGAACTTGCTTCCTGGATGCCCATGATATATAGTCAGCAAACTCCTGACAGGTGAACGGGGATCATTGTCTGTCCTGACTTCATTTACCAACCCATGGGTGGCCATCACTTTCTCAATTCTGGATGTGGTCTGGCTTGCTGTGATGGATTCAAGGATCTTGACCTCAGGGTACTTGAAAAAGTCACTGATTATGACTAACATGTGCCGGCCATCTGGCAGACTCCCAAAGTCAGCACTGGCAGGATGCCAACAGAATGGGGGGCTGGCCTCCATGATCAAAGGCTCCTGTGGCTCGGCAGGGTCTGCAGCTTGACACAATGGGCATTGTTGTTCAAACCTGTCATCAAGCCCTGGGAGCGAGACTTTTACCGGGCGCCCAGATTTTGTTTTGACGACCTCTTGGTGGGTAATATGAGCCAGATCTACTACCTGGTGTTGTAGTTGTGCAGGTATCACCAGACGGGGACCCCTCAACAGGCACCCGTATGGCAAGATAGCAAGTTCATGATGAACATTGTACAGTGATACAAGTGTTAGCTGTGCTTCCTCAGTGCGGTGCGACACATTGTGGGGTAGCCTGTTCCAGTTATCTGAGGCTGCAGCCGATATTCCTAGCTTAAGACATTCAATCACTTTAGTATCTTCAACGATCTGCCATAGAAAAATGGGCAGGGGCCTGGACCTCTCGAAAACAAACTGGATGTATTCCTCTACATCATCTGCATCAGACTCTTCTTAGGCTGTGGCTGATCTCGCATGCCTGTACAAATAGTCATTGGAATTCTGGGTCCCCGGCCTACACACAACAGAGAAACAATACTCCTGCAGTTGAGGAATAAACTTTTCAGTTCCTTGTGGTAGTTTTGAGGATGACCCAGTGAACAAAGGTATCAGTGGCTTGTGGTGGGAAACAGCGTTTACAACGCTGTCAATACCACACAGGTAGGTAACAACGCTGTTGTGACAGCGACCGCCTTGTTACCACACGTGGCATTACATCGCAAGACGTTTCAACAAATTGTGCTAGGTGGTGTGCAACACCAGGGAATGTGTTGGATATTAAATTCAACACCTTCCCTGCTGTTGCGCTAACTGGAGTAGGAATAGTAATTTATACTATTCCGAAGTCCAGCGCGCCACCTAGCGCAAGTCGTTGAAACGACTTGTGATGTAATGCCACACCTGGTAACAATGCAGTCGTTGTAACAACAACATTGTTACCTACTGCGTGGTAATTGCATGCGTTGTAACGTGCTATATTCCTTGTGGTCTGTGTGAACTACGAAACGGTGGCCCTAGAGATAGATATGAAAATGTTGACACCTCTCAATGAATCTGTGGTAACTTAGTACTGACATGAGCAAAAGTGGAATGTGACTGTCACATTCCACTGGAAACTCTATGTGGAGAATATTCCAATAAGAACATGATGCTTTTAATTGTAACTGGTGCCTGGCTAATAAAGATGGCTGGGATGTTTCTCCTGTGACCTACATCTAATTAAACCATACTTCTACCTCTAATGTGCCTGTGTAATTTAAGAACAAGTGAAGCAACTTTACAACACTGGTGATGAGGGAAACTCTTCAAGAGGTGGATACCAGAAATTACAGTCAAGGAGGAGAAGACATCTGCCTTGGTGCTCTGAAAAAGAGGGCAAGAGTCAAGTGTTGTCAAATATTCCCCAAAAGCAGCTACGCAGATTTGCTTGCACAGCTGCATGATCCTTCTGCACACAGGCATCATTTGAGAGGCATGTTTACTGTATTGCGTGGTTTAACGCTTACCGCCATTTTGTTGGAGAATGGAGCCACATGTGTCTGGCTCATGGTCAGGGAGGTGTGAAGCATTGCGAGCTCTCAATTGTGAGTAGAGCAGAGCGAGTGCAGCAGGCGGTCGAGCACGATGGAGGTGATCAAGCATGAGGGAGGTGCGAAACTTTGTGCGCATGCGCCTAACAATCAAGCGCAACCTCCTGCTACAATCACTGCTGAACCTGCATGCTCTGTGTGCGTGTGCATTAGAAACAAGCCTTATGCATTTTAGAAAAGTACGCATTTTAACATTGGAACAGCTCTTTTAAATAGTTGGGACAAATCAATATCGAATTGCATTAGAAGCACGATGATCTCGGTGACAGGCACACCTTTACTGCATTAGTCTATATTAGACATGGGGGTCTCTAGTTGGCAGTGGCTTGCACCCAGTCCAAGAAGAGACCCCCATTTCTAACATTGGTGGTCAGCGTTGAAGATAGAACTTGTGTTTGTACTTAACATACAGTGATTGGTGTACTACTACCAGAGCGCAGACCACTATGCAACCGCATACTGTTTTATTTTGGTCTTCTACCTTTTTGAGTTTTTTCTGCAACTCTTTTCAGCTTCCACATCATCATGCCTGGGTCTAGAGCATCTTCAGTTGCATTCCTGGAGGTGTTTTTTGAGGAGCAGAGTTTGGACACCTGCACTGTTACTTCTGAAGTCTTGGCAGCAGGCACGCCCTATAATATTAAAAGCTATTTTAAATGGTCAAGTCCAGCGATAGAATTGCTTTTGCTTTAATTACGCTGTCTCCACACTAATGTTCATTGACAGGCAGGCTTTGGTAATCATAGGCAACCTGACATTTGGCTTGGGCAACTATAAAGCGTCTTGTAGGTTTTGTAAGTAAAGAAAAAAAAACAAATTAAGATGTGGTTATTTTTTGTGTTTGGGACATTCTGGCTAGAGACACTTGTGTAGCTAGTTTAGGCATAACATTATGCTTGCATTAGACACCCACGGTGGTAAGCATGCCTCACTTAAAAGAAGGTGGCGGAGTAATAAGAGCCATAAACGTAAACCTAGTGCTATCTAGCATTATTGTAGAGTTGTGACCGCACAACCATTTTTCCTGTCCTTGCTAAGGAAACCAACAGTAAAATGGAAGAAGTGAAGGAAGGTATTTGAGCGATACACCACAGTTTGAGGAGCTTTATTGAGCTCTGAACGTAAAACAGCTCTTTCATTGCAGTGTTTGTTTCCCGAGGGGCAGGATGTGTTCGATCATCGTCCAGCTGTTACTGATAGTGATGCAGCATGGTAAGTTATGCATAAGAAAGTTGTACAATCACTAATTCCCAAAGTTAGTACCATTATAGAGGGATATCACTTTGGCAGGAGGGTGCAGAAAGAAGGTGAATCTTTAGAGAATTAGATCACAGATTTAAGAAAATTGGCATCATTGTGTACATTTTTGGGCGCCACGTTTGAAAGGATAAGGGGCCAGTTCATACTGGGATGCAGCATTGAAAAAGTCAGGAAGGAACTTTGGCAGAAAGATGATCCCACTTTAGAAGAGGTTTTGATAGTAGCTAAAAAAAAGAGCACTCTTTGAAATGTGTGGAGGTGATTTAAAAAGACACGATGCTAGACGTTAATGTGATAATAAACAAACAAGGATGGTCTGTAGATCAGAAAGGAGGCAGAGATAAAAACTAAGATGTTAGAAAGAAAAATAAGGATTCATGGAAAACCACTTAGCTTTTCATAAAGAATGTCCGACATTGAAAGCACTGTGCAAGGGTTGTGGCAAGAAAGGTCACTACTGGAGTGAATGTAAGAACAAAAGTGGTAAAAACAATGTTAAGGTAAAAGAAGTGTTTGTTGATAATGACAATGATTCTGACATAAGTGTGGGCAGATAGTCTTACAAGTGGTTACAAGTTAGAAGTGGAGCCCAAAAATGTCCTATTGATGATATTCTTTTGGATGGGAAACAGACGAAGGTGCTCTTTGACTCAGGAGCTAACATAACGTTGGTATCCAATGCGTTTTTTAACCAGCATCTAGTGGGAAGTGTGAAATTGATGAAACCAGATATCAAACATTTTGCATACGGAGGGGAGCCTATAAAATGTAAAGGTTATTTCATGGGGATGATTGAATATAAGAAAAGATTTGTTGTTGGCAAGATTTATATCTCAGGAAAAGGTGATAGCTTCTGGAGCCGGTTTAATCAAAGAGATCTAAGAGTCATACTTCTAACAGTGATCCACCTATAATTGTGAAGGATGTTGTTCAGGTGGTAACACAAGAAAGGGATGGCTTACTCTTTGATGATTTTGCTTAGGTTCTTTAAGAAGAGTTCCCATCAGGACTTAGACCTGAATTCGGATGCCTTAAAAGGTGCACTCACACTATCAAATTGAAGGATGGTGTACAACCAGTATGTGCTAAGGTATGCAATGTACCATTTGCGGTGAAAATAGATATGCGACTGGAACTAGAAATATTACAAAAGGAGGCAGTGATAAAAGAAGTGGAAAGAACTGAATAGTTGGCCCATAGTTGTTGTATCTAAAAGAGAAGTGGAGAGGTGAGGTTGTGTGTGAACGTACAGGAGTTGAACAAAGGAGTGGTAGTAGATACGTACCCTGTTCCTAACATAACAGACATGTTAACATTGTTGAAGGGTGCTGAAATGTTTTCTTCAATTGACGTAAAACCGGCATATCACCAGAAAGAACTAGATGAAGGATCAGAAGATGTTACGGCATTTATAACACCATTTGGGACATTTAGGTACAAAAGAATGATATTTGGTTTGGTGTCAGCAGCCTCTGTTTTCCAGAGAGCTATGGAGAAACTTTTAAAAGGGTCAGAGGGAGTCAATATATATTAGGGCAATATATTTATTTATGGCTCCAATGTAAGCATGCATGATGAGAGAGTGATGACAGTACTTAAAGGGTTGGAAGCAGTCAACTTAACCTTAAAGAGGGGAAAATGCTAATTTAGGCAGTAACATATAGAGTATTTAGGACACGAGATATTTAGTAGTGGCACAAAACATAAAACAATTTTGGTCAGTACAATAAATGGGCTGTCTTCTCCTCTAGAGGAATTACTCATGTTTTTAGGGATGGACGAATATTATTGTAAGTTCATATCCAATTTTGCCAGAAGAGTACTATGATGAGGAATTTGTTAAAGAAAGGGGCAGACTTCGTTTGGGACCATGACTGTGAAAATGGGTTCAGGGTAATAAAACAAGAACTTGCTGGAGATCCTACTTTATGAAGTTTTTACCCCAACATGGAATCTACCTTGGTTACAGATGCAAGCATCAATGGGTTGGGAGCAGTTTAATTGCAAGGTGACTGATCCAATACTAAAACTATCATGTTTGCATCTAGAAGTTTGAAGGGACCGGAAACTAGGTATTCCGCTATTGAGAGGGAATTCTTAGCAATATACTGGATGATAAGGAAAATTAGAATGTTTTTATGGGGTTTATTTAAAATCAAGACCGATCAAAAGCCTCTGAGAGAGATTTTGTAGAACAAAGGCTTTGATGCAGTGTCATGAAGAATCACTAAGTGGGTAGTGGCACTGCAATAATATAATTTTGTGGTCGAGTAAATTTCGGGAGCAAGAAATGTTGTTGCTGACACGTTATCCAGATTAGTGTCAGACGAAAATGAAATTGGGGGTGAAGAAGATGATGTAGATGAAGAAGAGTGTGTTTGTGCCATTGACGGTGTGGCAATTTCAGAAGAGGAGTGGAGAAAAGCTTCTTGTGAGAATGGAGTTATCAAAGACGTTTTTGAGCACTTAAAGTTTGGATTGAGTAAGAAGGGGTGTGATGGCAAGGAGAGTCAGAAGTTCTGGAATGGAAAGGAAGAATTATCAGAAAAAAATTGATTATTATTTCGAGGAACAAGATTGGTGTCACCGATTATCCTAAGGAAATCTCTCTTATAACAACCACATAAAGGGCACCTGGGTATAGCCAAGACAAAGGAGAGACTAAGTTCTGTTTATTGGTGGCCAGGGATAGACATTGGTGCAGAAAGATTTGTTCATGAGTGTATTCAATGTATGATGAGTGATAACATTTTGAAACCTAGGGCTCAATCCATGGTCAAGAGGCAGTTGCCAAAAGATCCATGGGAGGAAGTCACCCTGGACATTTTAGGTCGCATTCATTCAAAAGTAGGGCCCACTTATGTCATTTCATTGTGATAATAGACGTATTTTCAAGGTGGCCAGAAATAACGTTTACTCAAGGAGTAATAAATAACCAGCCATGTGGTGGCATTTCTCAAAGAACTCCTTAGTGGGGAAGGGCTCTATGGGGTTTTGTTAACTGACAATGGAGTACAGTTGGTTTCCAATGATATGGAGGAGTTTCTTGTTGAGAAAAGAATTAAACACAATGAATGCACTTTATATCACCCAGAGGCAAATAGCGTAATGGAACGCTTTAACAGGGTGTTGAAGTAAACCATAAGGATGGCTAAGGATAATGCTGAGGAATGGAGGGAAGAAGTATGTAGGAAAGTTGAATCGTTTGACCTCACATTCGTTGACTGGTAAATCCCCATTTGAGCTCTTCAGGAAAAGAAGACCAACCAGTGTAATGTTACCTTCTTGGGTGAATTTAAAATGTGAGAAGAGAGAGGAAAGTATGACTATTCAAGATAGGGAGGAAAAGAAAATGAAAGAGAGGAAAAAATGGTATGATGAAAGGAAGAGAGGCAAAGTCACAGAGGTGAATGTTGGGGATTGGATGAGAATCAGGATGCCGGGAAACATCAGGAGGAGCTCAGATCCTATACAGGTGATAAAACCTTTTAATAATGCGATTACGACAGCTGCTACTAGGGTATAGAACCTTAACAGTGTAGTTTAAGTGAAATATGGGGTGAAAGGAAAGGTGGAAGAAAGAGATAATAATGAGAATGGAGAAGAGAAAAAAATGAAGAGAATGGAAACTTGGTAGTAAGACGAAGTTTGAGAAAGGTGAAGATTCCCAAGTACTTGGAGGATTATGAAAGAAATGGAGGAAACAGTGCAAAATGTTATTACATTTTATAATTTTCTGACAGATGTTTTGTAGCTGCATTTTATAAGTCAGGTCAATTTGTATTCCTATATAACTTTGTATTTTATTATATTTATGTTCTTGTAGATACTCAGGTATAAACTGAGCATTATGATAATTATAAGAGAGGAAGGTGTGTGGTAACTTGGTACTGACATGAGCCAAAGTGGAGTGTGACTATGTCACATCCCACTGCAACCTCTATGTGGAGAATATTCCAATAAGAATGTGATGCTTCGATATGTAACTGGTGCCTGGCTAATGAAGATGGCTGGGATGTTTCTCCCATGACCTACATCTAATGAAACCATACTTCTACCTCTAATTTTCCTGTGAACTGTGTCATTTCAGAAGAAGTGAGGCAAATTTACAACAGAATCCTTATTGCTTCTTTCTCTATGTGGGAGTATCATTGTTCTGTGTCTGTCAGTGCCCGAATGGCATATGCCACGGGAGCCCATTCACCATTTACTTGCTTTTAGGACAGGACTGCCTTGAGGCCCATGGGGCTGGCATCCACTGAGAGCTCAGAGTCATGGCAGGGATCAAATTAAGCCTGAGTGGTGTGTTCAGAGAGGACTTGTTTAGTTGCTTCCTCAGAGTTTGCCTCTGTCAATTCTCGAAGGAGGGCAGTGAGGGTGGTCAAATTCTGTAATGCTCATGGGTACTGGGCATATAGAATGTCCTGGACCTTAGCCAGGTCTGGCATGATGCCATTCTCAGAAAAACCATAGCAAAAGAAGGATGTTTATTTCTGAAGAAAAGCAGACTTTTCACTCTGTAGGGTGAGTCCACTGTTCGATAGTCTCCAGAATGTCACTCGCAGTCTGTTTAGGTGTTTGTCCAAGGTGTGCATGTGCACTAGGATGTCATCACTAACATTGATAACTCCATCCAGTCATGCCAACACCCCTCTGATTGTGTCCTGAAACAATTCAAACACGCTGGACACTCCAAAGCTGAGGCGCTTGTACCTTCTCAACCCCACATGGGTGGAGAACTTTGTGATAGCTCTCGACTCCGGTGCGAGAATGAGCTGGTGACATCCAGCTCAGAGATCCATTTTGGAAAACCATTGCGACCTGCTTACTTCTGCCACAATGTAATGAACACAGGGTGTTAGATGCCTTTGCCGCCGGATGGTCATGTTGGGTAGTCGCATATCCACACATATGAGAAACCTCTCCAGGTTGCTTGGGTTTTGTGGCAAATGCGATCGGGCAGACTCACGGGGTCGCACCTTTTTCCCTTTACAAAACGCCAGCCTGTTCCAGCTTCCGGAGTTCATCTTCCACTTTTGGGCAGAGATGGAGAGCCACCCATCGATATCTAAGCGTCACTGGTTGAATTGAGTCATCAATAAAAGGTGTACTAACCGGTCCTTCAGACCACCAGTACCTTCAAATAGCTGTGCAAACTTGATGAGCAGATCGTCCACACCTCCTAGGTGGACACTGAATGCAACCCAGACTAACTGGAGACGTTCTACCATCTGATAGCTCAGCAGCATGTTGGAGCCTTCTTCAGTAACATACACTTTTGCTCGTGAAGTGTGGGTCTCATGAGAAATTTCAGTTATGAACACACCTGCAACCAGAGGTGGCATTGACAAACCAAAAGCGAATACCTCTATAGTGGTGGAGTGCAGAACCAGCTGCAGGGGTGGGGCTTGCAGAATAGATTGCGTCAAAATGTTAATGGATGCACCTGTGTCGATCAGGGCCAGTACTTGATGTACTGCAAGGAGGATTGTGCATTTAGGGATTCGCCTCCTATGATGTTCTTCCGGTTGCATGGCTTGTATGACATGCATCACGCCTTCCACATCATCATCATACGAGACCTCTGTGCTCTTCATGACATTTACCAACTTGGGTCTTTGTACTTTTTGTGAAGCAGAGAACCAACAGACTTTTGAGAAATGACTGAGATTGTTGCATGCTGAACATTTCTTTCCTTGTCCTGGGCAGAGTCCTTGATAAGTGTATGGCCCGCCATACCAGTCACACGTTTTTGGGGTAGTGGTTGACTTAGGACTAGTTTTCTTCTTTTAAACACCTCTTGTCATGAACACATTGACAGGTTCAGTTTTCACATGGCGCTGCAGGGCTGATGTGCGGCATGTATCTTGGAGGGTTTCTTTTGAGCGTACCATCAAGAGCATGTTAGCCATGGTCATTCCTGGGACCTGAAGGATGTTTTCCCTCAGTTTTGCAGATAGGCAACCCTGAATAAATTGGGCCCTGATCTCGTCATCAGCATCCGGTAGTGTACAGGTGCTGGCTAGATCTTTTAGCCAAACGTAGAATGTGTCTACAGATTCTTTTGGCTGTTGTCGAGCTTGACTCAACAAGAAATGCTCATAATTAGGGTTGGCGAATAGCTTTATGCCTGTTTTAGAATAGTGTATGTGACTTTCCAAGCTTGTGAATGGCAGCACCCCCTAGGTGCAAGAGTATGGGACGTCGTCTGACATTGTCTAACACCACAGCTGCAAAGTAAGTTTCTCAGTGTTCAACGCAGTCCTTCTATTTTGCTGCCTGTGCAGATGGAGGGCCATCCACTATGAATGGTTCAAGGGCCGGTACTGATGCCATTGTGGACTGGTGTTGGGGTAGGAGTGGATCTGTTAATGTACTTTACAAAGTCAGCATATGGTGCGCCAACAGGGCGCATGGGATGCAAAACAACTGGACAACCGTGTGGCGCCTCTCAGCTGGGCAAATTAAAGTTCAGGGCACCAATGCAGGTAGTACAAAGTCAAAACCCAGCGGGTGATTATTTTTGCAGAGACACCGCAGGTTCGAAGACTTGGTTTTGCCATGCAATCGTGCAGAGCGAGTCGAGGCAGCTTACCGAGCTGACTCCGAGAAGTCATTTCTCCTCTGATGCGATGTCCAGGGGCATGCAGGAGGCCTCTAGCGATCAGCGGCAAACAGAGAGGGCTATGATCAATGAGAATCAGAGGCACTTTAGTGGCACTGTGAGTGAAAAGCTCTGAGCGCCGAACAGCCAGGTATACAACAGGAGCACTCCGCAACCTGCACAGTGAGTAGAGGTGAGGCCGCCCTCCTCGACAACAGAGTGGCGGGGTTTTCGAGCGGCACTGCTTCGGGTGCAGACCATGTGGGTAGCATTCGTAGGGGACTGTCACACCACTCCTTGGGCCAAAGGGGGTGCAGCACAGACCACAACCAGCTTGTTAAGTGTGAAAAAGGCAGCTTTATTGAAGACAGGTGCACCTTACAACAAATATCCTTGGCTTGTGCCATACAAAACTAAACCTCACTAAATATTTTCTTCCTGCCTTACCCCCCACCCCTAAAGTTTCCCCATTTGCAACCATTTATAAACCCCCAACTCTGTCTTCCCTGCTGACTCATTAAACATGTAACGTCTTATCATTTCCTAAAATAACTATCTATGTAACCTTCCTGTGTTACTTCCCCTTCCTGCGAGTGACATTTTCCAACCAATCAACTTAAACTGTGAACAGATCTACCAACTATTACTAAGGAGAACGCCACTCAGAAAATTCTGGCCCCCAGACTTTTCTGACCCCCCAACTAGGGACCCTTTTTTTTTTTTAAATTTATTTATTTATTTACATTTTATTTTATATGCCCCATCCAACCTCCTGGATTTGTTTGCCGTCTAACTCCAGTCCAGAAGCGTGACCAGTGTGCCCCCATCTTTCCGATGAAATGAACCGCAGAATACTTAAGCACCGGAAATTCTACTCTCCCTGTGCCCCCTCGTCACCAAGGCCCGTTGAACCACCTCCTGGCCTTATCTAGTGCTGCTGGCTGCTCTACCCCCCTCTGGTGCCTTTGTGAAGTGAATTCCGTCCATATTCTGCACGATCTGACCCCTGCTGCCTGACCCCCAGAAGGTCCGTCTGCCTTCCATTCACAGTGCTAAGCCTTACACTGACCCAGGTCATGTCCCCCCAGCTGAATAAGCAAACATCGGGACGAATATCACCCTGAATCATTCTGTGTACGTATGAAACAATTCGTGCCACTTCCATACCCCCATACCGTGCCAGGAACAATGAAAACCACCATGAAACTAAACCCAAATCCAAACCTTTCCCTTCAAAATTCATAACTCTCTGCCCATATGACAAAGGAATGTCCCACGATCCACATGGAGGAGGCCACCCCGGCAGGCCCTGCTACCGCACCTGAAAAGACACATATATGAGACCCAGAAATGAGCACTATGTTACCCCTTACCCGGAGCCCCGCAGCTGAATGTATGTTATAACGCAGTCTGACTTCCCACGTCCTGCACGAATAAAGTCAACCCACCAAACACATATTTTTTTTTTTTAAAGGCATGCATCGCCCTTTATACTGCCCATACCATCCGTTTTGCCCCAATTTGCGGCGTCTATATTCGCCCCAACACGAAAAGGAATGAGGCCCAACATGGCGAAGAGCCTGTTTTTGCTTGTGCGAGCCGCGCTCCCACCCCCGTCCCTCAGGGCAACCTCCCCCCCCTTTCCACCCAGCCATTCTGAAACCTGAAATACCCACAAGTGCATCCCAGACCGCAACGTGACTGGCGACACCCCTTCCTCTGCAACCCGGCATAATCTGCCGCAGGACCCACTACAGCCGGCCAGCAGCCCGACAGACAAATGCCTGGGGCCCGCCTCCCCTTTCACGCGCCCAACCGTCCTTACGCAACTGCACCATTTTCCCGTCGAAGGCACCTAACTCCCACATAATTTGCCCATGAAGGTTATGCCCGACAGCATACCTGCCATAAATACAGTAGACCAACCGTTGCCACTCATGGACAACATAAACTGCCCCACCTGCTCCTCCCTTTCCTTTGCCCTGCTCATCGCCTTGGGCCCCCCTCATGAAGTCCCTGCCAACCTGCTCTGATGGCCTCTGTGTGGCCGCGGCCAGTGACCCCAACACTAACCGTATAACCCTTTGTCTCCGACGTACCACATCCCCGCAGGGACTGGCGTCCTACCCTTGTCCACTTCCGTGACTAGCATATGCAACCTCCACCACATAGAGAGAAACCAAACGTCCGCTGTGTACGAGCCCACTCCCGGCCCATGCCTTGCCCGAAACCGGATACCATGGTCCAAACCTCGCCGCACAAACCCCCGCAACCTCCGCACCCGGGCCTCCCAAGTTGATGGTCTGTTTACCCCTGTATTACTGACATGGTGTCCACTACTGGAGATCGCTTTCCCGAGCACCAATTTCCTGGCCCATACTGCCACGGCCATCACCAGTGTAACGAGTTCCATAAAGGCAAAAAACCCCTCTTCCCGTTCTTCCAAGGTTGCGGGCGCCTGTAAAACCCAAAGCCTCCCTCCCCAGCCGCGGCTGCAGAGATTGTGATCTTCTCCATCCTCCGGCGTCGCCATGGTAATGCCGTTGACAATCCCAAGAAATGTGCGCCACCTGCGCAAATCCCCTCTTAGTTCCAGCCGACAAGAGCACGTAAGGATGGAGCATTGACACACCTGCCCTCGTCACCCTCTACTGAAAATCTGCCCCCACCCTACAGCTAAAATTGTGGCATCCCAACAGAAACCGTACTACTATACACCATCCCAACTGTCACCTCCAGTGTGGCCAGCGACCCATCGAATAACATCAGCATGTGCAGTTACTTGTCTATCCGCAAGCGGGCTTGTATCGCCCCCACCACCAATTCCATATCAATAAAGTGACAAAACTGCACTAGGACCTTGTGTTAACTCTGCTGCCAAGTGCACTTCAGGTGACCCGGTGGCTCTAAAAACTTGTCAGTTGCTACCGACAGTCTGCAGAACCGGGCCGGCACCCCAGGAAAAGTCATCCAGGCAATGTGTGACCATCTGTGTACAGTGCGCCATGACAAACCCACCGGAAGCTAGCGAGAACACTCAAGTAGTGCACAGGATAAAGCACCTCCCCGCTGTAGTTTTGTCTATAAAGACGGAACCACCCACTGAATGCCCTCCTTGCCAGGGGAGGAGTGGGCCCAACCTGTAATGCCCGCGTCGGCCTGTGGTGCCCCCCCAAGTGTATAAATGAGCAGTTAGCCAAGGGGCACCCGCAAAACGGGTCCACCATGCGCCCGTCCCGGGGTTCCTGGTTCCCAGCTGCTCGCACCACGTCCCCGTGTGTCGTAGCCATTTCCAGTTGCAAGTCATCAGCCCCCCCCCCAGCGGCCCGGGACTGTCGTAATCGAGCCGGAACCTTCCTCAGGCCCCCGCAAGAGCCCTGCGTCCACGGTCCGTGGAGAAGAAGCCCGCAAATATTCCCCAAGGCCCCGATGCGTGTGCGGAATAGCCTTTCCCAGATACCCCAGAGCCCTGCTGCCACTCCCGCCCCCGGCGGTATGCTGCGGGCCCTGTTTGGACCGCTGCCCCCGATAAAGCCTGTCCCATCGCGGCGCACCAAGGGTGACTGCCAGAGCACTACGATCCACCATGCATAAACTAGCCGTACTGTCTGGCCCACGCGCCTTCAGTGGAGTCCCAACATGCTCCCAGTGCCATCCGCCGTGTACCCCCACCCCCGCGTGTGGGGTGGTTTTGAAATGAGGCGCCATACCAGCGGCATGTGAACTGCCACTGTACCCTCTCCATGGTCGCTCGTATAGGTCGCCCAGCACAGTGGTGTCGGACAGAGGCTCCTATGAGGCGCCTAAAAGTATGCATACATATGTTATAAATTTATAACCGTGTAGGTAGTTCCTTCAAAGACATCCTCACTTCCCCAGCCTTTACTGGTTGCAGAAGTAGGAAGCGTCCCCCTGTGCTCCCTGGGAGCTTGCCAGCTTGGTCTCAGAGGTAAAGATTGGGGTGCCTATCCCCCCACTCAGCTACCGGGTCCCAAGCCACCCGCGCCTAGCAACTCCATCATCATAGCGTGACCACTTGCCTCCCCGCACTCTACCGAGGCTCTTCGGACCACGTCCATGAATTTCAACACGGGGCGGGCCCGTCCGGATATTGCACAGCATACCCCTCCGTATATCAATGAAGGCAGCCCACCAATCCGCAATGCCATGGCCACCCCCGGCTGCTTGGCCAGCTCCCACTCCTCTTCGGCGTCCCCCCCCCCATAAGCACCTCGTCGAAGCGCACCTTACCAAAGCCCACAGGGCCCCTCCCCTTCGCGTGGCGTGCCACCGCCCCCCCCCCGCGTGTACACCAGTGCCTTACCTGGCGCCAAGGTCGGCGTCCTGCTGAAGCGCGCCGCCTAACCAGTGGTGAAGGTGGGGGAGGCCGGCACTCCATCCGCCACTGCACGCCATCTGTCCTGACCTTCTGGAAAACTAGACACCACATTAGTGACCCCCCTTCCCTGCAACCCAATAGCCAGGGTCCGTACGCTCTCCCCCACATACTCCATCCCGTGATCCCACAGCAATGGGCCGTCCTCCGTGGACTCCAGCCCGTGATCCCAGCGCAATGGGCCGTCCACCATGGACTCCAGTCCGTGATCCTACAGCAATGGGCCGCCCTCCGTGGGCTCCAGCCCGTGATCCCCACAGCAATGGGCCGTCCTCCACGGACTCCAGCCCGGGATCCCCAGTTCACAATAACACATTATGGCTCAGGGAAGGGCATTGCCATCAGTTATGGCAATATTTGCATCCAGACATAGCGGATCAATCCCCCTACTACTCCACACTCCCGCAGCGGTACCGCAAGCCCATCCGTTGTATCCTGCTGTTGTTCTGGACCCCCGTGCCCCCAGAGGCCGCAGCGACCCACTGGGCCGTATTCCGTCTAGTAGGTCCCTCGCTGGGGCAGGCCGCCCGCACGAGGCAGAGCCCGCCCATCCGCTCGGTGGGTGGAGCCGCATGTAACTCACCCGAGTGCTGCGCCTGCTCCCCCTGCAAAGAAAACGAGGAGTCCGACATGCCGGGGTTATTCTCCCTGTCTGTCCCTGTCACCCTTGGGTAGCCCCACCAGGGCCCCACCGCTCTCCGCCCCAAGTCCGCGAAACGACTGATGACTGCCCCCCCCCCACCCCCGAAGAGTCCCCCCGGACCGCGTCCGGCACCCCGAAACCCGACCCCAACCCCCCACTCCCCAAACCCTTCTCCACCCCAGAGCCCCGCTCCGACGCCTCCCCCTCCTCGCCCACACGCTCCTCCCCTGCCCGCCTCCAGGCACGGCAGGAATCCCCCCCGCTCCACCAGCCCCGGCCGGGCCCATCCTCCCACCAAGTGTAAGCAAGGATAACACAGTTACAGACCTGAATATGACAATGTGGACAGCTGGTCAAAGCTTCACAATGGCACCGGACAGGATGGGATGTCCATGTAACATGGAAATCCCTGAAAATTACCTTTCCATGGCACCCGGACAGGATGGGATGTCCATGTTAACAGGCACATCCCTGAAAATTCTCTGTGTATGCCAAGCGCTGTCTAAATGCGGGGTAAAAGACAAGTGTACATGAGAAGGGCTGCTGCCTTTGGAATTAACCCCCCCTCCCCATCCATACCGGTTGCTATAGAGGAGGTGTGGCTTACAGAGGAGGACTTAAGGCCCTACCTGAACAGAGGTGCAAGTCACCTCGAAAGCGAGGGGGTCTCAGCGCTGGAGAGGGCAGCAAAAGGCATCGCGTTCTGCTTCCTGCAGTTTTTACCCAGCCCTGAGGAGGCTGTGCACAAAATTTCCTCACCCTGACTAAACCCCCAGGCCGGCTGCCGTGTCACCCCACTGAAATGGTGGCTGGTGACCTAAAATGGCTGCATACATATCCCCCCAGCCCAAATGTAGCCAAACAAGCACAAAAGTAGCCCAACAAGCCAAATTGGGCTCCGGGCTGCACCACCGGCCCAAAAATCCCCGGGGCAGGCAGGCCTCCCGTTGGTCGGCCGCCTCCTTCAAAGCCCTATTGTCACCAATTGTTCCGTCTAAGTAGCAATAGCGCAACAGGCCCAGCTAGGACTGGTGTAAGCGAAAGGAACCGCAGCAATGACTACATGTAACACAGGTGTACTAATAAGCCGCAAGGTCGGGGCCTTAAGTGTATTAATTAACTGCCTGCATCACGTAACGGCCTCTACCACTAAGACCACTTATCAGCATCGGATTGGGAAAGCGGGCAGTCGGGCATTGGCCGATGGACCGGTGCCTGAGGGTCACCAATGGGCCGTTTTTTCTCAAATGGCCCACAGCGTCTTATTGTCTTCCCCAGCAGGCCACTGTAGGGGTAGGGGTGGGGACAGGGAGGGGAGCATCATGAGCAAGGAGGCTCCAAGGGGGTTGCTTTCAGCAGCGTCGCTAGGCCAATATTGTTCTGTCTGTCTGCTGCAGACATTATCTTGGCCTCCTGTGGGGCCTGCGCATGTGCCCTGAAGCAATGTCCCACTCCCCTGCTGTGGGCCATTATCACCTCAGCTCCCCTGGAGCAGCAGCAGCTCTGTGCTTTTCTTGACCCCGCCCCTGCCAGGCCATCACCCTGAGGCTACAGTTGGCTGAGCTGGGATGAGTAAGTGAATGGCCTTGCTGAGGGCCTATCGTTGGCACCTCGGCTACAGTGTCTTTCTGGCCTTGGTGGTGGGGGTGGTGGGCTGGGGTGTATGTTTGCATAAACCTCGCTGTGAAGCACCTTTTCCAGAGCTGAAAATTCAGATAATGTAATGTTGGAGTTAGAGCTGCCAAATGTGGAACTATGGAAACAGGTTTGAGTCCAAGCCTCACCTCAACATCCTGTGATTCTGGGCAAATGACTTAATTGCGCAAGGCTTAAAATAAAAATGTATTTGATCTTCTGTAATGTAACTGGTGCTCGTATAATTGCGCCCTTTGGCCGAATTTAAGCGATATAAAACTACAATAAAAAACATAACCTTCAGTTTGCTCATTTTTTAAGAGTCTGCAAAGGCTGGAACTTAATAATGAGCGAGGATTCTTCATTCAATAATAAAAAAAAGTCTGTAGTCCTTCTTATCATGGCTTTTCTTCCTTTGTTTAGTTTTAACTATCAGTCACGGATCATTAAAGAAGCGTAGACCACGTTTTAAACTGCTTTCACCTTACATTTACTGTTCAAACTTTAAAGTACATATCGATCAGGGAAGAAAATACCAGCTTTAGGTGTTTTTCTTCATTTTCGTAGCGGCAAGGGCATTAAAATACTGATAATGCTGGTTATACGAAAACGGTCAGGTGGCAAACATAGCCATATCAGGAGTTGTGTCCTTTGGGCCACTTTAAGTCACTTTGCCCGCCCCGCCAAACTGTAGCGCTTCTAGTTTTCACCAATGTTTGTGTCTCTATGACCTTTAAAATACATAATTTATCAAACATTTCTCTAAAAATGAGCCCGATGAGACTAGCCAAATGCTATTTCGTGAATGGGCGTGATCCAGGAATGTGGGCCACTTTTTTAGGAGTGCCCGGGCCGAACTGTGATCCCAATCCGACCCTGCCTCATATCATAATGCTTGTGCAGTTGGGATGGCCCATCTCCCAACACAACACTGCCTTGCTTGTGTTCCACTTCAGGGTGATCTGGAAAGGAAAAACAGATAGAAGTTTGGGGTATAATACACTGATTCAAGTGGTAGGTCGATGTTGAGATTTCAGCTGGATCACTCAGAAAGCTAATGTTAGTATCGAACTAAGCAATTTATCTAACTTTAGCACTGCTTTATGTTGATATTTTTCGACTCAATGTCCAGGTGGCATGACTATTTCCATGTTTAAACTGCAGCTATAGTTATGCCTCTGACAGCAAGCATTGTGAAGTCAAAAGTCAACTGTAAGAATTTATTACAGATGATCAGCTACATACTTTTCCGTGTATTATAACAGAATACAATGTGAAAAGTAAAACTACAAGTCCCAGAGTGCAACATGCCCCTAGCAGTAAACGTCATGGCGGACTAACGTGTCAAACGCTGACATCGGCCAATTTGTCAGTTATGAATGGATCCACCTGTTATCTATACATCTATCTGTAAAGCTACCCCTCTTCCTTCCGCAATTTATTGAATTTTTTCACGTGAGCCCAAGTGGTGCATCTGCTTGGAATTGTGCCTTTAGGGCAGCTGTAGGCTGACACTGTGGCGGCCCCTCCCCCCTCTTAAGCCCCTGTTTCATAGCACGCTGCTTTCGTTTGGCAGACAGCCGAGGAGCGGTGAGTTGTAACTGGTGGTTCACGAGAGCGTGGCTTATGAAACTGACGTTTTGTGTTGTGAAAGTGCTCGAGAGCAGTGTTTATGTATTCTGTAGCGTGAAGACTTGCTGTGTGCTACTGGTAAACAAAACTATACATTAATAAAACTATTCGAGTGATGCTAGCAGTCCGCGCATGCCTCATTCTCACAACGGACTCGGATCTCTGAATGTTTCCCTCACAGATTTAGACTAAAGATTGTGACTATTATGCATTCTGTTCAGGTAGAAGTGATTAATTGCAGATTAGCCACAACCCTCGGATCTCTTTCGTGAGTTTAAGGGTTAAGTAGGTCTTGATTAGTTATGTTCGTGGCAGCTGTCAATCTGTAATACAATGATCTCTTCTGTGTAATTGGGGACACTTGCAAACAGTATTTTACAGGTAACCAGTACATGCGTAGCTTTTCTTAATTTTTTTAAATTTAATGCAAGTGTCTAATTTACTGGTCGGTGTTCAGCGTATTTACTGCTCTGTTAACGTTCCTGCTACTTGCCTGCAATTGTTTTAGGACCCAAAATTCAAGGGTTGGGAAGAGCACAGTGTGTGGGAAATCCTGTGAAAAAATAGCCAGTGTTGAAGTTGTTTTGTTACACCTGGCTTACTTATGAAGTGGCACAAAACACTAAGCGCCATACCGTGCGGGGAGTGTGGTTGTAAGAAAATCTGTGCGGGAGGCGTTTTCGTGTTGTGCGTGTCCAGACAGGGCCTCTGTGTTGGATGAGGGGACAAGAGACAGTGTGCAGTTTCTGAACGTGTAGTGTGCTGGCGTGTCTGATCAAATTTTACAGGCCCCATTTTTATCTTCATTTATCTTTTATATTATTCTTCTGTAAACACCTTTGGGTAATGTCCGCTCCATATAAAAATACAATACATAAAAGCACGTTCATACTTCTGAATGTAGTAGGAAGTTGCCCGCTCTTGGGGATTTGGGACTTCTTGTTGTAGCATAAGAAAGGAATCCAGATGCCAGGATGCTCTGGGTTACAGGCTTCCCTTATGTGACTATACGGTGTCAAGTAATAGAAAATAAAGCTATGTGGGTCCTGGTGGCGTTGACTATTTTGGAGTCCTCTAGTATCCAGTCATGTTTACAGATCTCTTTGCACATTACACGCTTTGCCACATATTAGTCGAGATCCCTGCATATGGTGATGGTGGGTTGTAGTTCCAGACTCTTTACCAGGATGAGCAGTCGGGGGATGGTCTCGGGAGCTACCATGGTTTCTCCTTTCGTCTGAACTTTCTGCTCCTGTATACTTCATATTTTGCTCAGCAGGGAGTTCATAGTTTTGCCGCTTGGTTTGAGAATGCATAATGTGGATTTCTTTAGGTATGAGGACGGAGCCATCTTTGCTGCTGATCTCAAACATAGTGTCCTATTTCAACTGTACGTACAGTGGTCTTTTCCGTGGGAGGCTCTGTGAACAATGCAGTGGTGCTATTTGTGTGAGCAAGTGCCTCAGCGCACCACGTAGGAGTAATGCACATTATATAAATACCATAAAACCACATTAAACACTGAATAGGCCTGAGGGTCAGTACCAGCCAGTTTATGCACTGAAAGCACCATGAAGGCCCACTTAGGAGCACCAATTGTCAACTTCGCTGGTAATTAAGATGGAAAAGTGAAGCCTTTAACGTTATTACAGCCACACCCACCAACTGCAGAAACATGGGGGCAAATGTGCAAGCTCCTTGCTTCACTTTTAACATGGAAAAAGTGACGCAAGGATTTTGTAAATCTGCCCCATGGTTTCCGTAACTATTTCTGCCAGCTTTGTCTGGCAGGAAAATCAGCAACAAACGTCACAGAGAACTACCAGTAGATTCTTCTTCCTTTATGCTAGCACCAGAGAAATGTCCTAACTGTACAGAGCAGAAAAACAGTTTTGTTAGTACTTGACCATCTCAGTTCTGGTCATTACAGACTACACTGTTTCCAGTTTTTCAGTTTTGGGCTCTTGTCTGATAGCCTAATATATTCAGGGTGCTCTACTCTTGGTTTTCTTCCATTTAACTAATTAGACTAACACTCCTGAAGACAATAATACTTATCCATTGAGAAGATATTATAGACTCAAAAACTGATAGTGTGGATTTTCAGCTGGCCTTCTTCCTATGAGAGTTGCACGTGTGCAATCCTTCCACGGGCGTTGCACTTCACACGCACCTATACTGTACACTTTGCATGATGTTATCAAGGTAAATGGAAATGGGTTTACACTAACCTTCCAAAAATGATTAAAGGTCATCATGGAAGATGGCTGAATATCCCAGAGAACTCTAAGCTCCACCAATGTGTTTCAAACTTAAGTACAGTATGGTGCCAGATTTTTGAAGGATCCTCTGTGGTCCAACATAATCCAATCTGGGTTAGTTGTTTTCAAGATAATCACTCCTTTTGATTCTCAGTTCATCAGTGTTTGCAAAAACAGCATCCCCCAACCTTCCATGATTTTTCTCATGCATTCAAGTTTCTGTTAAGATTATCAAATGAACTGCATGCCCTGCAGTAAGGTCCTATAAAAGAACTGTTTTTCCTAAAGTGGCCTTTCCATTAAGATTTCGTTACGCCGCCCCCCTGCAGGGCTTCCCCACAACTCCTTAACATCAGAAGCATTTGAGCCACCCATAGATGTATCCAGGTGCAGGAAAGAGGCAGTGAGTGCAGTTGTCTGACCGCCAGGTTTAGTTATTAATTAAAATGTAGCCAGGCTGATGAAAGTGGTCAAGAATGCTCTAGGACACGTGCCAGGCAGTATCTTCAACTTAATTTTGGAGGATCGATCAGTGGCACAAACATCTCATTTGCTTACTGACTTAGCCTCTGGATGACCAGCCTAACTATGACTTCATCAACATTGCGATGCAAATGCAGACTTCGTATCACCACTGAGGATTCAATGGAGAACCTATCAGGCTTCCCTCCCCGCAGATCTGCAGTAGGCAGACCATTTTCTCATTCTTGGCCACCACCACACAGCCCTGCAAAGTCAACCAATCCTCTTCCCGTTCTGTGAACTCTGCCACATTTAAGGTTCAATCAATCAATCAATCAATCAATCAATCATTTGTAGAGCGCATTACATACCCGCGAGGGTCTCAAGGCACTGGGAGGGGAGGGGAGGGGAGTGGGAGGGGGGGGGGTGGGCGCTACTGGTCAAACAGCCAGGTCTTGAGTAACCTCCTGAAGGTCTTGGGTCTGTCGTAGGCTCAGTGGGAGGGTGTTCCAGGTCTTGGCGGCGAGGTGGGAGAAGGATCTTGTACCGGTGGTTGTTCTCCGGATGCGAGGGACGGTGGCGAATGCGAGGTCGGCAGAGCGGAGCTAGCGGTTGAGGATGTAGAAGGAAAGTCGTCTGGTGAGGTAGGCTGGGCCGGTCTTGTGGAGTGCATTGTGTGCGTGGATGAGGAGCTTGAAGGATATCCTCTTGTTGGTGGGGAGCCAGTGCAGGTTTCTCTGGTGGGGAGTGATGTGGCTGCGGCGTGGTACGTCGAGGATCAGTCATGCAGAGGCGTTTTGGATGCGTTGCAGTCGTTTGATGAGCTTGGTCAGGGCTCCCGCGTAGAGGGCGTTTCCGTAGTCGAGTCTGCTGCTGACGAGGGCCTGGGTGACTGTTCTTCTTGTGTCTGTCTGGATCCATCTGTAGATCTTGTGGAGCTTGCGGAGGGTGTTGAAGCAGTAGGAGGATACAGCGTAGATTTGCTTGGTCATGGAGAGCGTTGAGTCAAGGATGATTCCCACGTTGCGTTCGTGGTCGGTGGGTGTCGGGGCTGCCCCCATTGCCGTCGGCCACCCGGAGTCGTCCCAGGCTGAAGGGTTGGAGCCGAGGATGAGGACCTCCGCCTTGTCCATGTTCAGCTTCAGTCGGCTGATCTTCATTCAGTCGGCGACGGCCTTTATTCCTTCATGAAGTTTGGATTTGGCGGTGATGGGGTCCTTGGTGAGGGAGAGGATCAGCTGAGTGTCGTCGGCGTATGAGATTATGTTGAGGTCGTGCTGTCGGGCAACGTGTGCGAGCAGGGCCATGTAGATGTTGAACAGTGTCTGGCTGAGGTAAGAGCCCTGGGGTACACCGCAGATGATCTCGGAGGCTTCGGATCAGAATGGGGGGAGACGGATGCTCTGGGTTCTGCCGGAGAGGAAGGAGGTGATCCATTCCAGAGCCTTGTCTCGGATCCCTACGGCGTGGATTCGTGTGCGTAGTGTGCAGTGACAGACGGTGTCGAAGACGGTGGAGAGGTCCAGGAGAATGAGGGCCGCGGTCTCACCGTTGTCCAGCAGGGTCCTGATGTCGTCGGTGGTGGCGATGAGGTCAGTCTCAGTGCTGCGGTTGCTGCGGAACCCAAACTGGGAAGGGTCCAGGATTCTATTTTCTTCAAGGTATCGGGTTAGCTATCTGTTAACGATCTTCTCGATGACCTTGGCCGGGAACAGAAGCAGAGAGATGGGCCGGAAGTTCTTGAGGTCTCTTGGGTCCGCCTTGGGTTTTTTGAGTAGGGCGTTGATCTCAGCGTGTTTCCAACTCTCTGGGAAGGTCGCGGTCTCAAGGGAGAGATTGATGACGTTGCGCAGATAGGGTGCGATGGAGCTGCTGGCTTTGTTGAAGATGTGGTGCGGGAAAGGGTCTGACGGGGAGCCGGAGTGGATTGTGCTCATGGTCTTGATGGTGTCATCGAGGCTCACGTTGGCCCAGGCTAGCAGGGGGTCGTGGTCGATGGTGTGCGGAGAGTCTGTTGTGTTGATGTCTGTTGGGGCTGTCGGGTGTTGAAGCTGTCGTGGATGTCTGCTATCTTGCAGTGGAAACAAGTGTCGAGAGAGTCGCACAGGGCTTGCGACGGCGGGATGTCGTTGGTGTTGGAGCTGGGGTTGGAAAGTTCCTTCACGATGTTGAAGAGCTCCTTGCTATTGTGTGCATTGTTGTCGAGGCGGTCATTGAAGGAGGTCCTCTTGGCAGTCCTGATGAGGTGATGGTGGTTGTGGGTGGCGTCCTTGTGGGCTGCGTGGCGGCCCGGAGTCTGCTCACTGTGCCATTTCTTCTTTAGTTTCCGGCAGGCTCGCTTGGAGGCTAGGAGTTCTGGGGTGAACCAGCAGGCCCTCTTGCAGGTGTCTCTGTAGGAGGGTTTCTTCAGCGGGGCGAGGGTGTTGGCGCAGTCGTCGATCCATCGTCTGAGGCTGTGGGCAGCGCCGTCGGTGTTGCAGGGTTTGGTGGGTGGGCTGAGAGCGAGGTTTGCTTGTAGTTGGTCTTCGGTGATTTTGCTCTATCACCGGCGGGGGATCTGTTGGGTGCGGTGGTGTGTGGTGGTTGGTCCAGGGGAGTTCGGTGGTGTGGCTGAAGGAGACGTGGGAGCTTGAGGAGAAGACGGGGTCGAGCGTGTGGCTGGCGGAATGGGTAGGCGCTGTGACGAGTTGTTTCAGTCCGAGGTTGGCGAGGTTATCGGGTGGTGGAGTTGCTGTCGTTGTTGTTCTCAAGGTGAAAGTTCAGGTTTCCGAGGAGGATGTAGTCGGTGGAGGTCAGGGCGTGCGTGCTGATGAAGTCAGCGATGGAGTCGCTGAACTGGAGTCGGGGTCTGGGGGGTCTGTAGACGAGGATGCCTCTGAGGGTGGAGTTGGGGTCTATGTGGATCTGGAAATGCATGTGTTCTGCGGTGCTGAGAGTGTCTTCGGTGCTTGTTGAGACCCTGATGCTGTTCTTGTGGACGATGGCGATTCCGACTCCGTTGGGATGGTCTCTGTGGGTGATCTTGTAGCCGTCTGGGATGGCAATGGCGATGTCTGGTGCGGAGGAGTTCCTGGTGCGGAGGAGTTCTTCATCCAAGTCTCTGTCGAGAAGGTCCCAGAGCTCGACGGCATGTTTGCGGGTGTTCAGTAGAATACATCGGAGGTGATTGTGGCCTTTCTTGGCGGGTGGTTCGGCGGCTCTGAGGCTGGTGTAGCTGCAGTTCCGGCAGGTGAAGGGAACCTGTGTGCGTTTCGGGGCGGCTTTGAAGCAGGTGTGTTTCCATCTGGAGTTGAGAGCTTGGAGTGTGCTGGCATCGTAGCGGTGGTGGTTGTAGTGGCGGGCGCGGGGACCAGGGGTTCTGGCGCTGGGTGCGATCCAGGCGCGGACGGGAGCAGACGGGCTCCCCTTAGGCGTGCCAGCGGCGCAGCCGCACAGCAGCCGCCATATATGGGGAGGTGGGAGGGAGGAGCAGCTGGGAGGCAGGGCAGGGGCAGCGAATGGGCGGTCAGGGGGGCGGGGCCGCATGGGACACAGTGGCTGGAGCGGGAGCGGTGAGGGCGATGAAGGGAGCAGAATGCAAAAGCGGGCACAAAATTACGGGGCAACGAAGGGAACAGAAGGCAAAATTACGGGGCAACGAAGGGAACAGAAGGCAAAAGTGGGCACAAAATTACGGGGCAATGAAGGGAACAAAAGGCAAAAATGGGCAGAGAAACACGGGGCAACAAAGGGAATAGAAGGCAAAGGCGGGCACAAAAGTACGGGGCAACGAAGGGAACAGAAGTCAAAACTGGGCAGAGAAACACAGGGACAGGGAGGGGAACAGAAGGAAAAAGAGGGCACAGACCAAGTACAGGCACCGGGGGAAGACAGACAACAGCAGTCACAGACACCAAATAACAATAAAGGCAATGCAATAAGAAACAGATGGTGATACAAACCTACGGCCTACCACTGGCCACCAGGGATGAGGCGCAGGTGGTAGCCTGCGGGTGGAGGAGGGCCTCGAACTTCCGTGGCAGCAGGGGCAAGGACACATAGGCGGTGTGCTGTGCGGAGGGGGAGCGACCTACCTAGCAGGGTCAAGGGTCGCAGGTTAACTTCTGTGGTAAATTTCTCGCTCCATTAATGGCATTATGCCTCTAACAGCTTAGCACAGATATTCCCACCATGAACCATCACATGATGGAGAGTGTGTAGTAGTGACTATCACAGATGTCTGAAAGGACTGTTCAGATATTCAGTCATGCTGTGAGGTTTATTTCAAGCTGAGAGGAAATAACAAGAGCGGACTCTCCATGACAGAAGCAACTCGCAACTGCCGTGGAAGAGAACTTAGAATTACAAATAAACTTAGAATACAGCAGAAGGAACATTCCTAGAACTGACAATACTAAGAATGTACTACACATCTTCTTCCTTTCTAATATATAAAAAAACCCAACATAATTAACATAAAATCTCGCAAATTTGCTGGGGGTTTGCGATATCTTGGAGTGCGATTAGGAACAAGAGACACCGGCAAGGAAAATGAACTGGATACAGGATGAACTTCAGATGTGCCTGGATCACCACTCCCACCCACATGATGTTGAGGTGTGGAAAATGAAGAATTAGACTCTGGTGGTGGTTGGGCTAAAAGGTAACCGCTGTTAATTGTAGAGGTTTATCATAGCCAGAACAGGGACACCCCTTTTATACAAAGCTACCCGCCTGAAGTTCCAAGATTCGCCATTATTGAGAATTACACAATGATCAAGAACATTCTTGACAGTGAATGGTCCTTTGAACTTAGATAACCCTTTAACAATTCTGCCACTCTTAACTTTGACCAGATTGCCAATAATGAAAGGACGAGGACATTCTTGAGGAGGAGATAAGGTTGAAGGAATATTCTGCAAAGTATCAACATGTTTTATCCAAGAAGGAATTAGTTTAGAACCAGGAACACGCCCTCTCATAAGTTGAAAAGGAGAAAGCTGCCCATCAACCAAGGGAGTAGTGCAATAAGCCCACAACATTTCATTAACCATTTTCCTCACAACAGAACCATTAAATGAGGCCATTTGTATGATACCTTTCACAATCCTGTTGGCCCTTTCACAAATTCAATTCCCTTGTGGGCTGTATAGTGAAGTGCGGTGATGGGAAACACCACAATCTTTAAGAAATGACTGGATTTCGATGGAAGTGAGCTGAGTGCCATTGTCAGTAATAATAATAGATGGAATGCCCTCATCTCTAAACAAATTCCCCAGGAACTTAATAGTACTCTCAGTAGTGA
The DNA here is from genome assembly GCF_964204655.1 of Triturus cristatus. Classification (NCBI taxonomy): domain Eukaryota; kingdom Metazoa; phylum Chordata; class Amphibia; order Caudata; family Salamandridae; genus Triturus; species Triturus cristatus. The sequence continues at coordinate 565,326,322 of NC_140581.1, forward strand.
CGCTGTTGGTAAATTCTACAACTAACCATTCAGAGTAGATGTCAATTACAACGATGGCAAATCTATCCTTTTCATGTAGTTCACCCATCGGACCAATGAAGTCCAGGCAAATACTATGCCATGTTAAACCAGGATTTTGTAAGTGACCTTTTGAGGGTTTAGGACCTACTTTGAGTTTTTTTTCCCCATCTCTGCAAGCAGAACAATTCTCTACCCACTCCACTACTTGTGAATCCATACCTGACCACCAAAAGTGATCCTTAAGGAGGCGTTGTGTGAGGGTCTGACCTAAATGGCCTTCGTGCGCGAAGGCTATGAGCTTAATTCTCAAACCAAGAGGAGGTATGAACTTTTCCCCTTTTACAATAAGGTTGTCACTAATAAGAGAAAGATCTTCCAAGACTTTAAGATAAGGACGCACAGAGATAGAAACTGCACTCTCTCTTCTAGAGCCCAAAGTGATAAGCTTAAGAACATCCTGCAAAGTAACAACAGAAGCCATTTCACGTTCCCAATCATTTGCCTGAAAAGCTCCTTTACCTACAAACTCAGCATCTTCAATAGAGGCTACTGCAATATCCTCATTAGGTAAAGGAACGCACGGATCCACAACAGTGCGCCAATCTAATGACATCCTTGAGAGACAATCGGCTTGAGTATTTTTCCAACCCTGAATGTACTGAACAGTGTACTGAAATTCCTGAAGAGAGAGAATTTTAATGAGAGGTTTATGGTCTGTTCTCAAAATAAACTTCATACCCCACAAATATGTTCTGAAGTACTCTACAGCCCAGGAGGCAGCCAGGGCCTTCCTCTCAATAACAGAATAGTTCTTCTCAGCTTCAGTTAGGGTTCTGGAAGCAAAAGCAATTGTATGCTCAGACTGACCAGTGAGCTGCGAAAGCATAGCTCCTAAACCAGTGGCACAGGCATCTACCGTTATGACAGATTGTTTTAATGTCAAAAGGAGTAAGTACTTTTGCGTCACAGATCTCCTTCTTAATAGCATCAAAAGCTTCTTGCAGTTGAGCAGACCATGAAAAATGTGTGCCCCTCTTTAAAAGTGACCTCATGCTAGAGGTTCTGTCAGAAAAGTTTCTTACAAATTTTGAATAATACTCAATGAGCCCCATAAAAGAACGCAATTGATCTTTGTCTTTAGGCTGGGGAGCAGAGTGAATAGCATGACAAAGATCTTTTTTTGGTCATACCCCACTAGCGCTGATGGTGTATCCCAGGTAATCAATTTGTTCAGTCAAGAACTGACACTTATCCTTACGTATTGTCAGACCTGCAGAAGAAAGTCTGTCTAGGACTATTTTGAGGGTAGTATTGTGTTGTTCAACAGATTGGCCATACACCAAAATATCGTCTTGAAAGTAGATGGTATTGCCTACACCATCAAAGATATCGGACACCATTCTTTGGAAAACACTTGCCGTAGAATTGAGTCCGAAAGGTAAGCGCGTGAAATGAAACGTACCAAATGGTGTAATAAATGCCGTTAAGTGCTTAGTCTTTGTGTAGGTTGATCTGATGATAAGCACTTCTAAGATCTAGCTTTGAGAACACCTTGGCACCGTGTAGTGTTGTGACTAACTCTGAGATATTTTGAAGAGGAAAGGTGTCTGCAATTACGCAATCGTTCAGAGACCTCAAATCCACACAGAAGCGGAGCTTGCCATCAGATTTCTTGGTGACGACTATGGGAGAAATCCATGGCTAAGCTTCCACAGGTTCAATGACACCCGAAGCTAGCATATCATCAATCATTTTCTTAACTTCCTGTCTGACTACTATAGGGACACGCCTAACCTTGTGTTGTATGGGAATAGAGTTTTCCTTTAAAACAATGTGATGGGAGTACCCTTTGAGTTGACCTAAACTCTCCCTAAACACACTGCCAGCATCCGCTAGAATTTTATCTAGCCCATTATCTTCAATAATCGTGACCTGTGGAGTAGCTCGAGGGTTAACAATTATTCCTAGGTCATACTGGTGAACCCACCCAAGTATGGCTGGACCTGACTTTGATACATATACTTTTCCTTGTATGTGTCTGTGTGAAAAGGCAATGTATGCTGTGAAATATCCTAAGATATCAATAGTCTCACCTTGAAAGCCCCCCGGGGAGATATCCTTGGGTAATAAATTTTGCGTACCCCATTTACTCCGGAAGAGCTTGTGCGGAATGATGGTGTAATGTGAACCAGTATCCACCATTAAGTGTAATTCTTTACCATCTATGAGGAAAAGTGCCTTGGGCCTAACTTTACGTTTATCTTCTGATTCAGTAACAAAATCCTGCTCAATGACCAAAATCGTGTCACCTTCTTCATCTAGCAAAGAAGAATTTCACACAGTAGCTACGGTAGAACGAGGTTTGCTCCGACAAACTCTTGCGTAGTGACCCATGCAACCACATTTTAAACACTCTTGTTTATCTGCAAAGCAAAATTTAGAATAAGAAGACTGAACAGTACTGCCACATCTGTTACACATGCGAGACAAAGGCGACTTTTGTGTGGCATTTGGCCTAAAAGAAGGATTCTTCTTGATAATTTTCTTGTTTTTCACTGAAGCAACTTCGTTTTGTTCACCAACAACGTGACCTTGGTCCAGAGGCTCCTGACCAGAAATGTCATTAACGTCATTTGGAGATGCTTTTTTCTCTAGTTCTTTCATGCAACCTTCCGACTCCTCGACAATTTTAGCTAAATCTATAGCAGTTTGTAAATTAGGGTTTTTCGCTGCCCAAAGTCGTTCCTGTATTTTTTTATTATTACACTGGACTATAAGCTGGTCTCTTATAAGTTCATCAGTCATGTTACCAAACTAACACTTTACAGACATTTCTCTCAATCTTGCTACAAAGTCATCAATTGACTCGCCCATTTTTTGACTCTTAGTGTAGAATCTGTATCTATTCATAACTAAGTTCTCTTCTTTAGCATATCTAACTTCTAGCCGACAAATAGCCTCTTTATACTCATCCGGAAGAGGCTGGCCATTGGCTTGTAAAGCTTGAGGTAAGTAACGAAAAATAAGTTGGCCCTCTTTGCCCAAGGAGCCTTACAGTAGGGCCTTCTTTCTCTTTGGTGAGTATTCTTGTGCATCTAATGGATCCAGATAATTCTCAAACATAGGGAACCAATCCTCCCAAGAAATACTCGGTTGACCAGGAAGGGGTAAAAAGCTTCGAGGAAGAACAACAGAAGGATTTTCATTAGACATATTCACAATAAGGAATAAGCGATAATGGAGTGGAGCAAAACAAGTAATGCAAGATGTACTGACCAAAATAAAGATAAAATCACTTTCCAAACCGCCAAAAATGATCGTAATGTGAGAGATGAATAAGTTAAAAAGTAAAAACAATATTATTGACCTATCTTTTTGAATTATGTAAATTACATGACTTTTAGGTGTAATCGTGGTGAAAGTCTCAATGGAAACATTAGACAGTACCTTTGATAACAAATACACAAGGGTGTGTGTATCGCCGTAATCAGTTCGAAATGCTGGAATTCTTTGCGGTGAGCAAGTTGTTGAAAATCAGTAGACAAATTGATGCGAAAGACTGGAGAAAGCAATTACGAATCAAGGGCGTGTGTATCGCCGTATGAACAAACGTGGCACTTCGAAGGATACACAAAGGCGTGTGTATAGCCGTCGAAAATTGATCGGAGAACTGTTGTCACAGCAACGAACAAGGATTAAGATGGCCGCCGCTGAACGTGTGTGACGTAATAACGTGAGACGTCGGATAACAGAGACAGGAAGCCGCATCACAGGACTGACAACCTGAAGTGACGAATCGAAGCGTGTTCCACTAACAGCACTGAGGATTCGGTGATGTCATCAAAACCACAGCAGGAGAGGAAGGCAGCGGAGCTCCCCGGGATGCAACGGTCGTGTCGGAACGACAGGAAACAAGTAAGTACATGATGATGAGTTGCTTCTTCTTTAAACCATAACAAAGTAGACTTCAAACCATCCCTCACGTACTACCTCTTGGGTGAACAGTACGTTTGTGGTAAGACTGGAGTACTCCCAGCAGCGAACTTCTAGGCAAATAATTAAAGGGCTCACCTTAGACTAGTGAGAAGTAGAAGCGCTGACCTCAAACTATGGACGCCGGTTAAGGTGCAAATAGGATCGATTTAAGTGGAGTAATAATTAGTATACTGCTCCGCTCTTGTAGTAGAATTTCCAGATGACATTAAGCTTGAGTGCGGGTTGATGAGAGATGTGAAATCGCCGCCAAAATTGTTGTAAATGAATCGTCGTCAGACTGCCATCAATGGTGGATGAGGTTTATTTCAAGCTGAGAGGAAATAACAAGAGCGGACTCTCCACGACAGAAGCAATTCGCAACTGCCGTGGAAGAGAACTTAGAATTACAAGTAAACTTAGAATACAGCAGAAGGAACATTCCTAGAACTGATAATACTAAGAATGTACTACAGAACACACACATTCCTTAGCAGTTTATGGGTATTGTGTTGAATATGTTGATAATAGGGAACACTGAAAGCAGGACTGAGTGACACTTGCACAGTGTATATCAACATCTGCCCAATTTATCAACATGAGCAAGACTATGGTGCAACAACCCTTAACTCGCACGATAAACCAATTTCATTTTGACTAGTTATACTATTGTCATTTCTACTTCAGACTGCCTGTACTTTAAATATGTTTGTATTTTATCGCTAGAGGTGACAATGTAACTCTGAGCACGTTGGAGGCAAATATATGTTTTGGTTATTAAAGTAAATTGTTTCGGCATGGTGCTTCACATGCTTACGTCTCAAGACTACACTTTAGTGCCCATCCCCATGTATATCTGGTAGCATGACTTTTTTATTATGTCCCTTTTCTCATACTAAGGTAGCCTGTGTGTAGAGGCCTAGGCCTCTTCCTGATTATGGAAGGCCCTAGACCTGTCCTGTAACCTCAAAGGGTGCACCATGCATGCCCTCGTTATGGGCAGAAGACTTCTTCTGTCCTGAATAAAGCTCATAAACTGGGTGTACCAAACCATCATATTTTTAGAAAGATAAGTAGTGTATCTAAACCTTGTCTGTCACTGGACGTGAGACCTTTTAGCCCCATTTGTGTAAAGTTCTTGTATTATGTGTATGCTCGGAACCTTGTGTTGGCATCCTGTGTGTTTCAAGAGTATGCATCTGGAGTACTGTAACTCATATGTAGAGACAAAATGAGTGTCTGTGAGTAAGCCTAATTATGGGCCAGTCGGGGCATGGCTTAGCTCCAGCTGGATAGTGAGTACTGTTCTTCCAGACAGTGAAATGTATTGCCATAATTCATGTGATGAGAGATCTGCAAAAGCATGGTCCAACTTTCTTGAACAGTACTGTACGTCCAGCTTTATAAACAATAGTGCCTAGACAGCATAATGGCTGATGAAGGGTTAGTGGGGGTGGAACATGACACCCTGCCGTTCATTTGAGAGATGCCGGTGTGTGGCTAGAGGGTCGAGGGCTCCCAGCAACAAGGATGGCGAGAACCCAGGTAGATGTTCTGTAATGTCCTGCTCTCTCATCCTCTTAGCACAGGTTTCCTTCAGACACACCCATTGTGTGTATCAACATTTGTTCTCCAGTATTTTCGTGGTAATGACAATATTTCCTTGTTCCTTTGGAGAGTTGAGACCCTGAACTTGCAGATGGCTCACCTGAAGGCAAAGACTGGGGAATAGGAGGTGGTCAAGGAGTTTCAGAAAGAAGTTGAGTATAGCTCACCAGGAACCAAGAGTAAAGGAAGTGGTAGAGACTGGAGGAATGGGTCCATTCAGAATGCAAAACGGCGCGTTTGGAGACGGAAAGGTAGAAGAAAATAGAGGATTGGCGAGCGAAATAATAGCTTTGGATAAAGAAAAGTGTAGGAAGGCAACAGAGACAGCTACATCTGGGCGATGAAATCCAACTCTACAGGAGCACCAGCCAAAATTCCTTAGAGCTTCAGTCCATTTTTGCAGCCGGCCAGTATATTTTGGAATGGGTTGTGAGTTTTTAGGTTGCTTGTAGAGCGCAGGCATTAAATGATGTCTTAAGCAGACATTTTAATGAGTTGCTTGCCCATGGAAGCTACAGCAGTTATTGGTGGAATGTCTGAGCTGATCAAGTGAACTATGAGTGATAGAAGGAGTCTGATCAGATGGTTTTTGCTGAAGCCTGCTCAGTATTGTCAAAAGTTCTAAAGAGAAGTAGAGAGCAGATGGTGTTCCTTTTGAGATATGGATTCATGGTGTATTGTGTGATTGAAATGAGTGTGTGAGAGAAGGAGTTGTTGTTGACTGAGTGATTTAAAGGAGGATTGCTATTCCCCACTCAGGCAATACCTGTTATGTTATACATCACTTATAAAGCGCACGTACATCAGGTTGGTTTCATGGCGCTGCTCTAAGATGCCATAATCCTGAACATTACTCATATGTCTGTCTAAACAACCATGTTTTTAAGAGTCTCCTAAATCTCATAAAATCCGTGCCGTATCTAATTTCTAAGGGCAAGGACTTCCAATATCTAGGGCCTAACTCGGCAAACCTAGTTCCGCCGGTACGCTTCAACCTGAATGATGGAGGAGTCAGGAGATGCAAGTGGGCCGATCGCAGATTGCAAGTAGGAATGTATCTTTTAATAATCCTGTCAACAAATTTGAGGCTCCTACCATTCAGAGATTTAAAGATGATACATTCCACCTTGAAGGCGCATCTCTGAGTTATATGGAGCCAGTGTAACCTCCTCAGGACAGGGGTGACATGTGGTGCCTATTTTCCTGTAAAATCAATTTTGCTGCCTGATTCTGCACCAGTTGGAGTCGGTGGGTAAGCTTAGCTGGAATGCCGAAATATAGAGAGTTGGCATGAATCTATGTGCGAAATCACCATAGCTAAAACCACCTGTTTCTTAGTTTCCTGTGTAAGGAACCTACTGATTTTCCTTATTTTCCTCATCTGGAAAAAACACGTATAGATCACAGCGCCAATTTGAGTCTTCATTGTAAGGTCGCTGTTAATAATGACCCCCAATGTTTTGGCAGAGGCTGTCCCAGCTCCTGAGGCCAAAAAAAGGTCCTCCAGGGATTCATAGAGCCCCCTGTTAGAATCACCTCTGTCTTATCTGGATTTAACTTCAGGTGATTGCTGTTCATCCAGTCACGGATGAACAGCATCGTGGTCTGAAATTCAACGATGGATTCTTGGGTGTTGCTAATAGGAAACACGAGTTGGAAATCATCCGCATAATTAAAAGTACGGCCTTTCTGTTCTTTCTGAGCATGAATCAGAGGAAAGAGCTAAAGGTTGAAGAGATGGGGGGGAAAGTGAGCACCCCTGTGGCACACCGCAGGCAGTATTTGCGATGGGAGTTGTGAACTTGCCTAGACAAACTGCTTGAGATCGGTTTCCCAGAAAGGAACAAATCCATTTAAGAGCTGAGCCTTGGATTCCTGTCCACACTTGACAGAGAAGAAGTCAGAGAAACATGCAGTATTTGATGCCATATGATCAGATATCCGGTTTAATAAGGGGTTGGAGCATTATCGCTTTAACCCAAGGGAGAGAGGAACCCTCAATGTAAAGGTTCCAAATCCGAAGATGAGGGCCTCCGTGCAATTATCAAGGGCCCAAGATAGGACATGCAGACCGGGAATACAAAAAAAGGAGTAGGAGGGGAAATGGGAAGGTCCTCCTAAACCGAAGGTGATTACTTATCAGTGTCACAAGGAGAGGCAAAGTACAAGGGGCTGTCAGGTGAAAGAACCTGTACCAGTTGCACTATAATAGCATGTCTGTTACCTGTGGGAGGAGAAACTAGGGAGAGTCCGCTTGCACTCCGCCTCATGGCTAGAGACATTTGGTAAAGGCACCCAGATGCACAGAAGCACTCCACCCGCCCTTAACCCCCCAATACCATGGGGTCTGTGTTGGAAGTTAGTATCAATGAGAAGGTGGTTCCTGGCTGAGAGATTTACAGGTTCTTATAAAGCTATGGTAGAGAGGAAGTACCTTAAACCAGAAGCGATTCTCCTTGTTGCCGATGGCACAGACTTGGTAGCCAGTGGTAACCTATTGCATAAGTTGTAGTGAAAATCAGTGGCAAGTTGGTCATGATTGATATAGAAATAAAAGAGGAGCAAGGTGCCAGCTGTCTCTTGGGTTTATTATCCGGACCAGAAGCCTGCATGGCTTTGACCATATCAGCTGCGTTGACCAGAGCACAAACAGCACACCAGTCTCCGGAGAAGACTGGGACAATCCCATATTTGTCAAGACCAGAAGAAAAGCTAGTGAGTAGATCAGGACAAATGCTGAGAAGGCATAGGTTGTGGTATAATTCACCCTTGCTCTAGAGGGAGAGAAAGATAACGCACCCAAATTGGAGTATGTGTTTGATGTCTGGGTCACTGCCTGAGCTGCAGGGGTTGTTGGCTGGTGAAGGGCCTACAAGGTAGGAATTCTGCAAGGCAAAAGTTAAGTACCCTCTGTTTGTGGGACTTTGGAAGAAAGTCCAAGAAAAAGTCAGTATCAGAGTAGTTAGAAAAAGTTATGTTGATTGGAGGAAGAGCTGCTTTATAGTGACCCTGTGAATCCTTAGCCAGGAGCTTACAAGTAGTTTCGCTAAAGCTTACGAGCCCTCTGTTGTCTCTTGCCCGCAAGGTTCCCAAGGCAGGACACTTGGGCATAAGGAAGACACAAGAGAAGTTGAAGTCTTTGTTCAACTGGCATGGGATGCACAGAGAGAAAAAAGGGGTCTGTAGCGGTGTTGATGCTGAGCTCACTTGTCCAAGAGCATTGGCAGAAACTGATATGGGCTATACAAGGTATTGCAGAAGATACTTGAGGTGAACCTCTCGGTGGACCACAAGGGAGCCTAGGAAGGTGTTCCATGTGAACCAGTTTAAGCAATACCTTCAGACGAACAATGCAGGGAACATCATGGCTATGACACAGGAGGTTGAAGAAGACAGCGTGCCTCTTCTGGGAAGAATCATTCTGTGGATGCTATACAACTTATGCCTGAGCGAATGTCTGAGAAGCAGAAAGAGTATAGAGAGATGCTTGGACAATTTTTCAATATCCTTTCACTAACTCCTGTCTGTGTCTCTGACATAGGTACAGAGGATCGCTTGCCAGTAAAGAGCAAGACTTACTGGATTGATGCACTGGAGTGCATCGAGGCAGAAGTTGCCAAGAGATTGAACTTGAGGATGATTGAGTGTTCCTGTCATCCTTTGACCAGTCCAGTAGGGATGGACAACAAGCACGGATCACAGACTTGCACTTTTGTGTGGACTAGTAGCACTTTAATGAAGTAGCCGAGACAGATGCACACATGATTTCCAGAGGTGATGAATCTGTAGACCTCCTGGGTGCTGCTAGCCACATAAGAAGCTTTGATTTGATAGTGGCTACTAGGTGATTGCTTTAGCACCTAATACCAAGGAGAATACAACACTTGCTACACCAGAGGAATTATACCAGTTTCCAGTAATGCTGTTTGGGCTGAGGAATGCTCCTGACACTTTCAGCGCCTGATGAACTAGGTTTTCTCATGGCTAAAATAGTGCTGTGTGGCATACATTGATAATATTGATGTCCTTAGCAATTCAGAGGATGACCACTCAAGGTACTTGCAACAGGAATGTGTCTGGCTATGGGGAGCAAAACTGCCCATCACGACAACCAAGTGCCAGATGTTTCAGTACTCTGTAGTTTACTTTGTACATTGGGTAGGCAATGTGAAGGTCTGCCTGTTGCATGCCATGACCCAGTCTAAGTTGGAGTGGGAGGTTCCCACTACCCTGGCCCAAATTAGACCCTTTTTAATACTTGCTGACTACTACAGGAACATTGTGGCTAACTATGGGACCATATGTGCACCATTGAGTGCCACAAAGAAGGGGGGGAACCAAGAGCTTTTTATATATATATGAGGTCCTGCACAGTGCTCCAGACGTATAGTGAACAAAACCAGGAGTACAGTTCCACTGGGAGGGGAGGGAAGGGGAGAGAGCGATTAGTCTCTATAAAGTGCCCTCACACACCTAGCAAGGTGTCATGCTTCATCATAGGGCTGTGCTCCACGTCGGGCCGGCGCTGCAATGCCCGACGGGCTCCCGCGGAGGGGCTCTTTATCGGAGATGTTTATAGAGACAGCCGTATGGGTGCGTGGGGGGTAGGTGCAACAAGTGTAGTGAGTAGTGGTGAGGTGAATTAAAATAGGTATGGTATTGCCATCGAGGAACAATTTTATTCTGGTGGTATACCAGCCTAATTAAAATAGGTGACCCCCGAGGGGATTATAATGCTCCCTCGGGAAGTAGAAAGGTTGACATGTTTCTTGCCGTGTGCCCAGAACGGGTCGGTGGCAATTCTTCAGGACCAGGTGAGAAAAGTGCTCGAAAAATTATTATTTTTTTTTTTATTCTCTACTACATAATAGGTGATAGTAAAAATGGTACTTCACCAAGCGCGTCCATTGGGTCCCACGGGGGAATGGACCCACTGTTGCGAAACCTAAAAGGGAAGAGAGAGAGGACAACACACAGAAACATAAAAGAACAATTTCAGCATTCGAATTTAGTGCTGACTGGCTACAGTAGGGAACCGTGCAGCAGTGTAGTTAAAGGTTGACATGACTAGGAAAGTGTTACCATGGTGATCCATTTAAAAGACTACTTAGGTGGAGAACGTGCAGGCTAGAATCCGTGTTATCGACTAAATACTGCTATAACGTAACCCTATGTGCCAAATATTGTGGACTATTTCATGAAGGGCTCTATGGCGTGGTGCCGCGATAAGTGGTCGGGCCGGTGAAAGGCCGAGTGCACTGGCGGGTTGTCATTCCCAAGGTTCTAAACTATGTAAATTGTATCGCTGCCCTCAAATACCGGGTGGCGGGCAATTTCACAAGTGGTCGGGCAGGTGAAAGGCCGAGTGCAATGGCGGGTTGTCGTTTCCAAAGCTCTAAACTAATTATTGCAATTTGTATCGCTACCCTCAAATACCGGGTTGCGGGCAATTTCACAAGTAGTGAAAGCGGTGGAAATAAAAGTGCCAATGGCTACGGAGGAGGGGACCCCATGAGGGAAGACTCACCCCCTGGGGGACAGCAATTAGCTGTACGGGTTCGCCTCAAAGCCGGAAAAACGGGGCTCGCCCTAAAAGAATAATTTTAAAGCAAGCGCTAATCTCCAGCATGTTGCCGTTACGGGAGTATCGGCATTTGTCACATTGTACTCACGAAATTAGGGCGTGCTCACAGCCGAGATCCTATCGAGGCTTGGGCTTCCGTGACAAGAACGCGGAAGTGTGTTCAAAATAAAGGAAGTCGTCACTCGCTGCTGAGACGACAACTAGACCACGGGTTAGTGCGGCCATCTTGGAAGTGTAGGAAACTTTATTGCACGGGCGGTGCGGGAACAATAACAGTCATATGGAAGGTATCCCTAAGAAATGGTGAATAGGTCCGCGTATCAGTTTTGCATGATTAAACGCACAGGGGAGTGATTCACCAGGGGAATTATTCCAGAAGGGGAATAGATCGAGAGTCTGGCCAAAAGAGACGCATGGATGGTGTCAGAATGCCACAGAGTTATTGTGGGTCAAGGCCAAGGGAGAAAAAGGAGTGAAAACATTGAAAAAAACATTGAAGAAAACTTTGAAAAAAACATTGAAAAAATCTTGGAAGACATCATGTCAAAGAGTGTTACATCGTCTGGTAAAGTGAGGTCACAGCCTCTGAAAGGCGGACTAGGAGGAAATTGCACTGATGTTATTACCAAATGGTCACACCGTATACATGGAGTGGGTTATGTCTTATTGAGAGTGGCCCATGGTATATCATCGTTAAGGCCGAATGTTTGACTGGAGATTCTAAAAATCCACTGCTGTTCCTTTCGGAACAGGGCCTCCTTATTAATCACAGGAAAGGTCTGCAAAATTGTCCACGTGAGGTCATTGGCCGTGTGTTTTTTTTTCCAAAAAATGGGTGCACATTTTGGTGTTTGCCTTTTTGCACGTACGTGGGTATGACGACACGGCCAGTCAAGATCAGAATTTCCGAACACCGGAGCAATATCAGGTGCAAAAAGGCAAACACCAAAATGTGCACCCATTTTTTGGAAAAAAAACACACGGCCAATGACCTCACGTGGACAATTTTGCAGACCTTTCCTGTGATTAATAAGGAGGCCCTGTTCCGAAAGGAACAGCAGTGGATTTTTAGAATCTCCAGTCACACACTCGGCCTTAACGATGATATACCATGGGCCACTCTCAATAAGACATAACCCACTCCATGTATACGGTGTGACCATTTGGTAATAACATCAGTGCAATTTCCTCCTAGTCCGCCTTTCAGAGGCTGTGACCTCACTTTACCAGACGATGTAACACTCTTTGACATGATGTCTTCCAAGATTTTTTCAATGTTTTTTTCAAAGTTTTCACTCCTTTTTCTCCCTTGGCCTTGACCCACAATAACTCTGTGGCATTCTGACACCATACATGCGTCTCTTTTGGCCAGACTCTCGATCTATTCCTCTTCTGGAATAATTCACCTGGTGAATCACTCCCCTGTGCGTTTAATCATGCAAAACTGATACGCGGACCTATTCACCATTTCTTAGGGATACCTTCCATATGACTGTTATTGTTCTCGCACCGCCCGTGCAATAAAGTTTCCTACACTTCCAAGATGGCCGCGCTAACCCGCGGTCTAGTTGTCTCAGCAGCGAGTGACGACTTCCTTTATTTTGAACACACTTCCGCGTTCTTGTCACGGAAGCCCACGCCCTAATTTCGTGAGTACAATGTGACAAATGCCGATACTCCCGTAACGGCAACATGCTGGAGATTAACGCTTGCTTTAAAATTCTTTTAGGTCGAGCCCCGTTTTTCCGGATTTGAGGCGAACCCGTACAGCTAATTGCTGTCCCCCAGGGGGTGAGTCTTCCCTCATGGGGTCCCCTCCTCCGTAGCCATTGGCACTTTTATTTCCACCTCTTTCACTACTTGTGAAATTGCCCGCGACCCGGTATTTGAGGGTAGCGATACAAATTGCAATAATTAGTTTAGAGCTTTGGAAACGACAACCCGCCATTGCACTCGGCCTTTCACCTGCCCGACCACTTGTGAAATTGCCCGCCACCCGGTATTTGAGGGCAGCGATACAATGTACATAGTTTGAACCTTGGGAACGACAACCCGCCAGTGCACTCGGCCTTTCACCGGCCCGACCACTTATCGCGGCACCACGCCATAGAGCCCTTCATGAAATAGTCCACAATATTTGGCACATAGGGTTACGTTATAGCAGTATTTAGTCAATAACACGGATTCTAGCCTGCACGTTCTCCACCTAAGTAGTCTTTTTAATGGATCTCCATGGTAACACTTTCCTAGTCATGTCAACCTTTAACTACACTGCTGCACGGTTCCCTACTGTAGCCAGTCAGCACTAAATTCGAATGCTGAAATTGTTCTTTTATGTTTCTGTGTGTTGTCCTCTCTCTCTTCCCTTTTAAGTTTCGCAACAGTGGGTCCATTCCCCCGTGGGACCCAATGGACGCGCTTGGTGAAGTACCATTTTTACTATCACCTATTATGTAGTAGAGAATAAAAAAAAAATTAAAAAAATTTTTCGTGCACTTCTCTCACCTGGTGCTGAAGAATTGCCACCGACCCGTTCTGGGCACACGGCAAGAAACATGTCAACCTTTCTACTTCCCGGGGGAGCATTATAATCCCCTCGGGGGTCACCTATTTTAATTAGGCTGGTATACCACCAGAATAAAATTGTTCCTCGATTGGCAATACCATACCTATTTTAATTCACCTCACCACTACTCACTACACTTGTTGCACCTACCCCCACGCACCCATACGGCTGTCTCTATAAAGATCTCCGATAAAGAGCCCCTCCGCGGGAGCCCGTCGGGCATTGCAGTGCCGGCCCGACGAGGAGCACAGCCCTATGATGAAGCATGACACCTTGCTAGGTGTGTGAGGGCACTTTATAGAGACTAATCGCTCTCTCCCCTTCCCTCCCCTCCCAGAGGAACTGTACTCCTGGTTTTGTTCACCATTGATTGCCCCAAATTCTAAGAAACAGTCCAAAAAGCTGATCTGGATCTGGGAATGTCAGAAGGCGTTTGAGGAATTGAAGAAACAACTATGCACTGCACCTGTATTGAAGGCTACTATATATATTCAATCCTTCATTTATACAGATAAACGAGTTGGAGCAGTGTTTCATTAAATTGATGAGAAGGGTAAAGACTGTTTGCTATGGAGCACACCTGGCATCCATTGAGAAACAATGCTTTGCCATAGTGTGGATTTTGAGGAGGAAGCAGTCTTACCTGTTTGGTACCAAGTTTGTAGTCCCGATAGATTGCAATGAAGGGTGAAAATCGCTAGTTGCCTAGATTTCACAGTGAAACACAAAGTCGGAAATAATCTTGGGACTGCAGATGGACTTTCCTGTATGTTTTCTGACCCGACAACAGGATTTCTCCCACATTGACGTAAAGATCTGGGTAGTCAAATCTGGTATAGGCATCTGTTGAGAGAGGAATATATTCTGCATGGTATACAGGTGTATTCCGTTAACATGAATACCCACTATAAGTAGATCTGTTACTTTTTTTGGGCTGTGGCATCACAAAATTCTGCATGGCGCAGAGGCCTAGGCCTGTTCTGGACAATATGAGGTTTGAACCAGCCCCCTGATCTAGAGTGGCACACCAAGCACTCATTATGGGCAAAGGGCTACTATCCTTTTCCTGGATATAGTGCATAGAGTGTTAGTGGTACCATATCTTGTTTTCAGAAAAAACAGTTTGGTGGCCAGACCTGTTTATCTGTGTCACTGGGATTGGTGTCTTTTTGCCCCATTTGTGTAAAGTTCCACTATTATATGTATGCCTAGAACCCAGTGCTGGCATCCTGTGTGTATGTCTGTGTGTGTCAAGTGGGTGTAACATATGTGTAGAGATAAACTGTGTGAATGACTGAACCTCAGTAACTGAGACAGTAGGATCCATTTTCCAGATAGTGAAAATATGTTGACTGCATTTCTGCTGCCGGAGGCATGATATTCAACACCGAAATGAGTATGGACACAGGGCTATCTTTAGAAATGCCATGTAAACTAGGTTGGCAATGAGCTGCTGATTCGTCTTCCTGAGCCCTGCCATTTGGTGAATGATAGGTGTGAGGGGTGGGGACAGCATTTTCTGTTGTATGAGAGAAGTACATTTCCTAGCAAGGCCCGTCCTTTTGTCTGTCACTGGTTGCTCTTTCACTTGGGCTGATGACAGCCAGGTGAAGAAACCGCACATCTCATTGTTCCTGTGTTGTGAGTGCCCCAGGTTGGAGACCAGCCCAGTGATACCTGCTGTGAGAAGCATCACTCTATACAAAGGCTGTGTCTGGAAGTAGCCTGAGTAGGAAATTTAAAAGAAGAGCCACCTAAAACTGGTCTGCAGCTTGTCCGCAGATCCACATCCCCTTTCGAGAAGTTGTTTAAAAGTGGGACCCAAACCATCCCCCTTTTTTTCATTTCCAAGTCATTTATGACAAGGGATAGAGTGCTCCACTGAGTACTCAAAGGACTCCTGTGCAACCAGGTCTAATGTCTGTCTGACAGCCAGTCTCCTAGGATTGAGAGGACATCACCTTCTACTGGAGAAGCTGTGGATTTGTGTGAAGCACTGACGCAGAGAGGGAAGCGGTGTGCCTGGCCTTGCAGGACGAGAGGCTGTCAAGGAAGAGAGAGGCCTACTGTCTCTCTGGTGTCCGAGGGACATCCAAAGAGAGAGAGAGAGAACGATCTGGCTGAAAGTGAGCTTTGAGTGACCAGCGTGATAGAGATCCTCCTGGTCTCTTACTCTGGTTCCTGATGGGAATTGCTATTGCGATGATCATCGTAGGCCCGGATGTGGGGCTGCCAGTGATGTGATCATTGAAGGCCTCGACCGGGGCTGCAACTGCCATGATAGTTTTTGGCAGGGCCGAGACAGGGGCTGCAGTTTCCATGATCATCATAGTTTCGGATGAGGGATGGAACAGCTGTGATTTATGTAGGCGTGGACTAGGGCTAAAAATTCCATGCGCATCGTATACCCTGTCGAGGGCTTACGGCTGCTCTGATAGATGTAGGCCTGGAAAAGGGCTTCAACTGCTGGTATAATAGGTCTAGTTGCCGCAGCACATACCTCTAGCCCATTCTGGGGCTTCAGTTGCTGTGTCCACCGTTAGGCCTGATCAAGGTTGCAACTGCCATCGGCCCAGTCAGATGGCAGCATCACTGCAATTAAGAGAGATGGCCTCAGCTGTGCCTGAGCAACAGCCTCAAAAGACTTGTGTACTTTTGATCACAGTAGCTCATGCAGCACGTGCATTCAGGGGTGTGCATTTGACTGTGAGAAAGACCCAATTTACCAAGAAAGGGACCCACCAGAGAGAAGCCCTCTCAGGAGGGACTAGTAAAGGGAATCATGAGGTGCAGCACCACGAAGGAAAATCACACCCAAGGACGATACATTGTATAACAAACTGGATTGTGTAGTATTTTGTATAACTTTGTGATCAATAGTACTTTCTTTTTCTGACAAGACCTGCACTGGGTTAGATATTGAAGCTATTGTGTCTGTTGTGTAATTGGTGAGTGTTGAGCTTGAACAGCCTTGACTACTTCTGTGAGAAGCAGGTGACTGCTCGTCTCCACTAAGTCTTGTGTTGAAAGGGTTCTACTTGGTCCAGTTTGCAAGAGCCATAGTAGAAAGGGCCCCGAGATTCCAGTGGCAAATGGCCTGAAGAACCATGTTTGAGACCCTGAAGTCCATGCCTGCACCCCCCCAGTGGAGTCTGACATTGGAGGTAATTCTTTATAGTAGATTTCAACTGGAAAATAGAAGGATTTTTTGTTTTATATAGCCCTTCACAACTCACTTCTGTCCTATGACTGTAATTCACATATGTTATGTTTACCCACTTACGTTTTGCATAGGCAGTTTGCATTAACAATTATTTTTTATCTTTAGCTTTCAAAACGGGTTCTAGCATGGTTTAGCTTTACATGAAGGCCTCAATGAAGAGTTTTGGGTTATTTTAATCCTCTGAGATTGTAGCAGGAAGTTCAAAAGGAAACTTAAGATCCTGTGCTAATAATTAACTTTAGTACTTGTTGTATAGGTTTGGAGGGCATTTAAGATTGTGCCTTTGAGATATGAGGAACTTGACTATTAGTGTGTAATCATCCACAGTTGTGACTTTGTCTTGAAAGCAGGGTTAGATGGTGGACGTTTAAGTAGGTAGCATGTCATCGAGCTTGGAAGTGTTGAGAGAATTCATTTTTATGGACAGGTTTGAAGCTTGCTTGACCTTTATATTCTTATTTATTAGGTGTGGCGTTGGCCAAGACTTGTTGATTTTACTAAAATTATATACAATTTATTTGATTTTAATATAGATAACTTCACTGTGAGTGACAGCATTTTCCCCTTTCACATATGACCCCGCATTTAGAAGGGAGAATGTCCATGCAGAAAAGAGTGCTTTCCAGGGACAACATAGCTCAGTGTACATACAATACCTTTCCAGGTAGCTGCTGTGAGCATTGTGATGAGGGGAGGAAGACCAAGCATGCCATTTCTGATGCTGGAGACCTGTGCCTGCCGTAGGGCTTGGGTACTGTGTAGGCCCTGCTCCCGCTGCCCTTAGACACAAGACAAAGGCACACATTCAATGCATTGTGGAAGTGATACCCCGAGTGGTCCGCTCCTATTTATTTAAAGCCTCTGGCCAAGCCTGGCCACAGGGTGCAGTAGGTTTACATCCGGGTGTCACTTGAAGAGCAGGACTGCTAACCTGCTACATCCTTCCCCAACTTGGTTTTGAAGATCAAAGTTTATCGGCCTCAATATACAAAGACGCTGAACCGCTGGTTGGGTTGAGGATGGGATCGGAGGTTGTATTGAAGATGTTGGTTGCTATTGAAGGCATCCCTTGTGGGAGGGCCATGCGACGTGCTGTCACTGTAAGCCTGATTGGGTTGGCCCACTGGCTCCGTTTCTCCATAGGTGTCTTCTTCCCCTCCTGGCCAGTCGGTATTCTCCCTGCCATCAGGCTGACTTGGGTCCGGGGGCGAAGCTTCAACCCTTTTGAACCATGAAATGTTCCTCACCACCACCTCTTGCCCTTTTCTATCTGTCACCATAGTTCCCTCAGTACTGATGATGGTCCGAGTCCCGGGTTCAAACTTCCACCCGGGTCTGCGGTCCTTGATGACAACGTGATCACCGGTTAGGAGTGACTGGGCCTTCACTCCTCGTCTCAGGCTGATGAGAGCGTTGCACTAATTGCGGCGTACTTGGATACCCTGGACATCATGAGGCGGTGATGCCCACCCCAGGTACGTTGAAATGGCGTCCTGACTGGGTCCATTAAACATCAGGGTCCTTGGGGCCGGCTGAGTCGTGCAGTGAGGTGTACTCAGGTATTCTCTTAGAAACAACTGGAGGTGATGTTAGGGGTTGACCTGTTCTGGAGGCAAGCTGAAGCGACTTGTTCAGCGTACGCATGGATCTTTGCACTTGGCCATTAACCTATAGTCATTGGGGAGTGATGCGTTGATGGTGTATTCCATGCTGTTTCAGGAAGTCCCCAAATTCACCACCATGGATCTGTGGTCCATTGTCACTCTTGATCTCTGTAGGTAGGCCTAAAATAGCAAACACTTTCACACAGACGGGGGCGACATGAATAAATGCCGGAGAGTCGACCACCTCTACCACGGGATATTACGAATAAGTGTCCATCAAGACTATGGTGGCCCTAATGCTGCGAAAACTCCAGAAGTCTAGACTCTGCTTGGACCATGGAGTTGTACATTGGTCTTCAGTAATCACTGATGCTGGCTTCTCAGGAATGCCAGTTAGCTGACATGCCTGGCATTGGTGGACAACCTCTTTAGCCATCTCTTCAGACTTGGGGAACCACACTTTCTTCCGCTTTCTGGACTTAATTTTCCTGGCTCCTTGCTGTCCCCCGTGTGTTAGCTGGGTTACGGTGCATCTCAGGGCACTCGGAATTACAATGCAGGAACCTCGCAGGATGACCCCATCTTGGGTGGTAGTAAATTCATCACGCTCTCTCTACATCTATGTCAAACTCTTTCTCCTTTCCTGGCCAGTCGTTGGCATCTTGAAGAAAGTTCCGGCACATGCTGCTCTGAACGGTGGCCTGCACCCTGAGGATGACTGGGTTTGTTTCAGAGGCTTCTTTGATGTCTTCCAAGCTCGGAGCCCGAGGGCAAGCGATACTTGAGACCATGTTAACATAGTGCTCCACTCCATTGTGGCTGTCTTGAATGCTTGAAGGCACAGTGTGGCAAGATAGAACGTAATTGAGGTTCTTGGACCCCGGTCGATGGACCACTTTCATCTGGTAGTGGTGTTGTTGGATGGCCCGCCGTTTGATCCTTGGGGTGGATGAGGAGCTGACCCTTGGAACAATGGGACAAGAGATCAATGATGAACTTGAACGGTTGGCCACTTTAATACAAGTGGAAGGGTGCACACTTGATCGCCAGGGCTTCCCGCTCGATTTGAGTATAGCAAATTTTCATCGACGTCAGTGTCTTGCTAGCCGCAGCCCACCAGCCTGGTTCTTGCTCTTTGGTGAGTACGGCCCCTAGTCCAACCTTCTTAGAGTCGACTAACAGCTAAGTGCACTTCTCTGGGGCAAAATATACCAAGGTAGCGTTGTCGGGGAGGACATCTTTAATTTCCTGGAAGGCCTCCTCTTCCTGGTGGCCCCAAGCCCACTTGGTATCTGTTTTTGTGAGGGCCCTCAGAGGTTCTGTGAGGGTCACAAGGTCAGGAATGAAACTCATGCAGAATTTGTCAATCCCTAGGAAGCTCCGCACTTCAACACAGTGGTGGGTGCTGATGCTTGCTTGATTGTTTGACTTGTGGGGGTCGACCTGTATTCCGTCTTGATTAAAGATGTACCCAAGAACTCGATAGACGGCTGGAAGAATTAGCACTTGTCACGGTGTAGCGTTACCCTGTGATCTTTGAGGCATGTGAGGGTGGCTTTTAGGTATCGGTGGTGTTTAGTGGCTGTAGATTAGTAGATCGGGTGGTCATTGCTGATATTCAGGACGCCGGGTAGTCCGGACAAGGGTCCGCGTGTCATATTCTGAAATAATTGCACGGCTGTTTATATGCCGAAGTTCAGGCTCTTGTTGTGGCTTAGTCCCAGATGTGTGCTGAATGTAGTAATGTACTGGCTTTCTTCTGACAGCATCCGTTGGTGATAGCTGGCGTTTATGTCCAGCTTCAAGAACCAGCCGGAGCCATTGACGTCTGCTATGATGACGTCCATAGTGGCCGTGATGTCTTTCCCGCTTGATAGCACGGTTTGGGAGTTGCATGTCAATACACAGGTGGATTTTCCCTGGTTGTTTGTTTGTTTTTTCGCGATAAATATTGGGGAGACGCTGTGAGGTGGCTCTGAGATTTACTCTATTATGCCTTGTTTTTCTAGTGTCTCAAGTTCCTTCTCTACTAGAGGAGAGAGATGGAACGGCATTCAGTGGTGGCAGAGAGCCACTGGTGCAACCGCTGGGTCGATGTTTAGCCTCACTGGGGCAGGGGGGTACTTGAGGCAACTAAGGCCTCTGAACAGTTCAGGTAACTGGTCTAGCAGATCATCCATTTGATGCAAGGTTATGCTCTTTTTTTTAATCACACCAGGCCAAGATCTTCCGCCCTCTGGCTGCCGGTTAGTGTCGGCTTCTTGATCAATTTATGTGAAACATCATGACTTTTTGATCGTTGGACTGCCCCGATACTGAAATCCGCCCGGGGAGGGGCAACAGTGACTGACTTCTGCATGCGACTATTTTGGTGTGGAACAGCGCCAGCTGGGGTTTGAGCCAAAGACCATTATACAGTTTTATTCCCATCACGTTGACTGATGCTCCAGTGTTGATGAGAGCCTTTCCTTCTGACCCTGCTACTCAGACTCTACGTGTGGGTTGCAGCCTTCTGCGGTGCTTCAGTTCCCTTATAAATGGGATGAGATGTGCCGCCTCTTCTTCTGGGGATGAGTCTTCCAGACAGCAATTTTGTTTCGCCGGGTAACTCTCATCATCTTGGTGTTTCAGGTTTGAGAGAGATAGTTGTCACACTGTCTTTGTTGGCTGTTGTCTTTGGAGCCTTTGTGTCTGAGTTTCTTCCTTCAAACCAACGAAAAGTGATTGTTGATTCCAAGGTTGGAAGTGGTGCGGCCTTGTGCTGGGCACTCGATGACTGGGCATTCTTCTCTGCACCAGCACTTTGGCCTGGCAGGTGGGAACTTCCGTCCCTTGGACGTATCGCCTCGAATCTTAGTCTGAATGGCGTTAGCCCGTTCAATTGGAATATTTGCTGATTCCTCAGGAATTTGCGTGATGGCCAGGCCCATTTTGTTGGCTTCAGCTGTGGATAGGTCGTAGGACCTTGTTAAAATCTGAATATCGTATAGGCTAATGTTTGGTTGTCGTAGAATCAGTCTGTGCAGCATTTTGTTTTGGCTGCGTTGGATCAGTTGTGCCTGGATTTATTTGAGTTGGTCATCTGCCGTGCAGATGCTTGTCAGCTTGCGCAGCCTGGCGTAGAATGCCTCAATGGACTCTTTCTCGCTGGCAAGCATGGTGCAGCTTAAACCTTTCTAAGTCCGGGTTTAGTCGAAATGAGCGCTAAGCACTCTTACTGCTGCATTGTAATCTCTGACCAGACCAGTAGCAGGTAAGTGTTCAAACAATTTGTAGATTTCTTCTCCAGCGTAGTGGAGGAGTAGTGACCTTTTGATGGCATCATCCATTTCCCTCGTGGCTACAAAATAAGTTTTCAGTCGCCCAATCCATATTTTCCATTACGGGGAAGCAGTAGCTGGATAGGCCAGTTCACTGAGCAGTGGCCACACGCCTGTGAGCGCATGTTGTGTGGGGGTTTGCCGCTGAGGCTGTGCGGCACTCTCCTCATCTGCCATATTGACTGGGTCTTGGTGCCTGATCAGAGGCCGTCAGGCAGAATCTTGCTGTGCTTTTGGGGAGGTAGGGGAGATCTCCGCATCCTTTATCTTTGTTTCCCTTTTTCTCTTTTCTTTTCGCTGCTTGCTGGGACCTGTGCTTGTTTGTGTGCCCTGGTCGCCGCTCGAGCAGGGAGACCGCTTGCGTGAGCACATGAAATGTTTCAAGCCTCTGTGCAGCAGGGAGTCAGCTTGGAGATGCATGCGGTGCTGCGTGGTGGGCGAGGCCTGGGCTGGACTAATACTCACTGCGGTCCCCTGCCGCTCTCCGTGTTTTTCAGGCTAGTGGCATGGCGCGGCCGACTCACTTCACCTCCACTTGGCTGGGAGGGAGGGGAGTTGGCAGCTGCCTCGCAGTTGTTAGATGCTGTTGATTTCAGGGTATTTGGGGGGTGCATCCCACCCTCGTCATCGGTGTGGTGTTGTAGACTTAAGCCCCCCCCCCCAGGACTCAGATACTATGCAGCTCCCACTCGTCTTGGACACAAGACGACGGCACACATTCAGTGCCTTGTCTGAGTGAGACCCCGAATGGTCCGCTCTCATGTAAGTAAAGCCTCTGGCCATGCCTGGCCAGAGGGTGCAGTGGGTTTACATCCGGGTGTCACTTGAAAAGCAGGACTGCTACACCGTGGTCATTAGAAGTTGCCATGGCACTTACAAAGCTCAGCACTGAGGTAGCATCTTTGGTGGTGTTCGCTTCCCAGCACGACCATGGCTGTAAAGCATTGCTGGGGATGTGGGAGAGATTCACTTAACATAACCGGAACGAGCTTGCTTGACAAGACGTTGTTGCCACAACAGTGCTCTGTGCCTGCAGTGGCTCTTTTAGTGTGCAGAATTATCTCTTCTCTCTGCGCATTCCTTACACTCTTCTTTGAAGCTTTCCGACAGTTGCATTTTTAGGTCTCGCCTAGCGTTGCAGCGCGCATGTGCTGCAAGCTTTGCAGGACATATTGTGGTAGAGGAGATTTCAGAAGGGTACTTGAAGCCTCACCCATTATTTTCATTGGCTGGCATCATCGTTTATGCTAAACGGTGGCCTCCGATTGAAAATGAGGCTTCTTTGTTACTGCCCTGTCTCCTTTTGTGACAGCACATCTGGACTGGATTGTTTGCTTAACGGATGTCGTGAGGGTATTTCTTATCTAAAGGAGGAGTGTAGTGACGGATCATGTTTCCAAAGTCTTGTTGCATTGCGCTTTCACTCACTTAAAGTGTAAGCGCGATGCAAATATAAACAAGCGGCTGCCTTTTTCACTGTGCTTTGGTAATTGCAGGCACGTGTTTTTTTTTGCCTCGAGCTTTAAGTTAAACAGCTTCTTTTATTAAAGTAACAAGGAACAGTCTCGGAGACATCACAAAATGGCGCCGTCCGGGGATTCCGATCTGCCCGGACTGCGGGACAGAGATGCATAATAGATACAGGCGGTAAACGGCCCCGAAGTCCTGAGGAGCTATAGCGGTTGACGATCTGCAGCGGAGTGGGAAATAAGTGATAGGCTTCGAGGTTCTAGCGTCAGAAGAAGCACACGTTGTCCGTGCAGCAAAATTAAACGGTGAGAGGAATCCATTGCCGCTGGTGTCCACACTGGAATTCGCCTCCCCCGCCCCCCTGGAGTTTAGGCCCATGATTATAGATAAGCGGCCTGGGGGCAGAAATTTAATTTGTGAGCACTGGGACGGCTCCTGGCCCTGTTTTTGATGGCGTGCCCGGGCTCCCGCCGCTGCTGGCATGGAGTGAGCAATGCATTCTTCCCGCTTCACAGCGGCATTCGTCTCCCTGCTGTCAGGCTGGTAGCGGTGCCAGGCGCTGCTCCAAATCTGTCACTGCCCTCCCTGAAGCCAGCTTCCTTTCCTCTGTGTGTGACCGGGATGTGGGTGTGTGCCAGCCTCTCACTGCTAATGCCATGTGTGCCGGGAGGCTGTGTTCTGAATCCATGTAGAAGCTGCCTGCTCGCCTTGCCAAGGTGGCACAACTTGTGGGAATCTTCTACAAGGAGGGGGTCTGTGTGCCCCCTTCTTACTGCCTGAAAAAGGCTGAGGGGGTTGGTTCATAGTCAGTCCTCTAATGAGCGCTCCAAGTCTCCGTGTGAGCGCGTATGCTCGCGACCCTGCATTTTAACATATAATAAACTTTTTTAACGGCACATTAAGCTTATCTGAGAACTCCATATACTGTGGTATTTAAAAAGAACAAAAAACACATACATGTTCTGTAAAAAGAAAGAACACGTTCTAAGAGTTGATTAATATTGCCACATTAAAGTCCTAGAAACCGGTGATATGGGCCCGTTGTGGTGAGTGACAGCCTCTCCTATGCCCCTCCCTGTGCACAGCCTCTGATGTCATGAATGGCCTCTCAATCCTATAGTGCCTTTAAGGCCAGGCCACCTCAAGGTGCTAGCTTCCCTGTTGCCACTGACCAGTTTTAGACCTATTTGAGCAAGAGTTTGCGACCTGTGGTTTCTTCTGCTGGGATCTGGTCGATGACCGAGACCAGAAGCTGACAGACTCCCCCAGAACAGGGACTTCTGGTGGATGACCCATGTGGTTCTGGTGATTGATGGAGGAGGAACCTCTCCTGAATATGTAATGATTGGAGGGTTAGAAGGTTCCTGCTGTCCTAGATAAGATCATGCCATTTATTATGTTTTAAAAATGAAAACAGAAAAAAAGGCATTGACCATGTCAATAGCTCAAACTAGTGTCAATGCGAGACCTATTGCATTGCAAATGCTTGTTTTGTATATACATTAAATGTGTCTTCATGGAAGGCCATGTCATGCTTTTAAGTTGGCATTCAAATAGTTTTTATTTTATTTTTGTTGATGTCTTGTTACGTAAGACACAACAATGCCAATGCATATGTTGTTTTCAAATGTCCTTGTTCTTGCGTACACCTCTCGGGTAACTGGCATTTCCTGCCAGATCCATTGTCCTTCTTTTGTGTCTGTACTCCTTTATATTTTTTGTGTAGGTTCATATATTTAGTGCGAAGGTGTTAGCGCACTTTAAAAGTCAAGCAGATTAAATTTCACATTTTTTGTGAGATTAAATATTTGCCTAGAATCACATGACATTGAGCATAGGCTGAGATGTGAACCACTATTTTTCAGTTCTAAAGTCAGCCGCTCGGCTTTAGTCGGACCATGTGTTGATTCTCTGCTGCTGATGAAACTCGAAGTGCATAAACGGATCCTGATATGTTGTTTTTCATGACAGTTTGCACGCTCCTAGCAGGGGAATAGTTATAAACTATGTTCCCTTTACTGCTGAATGCTGCTGTATATTTTTAATGTTTTTCTCTAATTCACAGTTCCTTCACTTAGGGGTTCGCACTTTTAAATTCTTTGTTCAGTAAGTGGTCTTGTATGAAGGAGTGTTCTGCTCGATTCACTTTGAGATTCCTGACTGGTTGGCTGTGAGGGACTTCTCAGTGTGGATATTTAAATTATTCACATCCACTTCATCACATGTTCATGTGTATTAGCGAAACAGCTGCAACTAGTCCCCTGTTTTTGTATATAGATGATGGGGAGCTTTATCGCATTCTAAATAGAGTGGCCTTATTCAAAGGTGGCATGTTGTGAGGACTTGTATGTCATTGTTACGTAGGAGTTGAGAATGTAGAATGAGGGGACTGAGTTTGAGGTTTTCTGGGGCGGCAGTTTCTGCCTGGGATGGACTCATGATGGATGAAATAAAGAAGTTGGCTTACTGTACACTTGTCTTTGTCTAACTTATAATTGCAACAATCGCCAACCGTGTCTCCAGCCCCTGAACACCCAGGTGAGGAATTCAACTTTTGTTGTGTTTGGAACTAATTGAGGCTGTAACTTTATTCGGCCACAGCAAGTCCTGTTGGTGTTGCGGGCACCATCCTATGCAGCTCTTTCCTCTGTGAGCAGTCGTGCTCCGCTGGAATTGGGTAAGCCTTTTGGGGGGATCGGAGGGAGTGTTGGTGCCGCATGTGGGAACTTTTATGTGACAAGATAGTGAAGCATGTGATGGCGTCACCATTTTTGATTGGACATCTCAATATGGTGTGATGCAGCCATCTTAAATTGGGCTTCTTTTGCAACATGAATGTAGTTGCTGTTCGAATTTTAAAAAATATTTTAGCTGTGCCGTTTATGTACTGTACGACTTAAGTTCGCATTTGCCGCACCATTTAATGTGTGCATGCCATTTTGAGCTATGAGCTAAACTAATTTCTCTGTCTCTGCTGAAAGCAGCTGTGAAAGTTTTCGTTTCTCCAAGGTTGGGCCTTGCTGTAGTAATGAATACACTGTTCTTATTAGCGCATGCCTTTCCCACTAGATAGAGGCCTGCTCCCACCAGTCCAGTGGCAGGCACAGGCAGAACTACCTTGGTGTAGAGAGAGTGTGTGCCTTGTCTCAGGATCGAAACTCATCCTTCTGTACCTTCTTTGTCTAGCTGCCTCCAACTGGAAATTTCCAGTCAGGGCGTGTCTTCATTGGTTCTGAATTGTACATAATGCATCACCGTGCTTGCTGAAGTCAGTCCCTCTGCAGCAATCCTAGCAGGCTGGTCAGACTGGACTGCGCTCGAGTCTACCTGAATAAATATACTCTATTTGTATTCTCTACTGTCTGACCAACTTCATTTGTGTGGAAGGCTGAGAGGTGGTCGCGAGTGACCCTGGTGGCCCTAATCGAGTCACTTCCTTCATTGCAATGGGAGGAAAATTAGTTAAATATTGTCATTTTTACATCTGTAAGTTGGTGTGCAGCAACTCTCCCTTGCATAATTTACATATGCATGACTATGGAGGGAGTAGCTCAACTATCTCCTTTTTTGTCAATTCTTGGTGCTACACCTTTAAACTGATCACAGTGGTATTAAGCTTTTGTTGCAATTGATGCTAACACATTTACATCGAAGAAGGCACTGTTGATTCCTAATTTAGGACCTGCAGGCAGGTCAATATTAAAAACTCTGTAGTTAGAAGTCGTACATATATCATGGTTGATGAATATCCATCAATTATTCAAACACTAAGTAAGAGGTTTTCTCCTAAACATAATATACTTAAGACACAGGTTTTTGCAGTAAGCACAATTGCCTCGGGAATCCATTGACTATTTTGTTTTTGCTTTGCACACATTACCTGTAAATTGTAATTCCCGCGTTTAGACTGAAGAAATAATTCATGACCAGCTAATAGAAAAAATAAACAAGAAGATTTAAGAGTGACTTTTGTCTAGTGAGGATCCACGTTTCGGTATCCATAGCAAGAAGCATTGAACAATCATATATAGATGAAGGAATTTGCTGTGGTTCGACTAGTGGGGGAAGCAAGGACACGAAAAGGATACAAAAGAAAAACAATTACAAATCTGTGTCGAAGTCAATCTGTTAAACAGTTTCAGAAACCGGTGATGCCGTTTTCTAGTTGGAGAGAATGTGACTGCATGTTTCAGCTGTGACTGTAAGACACACTTGGACAACTATAAACCGTGTCCTATGGTGAATCAAGCATGGTTTAAGGGTAATAGAAAAGGGCTTTATGCCCGTGAATGTAGGATGAACAATTTTAAGAAGCACAATTTTTCTAAAACTGTGTGAGTGGTTCTTGAACAGTATAATGAATGCGATAAGGATGAGTGGTATGTGTTGATGATTAGAGAGTCCAAGCAGGAAGCTGTTAAAGATGACTGTGTGTTGATCAACGAAATAGGGAAAAGGAAACCATCTTATTATGATATTCAAGTGAATGGCCATAACGTTGATGTTATGTCAGATTCTGGTTTGCATTTTGTATTGTTGGGTGAGGGAGAATTTAAAAATTTCCATAATGAGGTGTTGGAGAAGTAACCTGTTAAGCTTTTTGCTTATGGAGAAAAAAGGTTGGAGGCTGTTGGAAAATTTTCCACTAAACTTCAATTTGATAATATTCATACTTAAGCGGATGTGTTTTGTGGTGAAGAATGGGTCCCAATTATTGGGTTGGGATGATCAAGGAAAATTTAATATAGTTCTTGATCCTAATCACTCTAAATTGGTTGTAACAAAAACTGCTATGCTGTTACACTGGAATACAATATTTAGAGAGAACAATGGATTTACAAGTATTTGCAAGTATTTTGCAAGGTTTTAAGCATTGTATCGTTTTGGAAAGTAATGCTGTTCCAGTGGTACATAAACCTCATAAAATCCCTCTATGTCTTAGACTAGAATTGAAGGAAGTACTTGACAAGTTGTGTTCCATGTCCATTATTGAGCACATAGGACGGTTTGAGTGGGTATCTCTAATCGTGCTGGCACGTAAAGCAGGTACATTTTTGCGTTTATGTGTATCTTCGCATTCTTAATCACAATATTTGGGTCGATCGTCAACCGCTACCGAATATCAAGATGTTGGCTAAATTGAAAGGTCCTGCAGTTTTATATCTTTAGATATGTCTATAACATGTCTGTCAATTGAGTTACATCAGGATTCGAAACGCCTTACTTCATTTGTGACATCGAAAGGTGTGTTTCGCTATATCGGTATGTCTTTTGAAAAGGCATTAGCATCCTCTGTTTTCCAAAAAGTAATTAATCTCTTGTTTAAAGGAATTGATGGAGTAGAGTGTTTCCAGGATGATATCTTATTTTATGGCAGGGACAAAAGTGAGCATGATATGAGACTATCCCAAGTACTGAACATGTTCTTAAAGAGTGGAATGACACTTAGAAAAGACAAATTTAAGCTTGCTCAAATGGGTGTTGATTATGTAGGTCCTCATTTATCTACTAGTGACGTGCAACTTAAATTAAAAATGTTAAGGGCCAATGAGGACGCACTCCCACCTAATGATAAGGATCAGTTGAAATCTTTTTTTAGATTTGGTAGAGCTCTATGGGAAATTTGTGCCACACAATGTGCAAGCAAAATGCCTGTTTTGTGTGATTTGTTAAAAAACAAAAATCTGAACTATGTACGGTCTGATGAGTGATGTGGCATTTAATTAAAAAAAAAAAAAACATTTTTTTTTGTCCCAACCTTAGAAATCTTTTGACACCAAGGATTTTAGCGTTTTAACGGCCAATGCTTGTAATGTTGGTTTCGGGGCAGTACTGATGCAGAGGCGCATGAACTAAAGTGAAGACATTACCACCATTGCACTGAGAGCCTTATGGGGGACAGAAGCCACTTATACCTCTATAGGAAAGGAAGCTCTGGCCATGTTTTGGGGTGTGGAACATTTTAGTACCTTTTTGTGGGAAAATGATTTTTTGTGCACGAATCACAAAGATTTAGTGGATTTATTTTGCACTCTGGGTGGTGGAAGGGCTACTCCCACATTACTGAGTGGCAGTTTTAGATACAAGAATTTCAATATAAATTAGATCATATTTCAGGGGAGAGGAGCTTTGTGGCGGATTGTTTGTCTCTGTTGCCTATGCAAGATGAGGATGCTAATGGTGGGGATAAATTGGAGGATGTGGAAGTTGTTTGCATGATGAACAGTGTGGTTGAGCTGTTGGATGGAGCAATCTCTAAGCATGAATTTTTAAGAATCGTTGAGGGTAGATGACATTTTAAGCAAAGTCATGGAATTTTCTTGTGCAAGGTTGGCCCAAAACAAAAGATATTCAGGAAGAGGTTGTTCCATTTGCTAAAGTTGAAGAGGAGCTGTCAGTGGTTGACGGTATCCTAAGATGGGGATGTTTGTTGATTGTCCTGGGATGTTTACAGAAGACCCTGGCGTCTCACCATACAGAGATTACTCTTGCACGTTGTGGTCATGGAGGCATTAGTGCATTAAAGTGGAAGGTAATTGAGGATTGTTGGGAGCCGGAACAGGATAGATTGGCAGAACATTTTGATAAAGACTGTAATACTTGTGTTCTCAGAGATGAGACTCAAATTACAGTGCCATGTCCTGTTATGTCTGTGGAACCTCCATCTATGCCATGGAGTAAATTGGCTGTAGATATCTCTGGTCCATTTGGGGGTTTGGGAGGTACTCCTAAATTTGCTTCAGTGCTAATGATTATTTATCATAATGGCCTGAAATATGGATGGTTGAGAATGTGCCTATTCTTTTGTCATAGATTTTTTGAGTGAGGTGTATTCTGGGGAAGATTACAAGGAGGATTTAGTTACCAACAATGGCACACAGTTGTTGTCAGCATAGATGAGGTATTTTCTTCAAAAGGATGGTATTCGTTATTTTAGAAGATCTCTTTATCATCCAAGGAGTAATGGTTTGGTGAAGAGATTCAATTGGGTACTAAGGGATTAGTTGCAATTAGCCTTAGTAAACAGTATGAGTTGGAAAGAGGTAATTAAAGACATGTTTGGGCTTGTATGACTGCCTTGAATAGTGTGACTGGGGTGTCCCCTTTTACCCTCATGAGAAAAAGAGTTGCTGGCACTAGTTTGAGCAAGGGATGGATGGATCGGAAAATGGCAAATGGTTATGCTGTAGGAAAGGTTTTACATGTTAAGAAGCCACTGTCTGGGAAGCCGTATGATTAATGTGCGAACAGGGAAATGATACAGGGAAATGAAAGTGAAGTGGGAGTTTGGGTCAGAATTAAGAGACTGAAGAGTGTGAGAAAAGGGTGGCTGAGATTTTCCATACCTTGGAAAGTCATTAAAGTGTGAGACCATGTTGTTCTGGTTGATGGTGAGAAAGTGTGAATTAAGAGAATGATTTTTGTAATTCCTTTTGAAAACAATTCAGAGGTGCGTTCTAAATGGTGGACGAGATGATGGTCAAAATGTGATTCCGAATGATGATGTGGGTTCTGATTACGGAGTTATTGGAAATGGCGTGGATGGATGTATTCAATGCAAAGAGAGTACTTTGTGCAAGCAGGACTCCCCAGCATAGGATATTTCTCTCAAGGTGAGTAGACCACTTGTAAGCCAATAGGATTCTCATGGGCTAATTTCTAGCCTTTATGAATATGTGAATTTAATGTTGAATCGTATTATAAAGTGAAATTTGAGTTGTTGTTTTGCGTGAACTACATTTTGTGTGTGCGTAATTAGGTTAGGGTTTTATGGTTATGTTTATTGATTATTCTGTGGTATTGGTGTTTAAAGGGGGGTTATGTATAGCTTGTATAGCATTGCTACTTAGCGGAATGTAGAATGCGGGGGTTGAGTTGGAGGGATCCTGGGACGACAGTTGCTGCCTGGGATGAAGGCCTGACGGATGAACTAAATACGTTGGCATACCGTACGCTTGTCTTCTTCCTTCGACTTGTGAAGCCAATGCTAATTACTTTGTATCATTTTGATTTTCAGCGAATGCTTCATTGTTTCTTTGCTGCCTGGCAAGTGATTGCCAAGGCCCACTGAACATTTTGGCTTGCAGTGTGGCAAACTAGAGGTCCGTATCTTCTCTAGCCATCCTGAATGAGTTACTGATTAACTGATGGCATCCCTAGTCATGATGAACGGATTTCAGTCATTTATTGGATGATAATCTGCATCACTCCTCTGACTCAGCCTCTGATCCTCAAGCTCTGCTTGGGTTGTGAAGTGCTTAAACATTAGGAGCACTAGCTTGCCCCTGTGGCTCATTGGCGAGATAGAAATGCATACCTCCTACATCAATAGTCCATGAACAGTAGAAGTGAATGTCTGAGACCCTCCTTCAAGCAGCTATCAGATGCTTCTGGCTCTAGGTGATTTAAAAATCAGGCATCCACAGGCGTTTTATCCATCAGCGCTTTTAATGTTAGAATTAGTAGTCATAAACATAAAATGAAAACAACACAACTACAAGACGAAGACCGCAAAGTGCCATTTGCAAAGTCAGGACACATAGTAGGGGGCCACTAACATCACCCCGGAGTCCTGCCATATTCCCACTTGTTTTATGGTAAACTGAAGGCATGGAGTAGGCATGTGAAGTGGTTAATAAAGAGTTTAAAAGGATACTTTTGTTAAGTGTTGTCCTCTCAGCTGTTGCGACAGATGTGCTACCACTAGATACCAGTGGAAATTAGCATACTCCGTAAAATGTTTATCCAGGTTATAGATGGACATTGTTGGTAGTTGCACTGGTAAATGTGCGGCACAGAGTAATATGCGACATTACTTGCTTCAAGGATTTTGGCTCTGGCGTTAGAACATTTTTTATAATATTTGTGGTTGGCCTTCTTGCAGGACCTTCTAGTTAGTTTTTCATTGTTAACATTCATTTAGGCATTGGTTAAACTTTTTTGTATACACGTATGCTGTGACACTGTCATTTATGGTAGCATTTAAATTAATACTATACTATAAAACTGGCCTATTTTGTTGATGCTCTGGTGGTATTAAAATGATACTGTGTCGACTAAAACCAAACAGACACATTATGTAAGTGAGAGCGTTGCTGAGCCAATATACTTTTACGTGCATGGTTTGACACAAGTTGTTACAGGAATTCCTTAAAGGAGAATGTGACTAGGGCTTACTAACGTGTCTGGTTCCAGATGGTAGAAAATACTTGTATGTGCTTTCAGACTTTGCATCATGTATTTATTCTCCTGGGAAATGATATTGGATAGTTGTTCACCCTTTTCAGTGTGAGCCAGGAACCCAGCCCATTCGTGCTCATTTGGGAGAGCCCTCTTGAGAGATTTTCCTTAACTGAGACAAGCAGCTGATTTTACATTGTATCCAGGATGTGCTGGCTCTCTGAACGATGATTTGGTCATGCCAGTGTAAGCAGACGTCCCTTGTACCTGAATAACCTTGGCTGTGGCTGACAATAGGTGGGTGCTGCCACTCCCACCTTGAGCCTCCGTGTGTTTTCTGAACTTAGTAGACTGCAGTCCACTGTCTGCTTTCCACCTCTATTTGCTACTAGTTACTGTGGTTTTTGGAAAGCATGATCGTTAACTTGCTGCTCAAATAGACATTTCCTTATGCTTTTGGTGGGGATGTGTAATGAGTTTGAACGGGTGCCTTTCTGCACTTGCAGCCTTGGGACTTGCTCATTTTTAAAAAGGGTCAGGAGGTAGATAGGCATCTGGATAATTGGGGCCAGGATCTTCCTTGGTGACCGGAATTTGGTCTCCAATCACCAGTGCCATTCTCATCTAGGCACTCCATTTATCCATTCAATGACCTCGCCCATCAGCCATCCAGGCGCTCAATCACTCATTTATTCATGCATTTAAGCACTGTCATCCGCCCATTTGGTGATTTTACCTATTCATACATATATAACTCTACAATCAATGAAGAATCATTTTCAGCTATAAAAACGGCTGACCTATTATTGCCTTTGCTACTCCCAAATAACTCCATATATTTAAAAATGTTTGTTTTCCATCTAAAATCCACTCAAAATGAAGACAAATACTTTCAGGGCTTTCAGTCAGTCGTCTTCAACAATTTGTCTGGCGCAGGGGCATTCACATTCTGCATCAGCCCATCATGGCATTCAGCACTTGGCAGTGGATCCGCCCACTTCAGCCATAGGCTCCCCTCACTGTGAGTGATATATTACATACCTGCATACGCACCTCATATTAAAAAGTAGTTCACTTTGGTGTCAGACAACTGAGGCCAGTACGTCCCTTTTTGATAATAAAAAACAGAATCTTTCTCCTTTCATTTATTTTTTATTTTTTAGGATCCGGCTGCCCTAACCCTGCTACTGAGCCCTCACTGCTGCTTACCATTATGAATGTTTTTTGCTATGCTTACTAAAACACATTCAGAAGGAAACGAGCACTGGCAAAGCCAATATCTCTGCAGCATATGCCAGACCTATTGGCTCTGTCAAAGCTTGTTTTTATTTTGAATCCAGCATGGGGTGTTCTAGTTGGTTCAAATGGGCTGGTTACAGAGTGGCAAAGCAGTCTATCACACATTGCACAGCCTGTATAGAAATCGCCTGTCTGATCGGCTTCTGAATCCAAGTGAGAGGGGCCAACACTGTTGGAAAGTAATCTGTGTAACATGTAGTTTCTAACACGCTTCTTGCCCTAACCAGACGCCAGCCTGGGGACTGTTATCATATGTAGCAACGATCTTGAAGCTAGTGTGTAGACCCATCTCAGAGCCCTGTATATATTTATATTTCAAGAATGTATGCAAAGGGAAGCCTGAGTTCCTAGCCAAAAGATACGGGTATGAATTTTTAACATTGACCCACCAACTATGTAAAAAAAACTCTCCTTAGGTTTACACTCCGAATCCACTAAAAGTAATGTCCTTACTAACCTACAAACATCTAAAGAAAATGGCAAAGCTCCTAAACCAGTGTTTTCCTTTCCTTTCCCAACCCTAGACCCTGGAATGTAGTTTACCTCCCCATGCCTGTCTGCCCCTCCAAACTTGTCCCAACTGCTGAATTTAGGGGAATAGAAATTAACTTATTTGCGTTTCTCTGTTATGTAAGTATGAATCATTGA
Organism: Triturus cristatus; assembly: GCF_964204655.1. Classification (NCBI taxonomy): domain Eukaryota; kingdom Metazoa; phylum Chordata; class Amphibia; order Caudata; family Salamandridae; genus Triturus; species Triturus cristatus. The sequence continues at coordinate 565,360,817 of NC_140581.1, forward strand.
AACTTGTAATATCTGCATAAAACCTGTACATTCTGGACTACTCACCAATTATCAGATTATGATAAAAAAAATACTCTACTGTAAGAAATGATTACAGCTAAGGTTTGAGGTCACATGCCCGAATCAGCAGATAGTTTGGAAAGAGCACCTTGTCTAGATTATCAGAGGCTGCATTACAGAGAGTACCCAAGGGGGGCAATGGGCGAGTGTACCCATTTTCAGTGCTCCCGAGGCACTGTTGCAGGTGCTTTTGTTGCCCCTTCTGTAATACAGCTAGCAGCAGCCCACGTACAGTGCGATCTTCAGCAGGAGTTCCCTCAAGTGCATGGGGGTGTGAACCCATACAAATGAGGCAAATACTTCACCTCTCGATCTGCACCACATTATGGATGCGGCAGCAGAGGCAAAGAGACCGTCGGGAGGGCCACAACATACTGGTTCAAATGTAATGCATACCCTTAGTGCTTCCCTCTGGATGGGGATTTGGGGGTGCCCATGGACCCTTCAGATATTCCCATGCAGGTGGTTACAGACACTTAGTATATTTGCTGTCAAGAGGATCTCTGTCCCACCTTTGAACGGTAGGTGGGTACTGCCTACTCAGTGAAAGACTAAGCGTCTGCTTCAGCTGTCACTCCCTCTTTCACTAATTCACTTCACCCACAGAAGGCGTGAATTTGCGACTGCCCCATAGCAGCACATCAGTGCGGTCATGGGCTCTTAAGGATACCGTTACACTGTTTATCTTTTATTTTTTATTTTTTGGGCAATAAATTATATGCTATGCATTGGGATTTCAAAATTCCTGTTTTTTTTATTTGTTCTACCTGTAGCCACAAAATCTCTAGCATCAAAGGGAGTGGACGGTATACAAGGCATGTGCCTCATTCCATAAGATCCATCTTGTCACTCAGTTCTCCGTGTGTGTGAGTGAAGGCTGTCTCCGACCTCTTGTCTCTATTGAGCCGCAGAGTTCCTCAGTAGCTTCAAATAACTGCATGTGTATATATCGTTCTTCGTCACATATATTTACTCCTTTTCAACATATTCGTCTCTTACATGTTGCTCTACATTAGTATAACTAAAAAGTGAACGCCATCTATCGGATTCTGTCCTGCGGTTGAGACATTCAAAGTGTCCTAACTCAAAATAAAGCTAGTTTTAAAGTTGCATCTAAAAAATGGGTGCACTCAACAGATTGGAAAGGTCCGTGTAATATCGTTTTTCAACCTGAAATTATTTGTTCAGTATGTATTGTAAGTTATTATTCAATGTTGTCCCATATGAGCTGAACTAAAAGAAAACAAAGAACAAGCATTTGCAATGCAATAGGTCTTGCATTTACGAGAATTTCAGCTATTGGCACTGTAACTATCAATAGCTTAAATTCTCGCAAATGCGAGACCTATTGAATTGCAACTGTTTCCAAGCGCCCCATGCGGCGCTTGCACTTAGTAAAGGTCATGGACCCTTTCTTTAGACAAGGTACGTCTAAAGAAAGGGGCGTGGCCTCTATTAAGTGCAAGCGCGACATGGGGCGCTTTGAAACAACCTACAAAACAAAATTTGTAAAGCAAAGGTGTCGCATTTGCAAGAGTTTAAGCTATTGTCATTTGCAATGCCAAGAGCTCAAAGTCTCTTAAATGTGAGACGTTTGGCATTCCAAAGAAGCAGCCGCCATTCCCGCGGCTGCTTGGAAAGTGAAAGTGCTCATGGCATGCGGAATGTTGCTGCAACGCATGTCGTGCCTGCAGTAAGACAAAACTCACGAAAGAAATACAGACTAAATAACTCAGACGGTGTAACAACAGAAGTAGAAGGGCCAGTCCTTGTGAGAGGCTACAAATGAAATCAGGGCGGTATTAAGGAGGGACTAACAAGCTGATTACTGAATCAGATGCCAGCATTTACAAAGGACAAAGACACAAGCCAATGAAATATCTGGGTGAGATCGGGCAGAGCTTCAAGTGCATACTCTAATACAACATGCCTCGCAGAGCAGCGCATGCGCTGACCAAGGTCGAGCTAAAAATATTTACAAAACTAGCTCACTCCTTTTTGTAGGACTGTGTGACACTAGCATTTGTGAAGGGCTTTAGTCTTTAAAAGCATCTAACCATGCTCCACCTTGAAGTTAAGTCCTTAACATTTTTTGCTCATATGTGTTTTTTCTCTTTTAGATTGTATGCAAGTTTATTACTGCACAACTCGTGATGGCGGGGAGGGGTCAAGGAAGAGGACGAGCAGCTTTTACCTTTGATATCCAGGCAATTGGCTTTTCCAAAGGAGAATCTTTACCTGAAGTGGCATACAAACCTTCCGCACTTTTTCCTGTAAGTGTTTACATTTTTCATGACTTTCATTGATTTTATTGGGTTAGAATGCAGTTCTTGTATATCACTAAATGGTAGAGCTTCAAAGCACAGCAGTTAGGCAACGCATTAGGCAGAAAATCATGAGCAGTGGTAATCATTGCAGTTTTTGCTTAGAAAAAAGGTTTAGAGAACCTGTACGTCTCGGAGAACAGATGCCACATGGTCATCGGAACAGCGAGCTTCCCTCGTCCACATAAAATGTCCCATTGCCTTGTAGCTGTCTCGACTAGCTTGGTGGTCCATCAGGTGGTCTTGAAGGGGCTGAAGAGGGACCAGTCAGTAGGTTGATGTTGCTGAACCGCAATGGCTCTTGGGGAGAGGGTGTGGCTTAGCGGCTAGAGCGGCTGACCTTGAAGCTGGGTAACCAGGTTCAAGTCTGACGGGAGGCTCAAACATCCTGTGATTCTGGGCAAATAACTTAATATCCCGATGCCTAGAAATAAATGTGTCTGTCTGTAATACAACTGGTTCTTATGTAAAGCACTCTCACACCTTCGGGTTATGTTATGTTATTGCAACTTATATAGCGCACTTATACCCATGAGTGTCTTGGCGCTTCTGGTTCTGCATACTATGCCAGGAAAGCTAGCTTCTAAAAAGCCACGTCTTGAGTTGTTTTCTAAACTCAAGAAGGGTGGGAATCATCCTAATATATTTTGGAAGGGAGTTCCACTGCTTGATGGTATTATAGCTGAAACTCCTTCCACCCCAGTTCACCTTTTTGATTCTAGCAGTGGGCATCAAATTGCCATTGGCCGATCGCAGGGGTCTATTTGGGGAATACCAGCTGAAAATATCCCAGAGAAATTTCAGACATTCTCTGTGCAGTGCCTTGTGGGCAATGCAGAGAGCCTTAAATTTAACACACTGACAGACTGGCAGCCAATGCAGATCCTGGATACCTGTCCTAATATACTGATATTTTGGGAGCATCCAGGACTAGTCTAGCGGCGGCATTTTGAACCGCCTGCAGGCTTCTAAGTAGGTTGGATTGGAGATTAATACATGTAGACCATTACAATAGTCTGGTTTCGATAAAACTAGGGAGGTCACAACCGTCTTTCTGGTGTTTTCAGGAATGAATGGGAGAATTTTTCTTCAGGTTTTAATGGTAAAATACGAATTAGACACAACCTTGGAGACCTGGGACTTTAAGTTTTTCGTCTATAATGACACCAAGATTCTTGGTTTTAACTACTGGTGTGGGATGGGTACCCAGGGTGTCTGGCCACCAAGTTGGAGACCAAGGTGGGAAGAGGTTTCCAAACAAAACCACCTCAGTTTTGCTTGAATTCAACTTCGAGCAATGCCTACTCATCCAACTGCTCATTGTGATCATACAGTCATGTAAGTTGAGGGTGTGATTAACATCCTTATCCACTGTCGAAATTACCAACTGGGTATCGTCGGCATAGGAAGTAGGAATCAAATTAAAACTTCTAATCAGTGGTGCAAGTTCGGAGACATGTATGTTAAAAAGCGTAGGGCTCAACAAGGAGCCCTGCGAAACCCCACAAGGCAGGACAAAAGGTGCTGACTTAAACATACTTAGGTGTGCCGTTTGGGCTCTGCGTGATAAAAGCGATGTTAAAAGGGAGAGGGCCTTTCCTCCTATCCCTATGGCTTTTAAGCGTTGGACCAGCAGAGCATGGTCCACAGTATCAAACGCTGCGGACAGGTCAAGCAGAATAAGAGCTGCCGACCCTCCCCTATCCAGTGCAGTGCGAATTTCTTCTGTAGTTTTTATCAGAGCCATCTCAGTGCGAATTGCCATGAAACCAAACCGACTATGGTCTAGGATTTGATTGTCTGCGATAAAGGTGGAGAGTTCAACATTTATTCATTTCTATATAATTTTCGCTGGATGAGGGAGTCTCGCGATAGGACGATAGTTAGCAGGGTCAATTGTGTTCGTTAGGTTTTTTAAGAAGCGGCAGGATACAGGCCTGTTTCCAAGTAGTAGGAAAAAGTCCTTGTGAGAGCATCTGATTAAACATCCTGGACAGATGCGGACTTATAAAGTGGCTGATGTTTTGTAGGATCCTAGGGGGACAGGGATCATCTGGAGATCCTGATTTGGCAACTGAAAGAAGCATAGTTATTCAAGTTGGAAATGTAGGGGTGAATTCTAAAAATTATGCTTCAGTGGTAGATTCCTGTTCTGTAAGATTAGTATTTAACTTAAAGTTGGCAAGCAGATCATAGATTTGATCCACCTTAGTTTTGAATGAATGAGCAAGCGCATTGCAAAACACTTGATTATGATTAGCAGAGTCGTCTTTTGTAACTGTAGTCAAATTCTTTATGGTCTGAAAAAGTTCTTTACTAAAATTACCAGCATTTTCTATTTGCAATGTGTAGTATTGGCTCGTCTCCGCAATCAACTTTTTCTTATAGTCTGCAAGCATGGATTTATACCGATCTTTTTCTGGTGCTTTTTAATTTTTGCGCCAGATCCTTTCTTGCCTCCTACAAGCCTATCTACTCTCAGGGCTTCAGAAAACCAAGGGGCTGATGGTGTCTTTCTATTTTTATTGATCAAGGTAGTAGGTGCTAGTTTTGCAAAATTGGACTCAAGCCAAGTGGTGCATTTGATAGCTGGGGACTCTGCTTCTATTTCAAGGTCTGGTTGGATTTGAGCTAGCTGGTTTACCAGTAATCTCAACTCAATTCAATGCCAAGGCCTACTGATGGTCTTGGTGCTCGATGTATTTGCAGTGTTAGTTCGGGGCAACTTATATCTAAATAATATAACATATTGATCAGACTAAGTTAAAGGAAGAGTGGATGGATTGGAAATGGCGGGATTGTTGGTAAAGAGACAGTCTAGAGTGTGTCCTGCTAGATGCATGGGGTCTTGTATAAGCTGCCTGAGTCCTAGTTCTGATGTCATTTCAAGGAGCTCCTGTGTGTCTCTGTCTACTGTTGCTTCTAGATGAAAGTTCATGTAACCTAAAATGGTGAAGAAGTTGGATTGAAGACCTAGTTCTATTAATGAGTGAAAGTTAGCCAGACAGTTATTTCTTGGGCCTGGTGGGTGGTAGATCAATAATCCTTTGAACGTCTCTTGTTCTAGAGGAGTAATTTAAAAAAGGAGAGCCTCACATTCTGACGAGGAGATTATTGAGCAATGTGAGATTAGTTTGCTACGATTAATTAATGCAAGCCCCTCCTCTTTCTAGTTGTCTAACATGTCTGAAAACTTTGTACCCGTGAGGAACCGCGATTTTAAAATCGGGGTCAGAGGTATCGCCACCCTAAGTTTCCGTCACGAACAATACGCCAAGTTTGTTGAGAATAAAATCGGCTATTTCTTATTTGTGTTTTATTAGCGATCTAGCATTGGTAAGGGCTAGCTGAAGATCACTGTGTATCAGGCAGGAATTCATGGGTTCTCTGACTTTTGCATCACGGGTCGAGTTCACGCTTTATAATAAAATTGATGTATATCTTGCTGCCCCTCCCTGCCCCCAAGTTGTAAGCATGCAGCACTACACCTTCGGTTTTAATGGCCTCATTTCCGAATATGTTGCATGTTATTGTGATGAGGTAAATCCATTAAAGTCTCACCAAAAATGTAATCACGGTCATGTGATGTTGGTGAAGGAATTAAAATCAGTGCCTAAATCTATCTGTGGCAGCGTATGTGCATTCAAGTGGCGGCTCCTCTGCTATGGCGGAGCAGCGTTGCTCCCCACTGGAAGTGTAAAATAATATTTAAAAATGATAACCCAGCATTTATTGTAGTTTTATTTTGTTTACAGGAGTCTTGGGGGCGGGACCAGGGGTATAACGGGCACCCACGGGGAGTGGTATGCACGGTCATCAATGCGCATGACTGGTTGGATGGCCGTCTCAGGCCAGTCAAACCATCATGCGCATTGATGCTCTCACCAACCCAGCCACATTGCTGGGTTGGAGACAGCAAAGCAGAGGCTCCCAGTATCCCTGGGAGCACAAATCGGCACGACATGAGAACAGCTTCAGGATTGGCTGCAGGGAAGTCTGGGAGTCTGTTTGCAACGGAGCCACGAGAGGAGCATAAGACTGCAATGCAGCGGGCTGCAAGCAAGTTTTTAAAATCTTTTTTCATTTTTCGTCGTCTTCCCCCACCCTTCCCCTCTCCTCTGACAACAGCCGCTACTGGTGCATTCCCTTCATTGAAAGCATGCAATATTACGTAAATCACAGACTACTTCTCGTTGCAGGACTTAAACTGCATTCCTGGAGCTTGTGTGGTATCAACAACATTGCAAACATATTGCTTTGCCTGCGATGTTGGCAAGAATTTCCGGCCAAACTGTTCCAGTAATATTCAGTGTCGATATTAGGGTTGAAGTCCCATGCAGTGTGATGGAAATTCCATTTAAAGAAACCTCGGTTGTTCCTACTGATTGATGTTTCACACATTTACTGAACTGCTAAGATGGAAAAAATAAATGTAGCTGGACCTTGCCAGCCTGATGTACCTTGCTTATACTGCTGGTCAAAATGTTCATATTCACAACACGTGCATTCGATGATTACAGTACAGCTAACTGCATTTTGTATGTCTGGCACTACCGAAGCCCTTTTGTAATGAATACAAATAGTGAAAAAAATGTACAGAACGAGTGTCTAACAACACTGTCTGCTGAGCGTTAACTGAGGGAGTTGAAGTTGTTTGCCCTTTAACCCCTTCAGCTCTGGACTGTCATTGGTAGTGAAATAGAAAAGGCCACAGGCTTCTCAGGAAGGCAGTGTGGGGGTACTGTAAGGAAAAGTACTTTAATCAAGTGTCTGGCACTTCATGGATCACTGGAAGGCTTGAAATAAAGAGACTTCTGTGTCCAACAATCTGCACAATGCCAGCGTATCCTTGGATCTAATACAGCGATTACATTCTCCCTTTATTTCATCTCCCACAGTTATATTTTCTCTTATAATCAATTTATAAGCCTTCCTTTCATCTTCTATATATTCTCTTTAACTTCCCTGCAGAGCAATTTGTAGAGTTTCTTAAACTCCTTATAAGTCTGTTGTTCCACGATATTGAGGGGGGGGGGGAGGGGGGGGAGAGGGCATATTCCAGTTTTTCTCAATTCCTGTAAAACAAAAAGGTTAAATAGCTAGTTTCTGAAATGGTGATTGGTGTAAATCCAGAATAACGAGATTTAGGGAATTCTGGTCAATAGTTTCTAAGATAGGAGTCATCACACTGTAAAATGTGGTGAGGCATCTGATTCTACTCTAGAATCCCACTTTTCCCCTTTATGATTGTTTGATAAAGTAAAATGGGTGTTATGATGGGCTAATTAAGAAGCTGCTGCAAATTATAATAATATTTTCCTGCTTCAGACTTGGAATCAAAAGTTCAGGATCACTTTCAGTTCTAGTTATTACTTCAAAATGTATTGCATTATGGCAGCTGCTAACATGTACCAGAATGTAATCAATAAGGCATGACCACCTGGCATTCTTAATTGCCGGTTGGGCTGGAGAGTCCGAGTTTTTGCGGCTATTGTAGTCACAAAGTATCTGACCTTCAACAAATAAGGCATGTTGCAAAGACATGTAATTTGTCTTTTATGAATTAGAGCTGTTAATTTAGGAATGCTGCAGTTGTTGTACAACCAGCAAAGAGATTGGGCTATCATCGGACAGGCCAGGGACCAGTCCAAAAGTATGGGAGTAATGATGATACCTTGGAATAAGTTGGGCCATGTATGAAACTCTATTGACAGTCACCACTCCCACAGTCAACAGTGATCATTTTATATTGAGTAGTAATCAGCAGATACCTTGCCCCAGAGGATGAGTCTTTCTGAACGACATCGTTTTGCAGGTCAAAGACCTTCAATACTGTAGTCAATATAACGATCTAAGCAAGCTCGAATAGTGACCCAACATGAGACCTAATTGGGGTCTCCAGTTTTATGACAAAACCCCGCTGTGTTCAATGACAGTATCCTAAGAAGTTGAACTGAGGGGGCCTTGATGTCATGTAAAGAAGTAAGCAGAGATGGGCTAATTCCTCAGAGGTTTCTAAAGAAGCTTGAATTTAATTGACATCTTCAAGCTTGAGTTGTAGGTTCTCAGTTTGAAATAGTAGTCTTAGTTTGTATTGGTGTATTACCACATGGCAATAACTGTAATTTTCTGGGGTTAACTCAATATGTGGCCAACATTTAAGATGGAGCTTTAAGCCATTTGCAGGATTAGTCCCTAAATCAAGTGTCAATAGATTACTTTTCACTCCTGAATCACTAATGTTTGTCTCTATAAACCAATAGAGTTGTGAATCCCTTGAAACTCGCTTGGTATTTAGAATATCCGGTCTGATCATTAAAGAAGTAGTGTCTCACACCGCATAGCTGGTTTATTCATTCGTAACATCCGGTTCCCAAGTGCACCACTAGGTAGTTTAGGGACTCCCTAGCATATAAATATGGTTTTCTAACACCCCCCATCCTGTCTGTTCATACCTATCAACATCCCACAAATTTGTTAATCAGCCAACATTTTGCCCCGACTATTAGTACCCTTGCACTTGAGGGTGAATGATAAATAATAATTTAATCTCCTCCTATTCTAACAGAGCAGTTTCTCATAATTCCCGATAGGCATTAATTGACTTATGTAGGGTTTTGAGCAGGCACTTATTTTTCAACTGGCGTCTTTGAGTGCACGTAGTCAAGAAATCACCCTATTATCTTGAAACATTTCAGTTGTAGTTGTTTGGTTCATACTTCTAGATGGAAGGGGCGTGGATTAAGAACCGTCGACGGCAGACGCGTGAGCCGAGAGCTCTGCGCTAGCCTAGGAAATTATCCTATCGTGGCGACGGCTGGGGCCCGAGGGCGCATTGCTGGAGGCCCAACCCGCCAGTGGTGCCCCGGGGCATAATCTCGCTTCTTCGAGGTCTTGGGGTGAAGGGAGAGTGGAGCGGTGAAAGTGCGTGGACTGCTGAGGCCGGGACAAGATGGCGGCCTGAGTCCCCGTCGGAGAAGAGGCGGAGGAGAAGAGCTCAGACCAGACCACTGTGGAAGAGGTGACCTGTTGGTGGTGGACTCCAGAGCTCAGAGTGGCATCGGCGGCCCGTGGCTTCGTGGGGGGCTGTACGAGATCCGGAGAGTGGTGCGGAGCCACCCTGGCCGGGAACTTCTCGAGACTCACTGCGGCCACATCCGGAGGCCAGGAGAAAGTGGGTCAGACCAGGCCGGAAGGCACTGGGCTGCGGATTGTGTCCACCGGCTGGAGGAGATCAGCGGAGGAGCCTGGGAGGATACCGGTGAAGCAGGAGGCGCTGCGGCGGCTTACTCCCCGGTGAGTCACTCCGAATCGAGGAGGGAGGTGGTGGCACCAAGTGAGGCCGATTGAACAGCGCCGTGGACCAGAGGCGGCTGGTGACCTGCTTGGGTGTCCTGTGTGACGGAGAAGGCAGCAGACTGGTCTAGAGCCTAGAGAGGCTCATAGGGAGGATCCGGCCTGAACGAGGTCACTGGCTAGGTGTGTGAAGCACGATCCACCCCTCGATCCACCCCGCGGGGAACAGCAGAGCGCACTTGTCCTGACTGGAGCCCCGTAACACAACCTGAACCAGCACCCAGAAGCCGGGCAAATGCGGAGCTGACCATGCCAGTGGGCCACGGTATTGCGGGTCGTGTCACCTGGCCCGGGATGGGGGTGGGGGGGGGGAGCATCAGAACTCTGGGGCGATGCAGACTGACCAGGAGGCACTATATATGGCCTGTGAACCTGGCAGATCACCCTGAACCGAGGCAGAAGACGCAGATAGGAGGCTGACTGAGTGGCAGTGTGGAGCAGAGGCAACCGGAGAGGACAGAAGAGGTCACGGACCAGTCTGGGGTCCAGGAAGGCCGGTAGAGTGGATTCGGGACTGAGTGGGTCCCTGGCTAGAACTATAAAGCACAGCCCAGGCACGGAGGAGCCGGGAAGAACTGCAAAACTACATGGCCCCCACTTGAGTTTGCTATGGAGAGGAGCCATTGACCGGGTGACAGGGTCTGAGCTAAGGTGCTGCATGTGCAAAACTTGTGGGAAGGGCACAAGTAGAGAGACCTAGTGGATTCCTATACTGTTGCGGTGAGGGGTCGTTTAAAAGGCGAAGGTTGTGGGGACAAGCAAGCCACAGAGTGAGGCGCTGCAACCTATCGCTGGAGTGGTGTGGGGCTGAGATTCTGGCAGCTGCTCCCTGACCACCTAGAGAGGGGCGAACCAGATCCTCAGTTGGATATCACAATCCCCTGGTGATGGGAAAGTTCAGAGGAAAACAGGTGGGGCCTCCCCCTGAACATGAGGACACTACGCCTGACCAGGTGCAAAAGGAGCCAGGGGGTGAACTTTCAGAAATCCGTGTCCAGCAGCAGCTGGCTAAAATACTAGAAGCTATTGCTGACACTAAGGCGAAACTGCACCAAGATATCCGTACTCTGGCAGTGGGCTTGGGCCTGCTGAGGATGGAACATGCTAAATAAGCAGACAGGGTGAAACAGACCGAATCCTCCTTAGTGGTTATTTCCCCGACGCAACAAGCTCTGACCAGCCAGGTGGGGGAATTATCCAGCAGAGTTAGCATATTGGAAAGGAGAGCCCAGGATGCGGAGGGGTGGAACCGGAGGAATAATGTGAGTGTCCGGGGTTTACCAGAAGGAGTGGAGGAAAACGACATGATCCAGTATTTGGAGGGTTGGTTCTGTGAAGTGGTGGTGCCAGAGGGCCTGTCCCAGTTCTACACATTGGAAAGAGCACACCACATGCCCTCCAGGCCACCGGCCTTGTGGTGGCTAGACTGCTCCACTTTAAAGACCGAGAAGCGTTATTACAGAAAGCGCGCTCAGAAGGGCCGTATGTGGTTGAAAACAGTAAGGTGTCGCTGTTTCCTGACTACACCCTGGAGGTTCAGAGGCTCCGCACCTCCTTTCTTGAGGTTAAAGGGGCCCTGCGGGAAGAAGGGATCCAATGTTCATTGATGTTCCCTTCTTGATTTCGGATAATGTTGGACGGGAAGACTCACTTTTTGCGATGATCCCAAGGCAGCATGGGAATGGATTGAGGCCTACAAAATGGAGGGACTACCTGTGATACAGAAAAAGGAGGCCCAGCCTGGAGAACAAGAGTCTGGGAAGAGATTGCGGAGACGACAGAGGCGGGGGCTCTCGAAGAAACTGAGTCCATCACAGACTGAAAAGGAGGCACTGCAGGCAGTGGCAGTCATGATGCAGGGCCAGCGATTGTCATTGGAGAGGGGCTCAGAATCAAAGAGAGGGAGTGACGGGTCTGATTAGGACATGTCCTGTAGTGGCAGTGTTCAGCTGCCAGATGTGACTCCGCACACAGCCGATGAGATGTTATGATCTGTGGGCTGGTAATTCCATTTCCTTTTACTCTCCACCTTTCTTCTCTTGAGCTGCGCTCCCCCTCCCTGTTCCCCCTCACCTGGCCCTCTATCCTTAAGCTTGGATCTCCGAGGAGGGTGGCTGGGTGCGTCCCTGTGTGTAGATCGGAGCAGCCAGCCAGGGCTGGCGCACCATGGGTGAATATTTGTGCCTCTGTTGGGCACCTCTTGTGGTTGTCGTGCTCCCCCTTAGGTCCGTGTGCTAGCGGCTTTGGGCCTTAACTAGTTGATGCAGTTTTGTTTGCGGTTTGGGCAGATGGCCGTTGCAAGACCGCTCTGGGGTCGGGGAGTTGTCCAATTGGGGATGTTTGTTATTAATTATTGTTTTGTGCATGCAGACGGGGGCGGAGGAGTAAAGACTGGAGTATTAGCAGTCAGGGGTGTGGTGGGGGTGTTTGGGGACGGCATGGATATCATCCCAATCAATGCATAAAACATTCAAGTTCACTACATGGAACATAAGGGGGATGGGGTCCATGGCCAAAAGATACAAGATATAGGCATATTTAAAGAGGAGAGACGTGCATGTAGCCCTCTTGGAAGAGACCCATCTGACTAGTGGCGACGTGCTACTACCTACTTTGCCTTTGCTAGGGGGGGGTATTAATATGGGTGAGGCCAGGGGTTCCCTTTGAGCACACCCACACTAAGGTGGACAGTGAGGGTAGGTATGTTTTGGTGGCTGGGAGATTGGCTGGAAGAGAGGTGCTGTTTGGGAGTGTGTATGCACCTAATGTAGATCAGTTGACATTCCTCACCACCCTCTTGGCTCAGCTGGTTGATTATATGGGGGACATGCTGTCATTGGGGGTGATTTTAACTGTGTGGCGGATACTACAGCAGATAGATCGCACCATCCCCTTCCGGGATCACAGACACACTGGGTGGCAGCGGGGTTCCGAAACTGGATAAGTCATTGGGGTCTAGAAGATATCTGGAGGGTGCTGCATGCGATTGATAGGGAACACGCTTATTTCTCCCCAATACACCAAGTACACACCAGGTTGGACACCTTTCTGTGCACGCCGGACTTTAGTGCATCCATTACGTAAACGGAGAATCTGGGTGGGACCCTTTCAGATCACAGCCCTCTGCTGTTGACTCCACAGCCTCTTGAGAGACAGCCCCTGATTCCGCTGTGGAGATTGAGCCCACTTGCGTTAGAAGATGTGCCTTTCAGGGATACCCTGAGGGCTCTTATCGAGACGTATTTCCCAATTAATGCCGAGTCTGCGTCCTCTGTGTTATTGGAATGAGAGGCATTTAAGGTGGTGGTGAGGAGCCACTCGATTGGTGCACAGCGGGATATTAGGCAAGAATTATTGGATATGGAGTCTCGGATTCGGCATCTGGGCATTGTTCAGGGGCAGGAGGCCAACTCTGCTGAGCCTTTACAGGAAGCCCACGCTAGTTATAGCTGTGCTTTAGAGAGGCTGAGGTGCCACAGTTATAGGGAATACCTAGACAGAGTGCAGAAAGAGGAGGGGAGGGCCGGCTGTCTATTGGCGTGGTTGATTAAGCCTGAAAGTAGAGGGACATCAATTACGCAGGTCCAGACGGACTCAGGGGAGTTGGTTCATGACCCTGACGCCATCAATACCCTGTTCTGTACCTTTTACGAGAAGTTCTACACTAGCCCCGGGCCGGTCCCTCGTTCTGATATCCGGGATTTCCTGGAAGGGTTGCCATTACGGGCACTGGACGAACCGGTGCAGGATGACTTGGGAGGCCCAGTGACCCTACGTGAGGTAAGTGCTTGTATTGCAGACATGGCAAAGGGGAAGACACCGTGTCCCGATGGACTCCCGGCAGAGTTTTATGTAACTTATATGGACCTATTGGCGCCAAGATTGGTGAACCTGTATACCGAGTCCCTGCACCGTGGGGGCCTCTGAGTCGATCCAGAGTGAGTTGGTGATACCCCTTCCTAAGACTAAAGAGGTCAACGTCCCAGTAACAGAGTAACGACCACTCTCAACCTTGATTTTAAAATCCTTAGTAAAATATTGGCGCTTAGATTGCTTCCGCATATGCACTCCATCATCCATGCAGACCAAAACTGATTCATCCCCTCCCGTAATACTTCTATAATCTGTGCAGGTTGTACTATGTTCTGTTTCACAAGGAGACTAGATCCATGCCCTCGGAGGCTGCCCTGTCAGTCAATCTAGAGAAGGCCTTTGACACGGTAGGATGGGAGTACCTTTTTGAGACTATGCTTTGGTTGGGCCTTGGGGAGGGTTGGGTGAAGTGCGTCCAACTGTTGTATGAATCGCCGACTGCGGGGGTCAAAACTGGGAAATCTGTATCTTTCCAATACCGGATACAACGGGGAACTCGGTAGGGGTGCCCCCTTTCGCCCCTATTATTTGCCCTGTCAACTGAACCACTTGCAGAGCTGATCCGGCAGGGTGGAGGAGGGATAGGGCTTAGATTAGACGGGCGGATGCATATGATTTCATTGTATGCTGATGTTCTGTTGGGATACCTGGGAGGGGAGTTACCTGGCACCTCAGCTGTGCTTGCACTCCTGGAGTGGTTTAAGGCACTGTTGGGCTTACGGGTTAACAAGAAAAAGACCTACCTGTTCCCTCTGTTGGGACCGAAACCCCGGCCGGAGATATTGCCAACCAACATTAACTGGGCTCCCCACTCATTTAAATATCTTGGAATACACGTGTGTCATTTTCTGGAGGACCTAAGGGACGGGAACCTGGACAGGGCGCTACGGTCGCTCCGGACTTGTGTACATTTCTGGTGCTCACTGCAATTGCCGATCATGGTGCGAATCTCCCTACTTAAGATGATTATGTTGCAGAGACTGTTGTATTTTTTTTGTCAATTTACCAACCCTGATGCTTCGGGGATGGTTCCGACCTTTGAATGCCTTGGTGAGGGACTTGATATGGGGGTGATGACAGACGAAGGGTCTCACTGCGGACGTTACAACGCCCGATGGAGGAAGGAGGCCTGGGTGTGCCAGATTTTGAGTTGTACATGTTGGCTGCCCTGGCGCAGTGGGTAGAGGGAGTGAATGAGGCGGGAACATGGCTAATGGAACCAAATGGTAAAACGGATACATTGTTGGCCAAATTATTGAGACTGGCAGTCACTGTCCAATACAAGTCGGTGTTGCAACTTACAGCCATACACACTTGGAAACGCTGTGTGCGTACGCTGGGTGGGATCCCGTTGTACTCCCTCACGCTGCCGTTGATTGGGCTCCCCCATGTTGATCCGGTGACCGTGTTTACGGCTGAGCAGCTGGGGTCATGGACAGAGGTGGGCTTAGATACGGTGGGTGATTGCGACCAAGATGGCTCAATAGTCCGGTTTGCAGATTTGATGGATAGCTATGGCCTTCCTTCTGGCTGGTTCCTGCAGTACAAAGCTTTGGTTCGTACCTTTGGATGGCTGTGGGGTGGAAGTAGTGATGTACCGGCGACCCACCGGCTGCTGCATGCGCTGATCACTTTGGGCACTGCGGGACACCAAGTTAAGTGGCACCATGAAGTTTTGGCTGCCGCGGCTATTACTCCTATGGGGGCTCTCCAGGGTAAATGGGAAAGGACGATAGACGGGGAACTCACGGATGGAGAATGGGGTAAGGTAATATGGTCCCATAAGAAAATATCTAGAAACACCAGAATTATGTATACGCAGTTCAACTACATCCAAATGGTTTATATGGCACCTCATAGACTCAATGTTACTTATGG
This sequence comes from Triturus cristatus, assembly GCF_964204655.1. Lineage (NCBI taxonomy): Eukaryota > Metazoa > Chordata > Amphibia > Caudata > Salamandridae > Triturus > Triturus cristatus. The sequence continues at coordinate 565,376,308 of NC_140581.1, forward strand.
TGGCGAAATGAGAAAGTGCCCGAGGTGTACCTATTTGGATGCTGGGGTTATACACATGCCTTGGAGTTGTGGCGTCGTGCAGGTGTATTGGGAGGGAATCCTGGGGAAGAAAAGGATGTACTGGGTAGGGACCTGGCGCTGACTATAGAAATCTGTTTGTTACTCACGTCCTCCCAAACGAAAGGTGGAGAATCGATTTATAGACCTGACCTTAGGCCTAGCTAAGAGACTGATAGCACTGGTGTGGAAATCCCCTTCTGGGCCACAAGTGGCCACTTGGAACAGAGAGGTTATTAGTTGGGCAGGAGCGGAGGGCAGAGCCTTGAGTTGGGAGGGAGAGTGGGGCATCCGGAGACGACCGATGGCAGACTTGTGGAAAGAAGTGCTGGCGAGCTGGGAAAACCCAGCGCGGGAACAAGGTGTTGGGGAGGAGACTGGGAGTGATGGTGAGTGTTTTGCACATTCCACACAGAAGGTCTTGGCTCCGCAGGGTGGGGGCATGCACGGATTATCAACAATAGGAAGGCGAACAAGTTGCCCTAGTAGTAGGAAAGATAAGCGGTAGGTGAGAGAATGAGGTCTGTGGATGAGGAGACAGCCACCCCTCACCCTGCAGACTGTACAGAATATATCATGTAATTGATAAGACTAATAAGTGCATCCTTAGAATCAGATGCTTCTCTGTCCCCTATGCATGCAGAATTTGCTTGGTTTTCCTTTTCCTTTTTTCCTTTTATTGGTTTAAATGTTTGTGTTTATTGGATCAAGACTAACATTGATGAGGACATTACCTGAATCCAGGCCTGTGGCCAGAACCGCCCACTGAGAGAGGGCAGGGAATAAGCGGTAGACAAGGGTTCTGGAAATCCCAAGCAAACCTAGGTGTTGGGCTAGTGGGCATGTAAAGATTGGTGGTCAGTAAGCTTATGCACGAAATATGTGACACTATGCACAACCCCAGGATTGAAATGTATGTAACCCTGTCTAAGAGATAAATAAGAATTATACTGAATCTTTTTGCAAATACTGCTCATGTAATTGTGATAAACTCATAAAATGTCAACAAAATTATGTTTAAAAAAAAAAGACTTCTAAGAGGATAACCTAGTTTTGTGGTAGCAGTTAGCACCTTCTTAGGTTTCTCCTGCCCGGCGCTTGCGAAACCTCTTGTATTTAATATATCTTAAAGGGGGCTGTTATCAGTTCCAGTTGCTGAATTACTGTGTTCATTGTCTCTTGTGTGATTCTTTTTTTTTTTCCTTTCTTTTGTTTGTTTATTTCCCCCGGCTGCACACATTGGAGATACTTTTAAACTGTTCTCATTGTTTAAGCCCCATTCACTGTTAAGATAAGATCTCGTCCCATGGGAAAGGCATACAGCTTCTAACAGTATGCTGGAATGCTTGCTTTATTACTTGGTTGTGTAAAGTCGAGGCTTTAGCCTTAGAATGTTTGTGGCAGTTCCTATTCATGCCTCAGTACCTTTCTTTGTCCTTCATACGGATTATCAGATTGATTTTTTTTAACTTAATCTATTGGGTCATTATGATCAGATTCTAAATGTTGTAATAAATATTGCACATAAAAAATAAAGTTAATGTACAAGAGCTATGCTATATTTTACTACTAAACAGGCATCCACAAGTGCAGTTACGTTGCAGACAAAAGGGTCATGATTTGAATACTGCAGCAGGTGCAGTAGCAACCGGCCTAAAAGTTGTCAGAGCTCCTCTAAACACACATTACTATACATGACTACTAAACAGGCAGCCACAAGTGCAGTTACTTTGCAGTTAAAAGGGACTGGATTCGAATGGTGCAGCAGATGCAGTGGCACCAGGGCCAACAGCTCTAAGGAACTCACTAAACCTAGATTATTGTTCAAATTTAAAACTAGACAGGCAGCCACTCGTGTGGTTACCTTGCAGACAATAGGGTCATGATTTGAATGGTGCAGCAGGTGCAGTGTCCAAAAGCTCTAGGGCCATCGCTGAAGCCAGAAATTTAAAAATAAACAGGCAGTCCAAAGTGCTGTTACCTTGCAGTTAAAAGGGACTTGATTTAAATGGTGCTGCAGGTGTAATGACACAGGGGACAAAAACTCTAGAGAATTCACTAAACACATAATTTTACTATATTTTACTACTAAGCGGGCAGTGACAAGTGCAATTACTTTGCAGACAACAGGGTCATGAGCCGAATGGTGTTGCCACATGACACTTTGCTCCTCTCCATTGCTTCCGAAGTAAGAATTCCGTCCAAATTAAGCATGTTCCACCCTAGATGCTTTTTTATGACAGATAAGTCCACTTTCGTTTGTTTTATCAATGCTAAACCAGATTGATTTACTAAATCATTTTCAGCTAGATGAATTAATAACCTATCAGGACATCCTCTAATCAAGCAGAATTCTCTTAAACTAGGCCACAGACTCGCCCTGTTTTTTCCTTCCATACCACTTCATGCCTGGAACTTGGGAGTCCAAGTGAGTGGCCATAAATTGGCTCTTCTGCATACAATGCTGCCCATCTTGCCGCCCCAATCTGCAACAAATGTGTTATCCTTATCATATTGCCTAGCATCTTTACCTAAACTAATCAATGTTTTCCATAGTAAACTCGTCACTTTGTTACCATCTGATTGGTGAAAACATTTCACTGTTTTGAGCCCCTAATTTTTTTGGGAAACTTTTTCCATTCTTCCACTGGGCAGGAACACTTAACACCATTCTCATTTAAGCAAACCCACTTATGTCTTCCCAATTTATCTGCTTTAGATGCTCTTAACCAAATGCATATTCTGTCTTGCTCCAAGAATCTCTCCTCTTTACATACCTACCTGCCTTCATAAACCTAGTAACTCTGATGCTTTAAAAGCCCCAAAAAATAACCACAACATGCATAGCCTAAATAATAAAGTTTTAAACTCATTATAACAACAAAGAGGTAACTGTAATAACTGCTACAAAAGATCAAAAGTCTCTGGTTTCCTTAACAGTTTTTTTTTCAGTTGTTCCTTACTCAACCCCTTCAACACACCTTGAACTGGATCACATCCCCACCATAGCTGTCCAAAAAAGGAAATACCTGCTTATTTTCCTGAAATTGTGGTGTGTGACAAGCCTTTCTATATCAAATGCAGCATAAAACCTAGGATAATTTGCGCCCTTTCTGACACTATATTTTCCTTTCCAAGACTTACTGTTTCCATAGCTTAAGAATTCTCTCCATGCTTGCTAGTAACTTATTCTTGTGGATGGGGCTAAAGTCTTTTCTACAAGCTCGACTATCCTCAATTCCTCAATCCCTCCAGGCCCAAACGTTCTGCAGGATCTGTGTCTTGCAACTCTCTGCACCCGGTGCCAGGCTGTGAAACGTCTGCCAATGAAATCGGGACAGAGCATCTGCTATATTATTTTTTGTGCCTGGAACATGCCTAGCTTTGAACACAATGTTCAGTTGTAAACATTTTAGCATAAAGGCTTATAATAAACGCTATACTTTCAAGTCTCTTGCCGTTTACTTGTTAGCTAGCTTAACTACAGCCAAATTGTCCACATTAAACATAACTGACCTATTACGAAACTCTTCACCCCACACGTACAAAGCCAAACCAAGGGGAATAACCCTAAAAAGGCTATACTACGATCAATGCTGTGGCCAGTGTTCGGCACACCAACTACCTTCCCAGAATATACCAAAGCCTTTGGAACCTGAGGCATCCGAGTAGATCTGAATCTGCCATAACATGTTTTCATCCATGAAATGCAATGAAACGCCCTTGAAATCCTCAAGAAACTTTAGCCGAATAGCCAAAGCCTAAGCGTCTGCAAAAGGTTCTTCCAGCTCCGACTACTCTGAATGCAAAATTAAAGTAGCCTAATCATTTCTACATCCTCCTGTGCTCCAGTTTTTTCTCATCAATTACCGAAAGCAAAAATGACCTAATCTCTTGAACTTTTGCCACTGGAAGCCTAGCTACTATTTCTGTACTATCTTTTTCAATGCCTTGAAATGTGAGTCTTGTACTTGGCCCCTCTGTTTTTTCTGGAGCCAATGGTGCACCAACTTCTTTTGACATGTATTCAAAATTCTGTAAAGCTTCCATGCACTGCCTGTATTTTCTCCGATGAACATAAAGTCATCTAAAAAATGACATACCAGTTTGTGACCACTCTTTTCCATGAAAAACCATTGCAAGAAAGTGCTAAATGTCTCAAAGCACATGAGACTGAACATTCCATTGAAAGGGCTTTGTCTATATAAAAGGCACTGCCAAACTTCTTGCCAAGCAGTTCAAAATCAGAAGAAGTATCGGTAACAGCCGAAATGCTGATTTACATCACTCTTAGTAACTTCTGCTTTTCTTACCAGTTTCAAAGCATCATCCACTGATGCGTAAGACATACTAGAGTCTGCTTGAGCAATAAAATAATTTACAGAATGTCCCTCTGGCCATGATAAATGGTGTATCAGTCTGTATTCACCTGGTGCTTCTATTGGCACTACACCTTAGGGGAAATCTATCACATTTTTCAATGGGCACTGTAAAAAAAGGACCTGCAATCCTGCCAGCCTTTAAACCTGAATTTAGTTTTTGTTGTACTATATCTGGCAACTGCTTTGCAGATTTTAGATTATCTGCCCATCTTCTTTGCCTAGGCCCTTGATAGCCAACTCCAAAGCCAATTTTGAAAACCCAGAATAATTTGAATGATTCCTCACTATCTGGATAATCTGCTAGCCAGGCTGATAATACCTCAAATGTAATTGGGGTATGAGCCTTTTTGTGTATAATGAAATTGCTAACCTCTTCTCTACTGCATTCTTCCTTTTTTTACAAATTTTGATTCTGCAAAACATTGCGTGAGAGGATGCTTTCCCCTACAGTGTGAACATTTGTTTGTAACTGCAAAACTGCCTGTTACAGAATCCTTTATTAAAATCCCAACATGACTGCATATTATGAGTGTCCCTCTCCATACCACCCAGACCCAGCTTGGGCAGGACGATACTGGAAAGACCAATAAATTACTGTTAATCCACTTGCTGTATGGGTTGTGGCTAGAGGCTGGGTGGATGAAATCCATTGTAGCCATAATTCCGAGTCCACGTCCCCCATGGTTTAGTGTTGTTTAAACTGACCGTGGCCCTGAACTCTTCATCGTTGCTCAACCAGGCATATCCTCCAAAATGCATTTGCGCTTCGTGTATAATGTCTGTATGCTTAAAATTTGCTACTGCTCTATCCTGATGTCTCTCACAATAAATCCTTGCATCAATTAAAAATGCAGATGTCCAGTTTTCTATTGTTTTGTGTACTTTTGGCCTCCTAGATAACTCCCACTCCTCCTCCTTGGAGTCTTCTTTTGCTTGTATGTCCCTGTGTAACAACTTGAACAAGTCTACAAATTCATGCTTCCTAATTCTATTCTGTTTTGAGAATGAGAGATTCCAACAGCATTGCATTACCCATATATGGTAACCTTTAATCTAGATTCTTATTTTCTTCACCATCTTTTTTTAAAATCCTGCTTATTATTGTTTTCCCCTTTTTTCGCTTTGTATTTGTTTATCATACATTACTTTTTTGGTATCTCTCACCTTTATTGGTCTTTGATGATCCTTAATAATATTCGCTTCCCCTTCTTGAGCATGTGTACCACAATCCTTAACCATCTTGCCCTCCCCTACTCCAATTGATCTTTTGTCATTTGTAGAAACATTGCCCTTATTCCCCCACACTGACCACCATGAAGTCCTACCTTTTGGTAGTTGTGATGACCGCCTACGATTGCTTTGGCTTCGCATGTCTGTAGAATCCATTTTCTGTAATCTTGAGTAATTGCTCGGTCCACTCCAGACATTTGCAATATCCTAAAATAATTTTTTGCCCCTTTAAACCCTACCCCTCTTCTCGCTGCACTTGTACCTTTCATTCGGTCCTCACACACCCATTCTCTCAACTCCCCCTCCCCAAGTTCCTCACTGTCATCACCATAATCTAAATTTTCATCAAACTCATTCTGATAACCATCACATATACCCGGTCTTTTCTCAGCCCCAACTCCCCCATCATACATTCATTACGATGCTCTCTCGATTAAGAAAAATCCACTATTGATCTTCCTTTATCTTCAGACCAACATGCTAGAGCCACTTTGTGCTCTGCTGGTGCCTGCTCCGATCTGTCTAATTCTTCCATTTGTTTTCCTGTAGGAATATTCATAAGGCTGCACTGACTTGAATTCCCCTCAGGGCCAACATTTCTAGCTAATTTATCCTCCTGATTAACAGCCAATTCCTTATGTTTATTCTCTAGCCACACCCAGTGACTTGTCCTACCCTTAGTCCTCTCCCCTTAGCCTTGAAAATATGCATGTTTATCGGTATTTAAATCAATAAAGCTCTTTGAGCAGGTTTAATATTCATACCCAATTGCTCTGTTTCATTTTCCACTTCAAAATTCCTGAAATGTTGCCCCAAATCAAAATCCTTTTTTGTGACACATTTTTGTTTACTTATGAATTTTATCATTAGCTGTCATACAATATTTTTATTGTTCGATTCACACAATTAGATACAGTGAGTTGAACTACATTTCCCATAACTTCTGGGAACTGCCTGTACACGATTTGTGTTTTCTCCCATAATCCTGAGAATTAAAAAAACTCTCATGACAATTTTGTCATTTTTACAAGCTCACTAACTTTCAAATATGACCCCTCCTGCTCCCCACTCCTCAAAGCTGCTTTGACAGGGGTCATGAACCATGCATATTTAGCCTCAGGCCCACCTCCGTCAGACGCTCTGTGAGCGGGCGTGTCTCTGCTCTCTCAGCATCCGCCCGATACGATTAATACGACTGGCCCATGTGACACGACGTCTGCCTGCTCACTGCAGCGCATGTTGGATTCCAACACCACTACTCCCTTCACTTGTTTAGAGCATTCCTGAGTGGCCATCCTAACCAGCTCCACCCTTTGTGCTCCTCCCTTGCGCTTTGACATGCCTCACACAGCCATCTTCCTTTTCTGAAATGGGACGGTACGACAACTCTGTCTTGTGCTCCCCACTAAAATCACATTATTTCCCTCAAGTATTGCCCAAGATCTAAGACTGCTGCCCACAAGATCCTCCTGATGCCCTTGCTTCACGAGGTAATTTTTAACTTTTTACATCACAGTTTTTACTTTTTGCTTATTTTAGTCCCGCAGGCTTGCTGCCGCTGCTACGCCACCAGCTGCCCTCCTCTTAGGCGGCTCTAATCCCATCCACGCCTCACCTGGCACCCCGGTTTCAAAAGGTCCTCCCTGCCTGCCTCACATAAAACCATTATTATCCTTTTTGTTTTTCCATTATCCTCCATCCTTTCGGTTTAGAAGTGATTTATAAAACAAAAACTTCTGAGACCTCATCTGACTAAAACTAATATTTTCACTCAAAATTCCTTAAGCACTCATGGCACAGCCTCAGCATGTGTCTTCCTGCCCAGAAACCTGCCTATTTAACCTACCCCTAAGCCCCCAGCCAAACTACCTACTGTATCTATCCGTTCCCACACAGTCACCCAGAGTTAGACCGGCTAAAGTCTTGCTCTACCTGGATCCCCTCATTCCACAGCTCCAACTTGCATTGCACAACAAGCTGGAAAGCATGGAATGCAGCGGTGCTACACGATAAGAGTGGCTTAAGCATGGAGCACTCTGCAAATGAGCAAGAGACCCATAGCAGGCGCTTCAGTGATGGGCCTAGTAACCCAAGTATAAAGCTACTCCACTGTGTATAGGTTTAGTGGTTATTCATTGGCCATGGGCTAGGGGGGGAAGATGTTACTATAGCAAGCAATATAATGCTACATATGATTGTCTAAACTTGGTAAGGCCTCTCCACGTTTGGGCAGCTTGGAGTTATGACATGCTTCTCTTTATTATCTGGGTCATTGAACTGCTGAATGTCTTAGCTGAGGAAACACTCAAGTCTCTTCCCAGAGGTCTCCATTAACGTGCACCTCATATTCCTAAATTATCATAGTATCGTCATCGGCATCCTTTTTACACCCCTCCAACAATATATACATTTCCCAAGAAGAAACACACAACACAGATTGTTTAGGTACAATTGCTGCAGGTTTATTACATCCTACGTTATGTAATAGGTGGGTTATCTTATGGGCGATCCAAGGGCAGACAACCAACTGGTCCGCCTGCCCGCCTGATGAGCCAGGCAGCACCGGGGCGAACCCCGCATGGGCTGCCCTTACTAGTGATCCTCTTCCCAGATCACGTGACCGTTGGTACCTTCTTACTCACGCCCCTTTCAGGGCGCAGCGTCGCATAGCAAACCCCCCGGTTGTTCAGGTCCATAACTGCCCAAAGGACTAGCGGGGCGCCGACACGGTTTCAAGGACCCTCCCATGAGGCTCCTCGGTTTTGGCTCCAACATCCCCAATGGTGCCGCGCAGAGGTACCCTTGGTACCGGCCTGCTTGAAGGTCGCCCTGTAACTCCGCCTGCAACGAAAAAGGAAAACATTACAATATTATCTGCCCCCCTCCTGCCACCACCACGCTGGGTAAGCGGTAGGGAGGGAGACGTCGTGCATGGCGACAAAGAGGTCACCAACATGGTGGGGGATGGATATATACCCTCCCCCACGACCAAGACGCGTGGAAGTGACACCCCACGCGTCACGACCAGGCAGGAAGTAGGGGGGACTCCAACCGGAGTCCCTGCCTCCAAGAGGGGTGGGGGGTGTAGGGTGCCCAAGCGACACTAGAGCGCTGACCTCTCTAGTGGCCCCCTGTGGGTGCCTCGGTCAGCAGCATAGTATCATCATTGGCATCATTTTTTACACCCCTCCAACAATATCTACATTTCCCAAGAATAAACACACAACACAGATTGTTTGGGTAAAATTGCTGCAGGTTTATTACATACACCGTTATGTAATAGGTGGGTTATCTTACGGGTGATCCAAGGGCAGGCAACCAACTGGGCCGCCTGCCCGCCTAATGAGCCAGACAGCACCGGGGCGAACCCCGCATGTGCTGCCCTTACTAGTGATCCTCTTCCTAGATCACGTGACCGTTGGTACCTTCTTACTTACGCCCCTTTCAGGCCGGAGCATCGCATAGCAAACCCTCCGGTTGTTAAGGCCTGCAACCGCCCCAAGGACTAGCGGGGTGCCGACACGGTTTCAAGGACCCTCCCATGGGGCTCCTCGGATTTGGCTCCGGTACCCCCTATGGTGCCGCGCAGAGGTACCCTTGGTACCGGCCTGCTTCCAGATCGCCCTGTAACTCCGCCACAGCTCTGGAGGTAGCCCCCGTCACCGCCAGGGCCCCCACCACAGCTATGGTCTTACCTGCAACCTCTCATCTCTAGCATCTCACTTAAGTCTAAGAGAAAAAGGTCCATGCCTACTGGCGATACGTGAACGCCATCGTCCTCAAAGTACCCTTTCACCTTTTCTTGAATCATCTCGTGTCTGATGAATCCCAGACCCCTCTGGTCAGTGAATTTGCGCATTGCCCCATTAAGTCGCTTCCGTGAAAGCTCAACCGCCTCCCCAGATTTAGTCCCTAGCCACATTCTGCGTGGAATCATCTCTGACCAGAAAACCTCGCATTGCCCCAAGCGCTTGCTGATTTCACCTAAACCGCTTTTCATGGCCTGCAAGAGTAACCTTCTACCCAAGGCAATGAAGTCATTCCCACCCAGGTGCATCACTAAAATTTTGGGTGGAGCCCCCTGCGCTGCCAGTCTCTGTTCCAATTTGTTCCTGAGGCTGCTCCATCTCATGCCATGGAAACCCATCCACTCAAACTGTGTCTGTGGGAAACGCTGCATCCAGTTCCGGTGCGACGCCCACTGAGCCACCCTGGAGATGCATGAATGCCTGATCATCCATACCGGGAGCCCTAGTAAGACCAGAGACACGGTTTACACGCTCTATTCATTTAATAAATTGTCAAAACACGCAAAATAAGACATGAAAACACTGCAATTCACTGCACACAACAAGTAAGTAAGGTACATCAAGGGTGAACGTAGCGTTTGTAACAATCAGACTCCCACCCCCCCACCTTCTTCACGCTCCCTGGCTCCATACCCACCTTAAAAGCAGCCATAGCCGCCCCTATCCTGAAGGAGTGGCTGGAGAATCTCTTATCTGGCTGAGACAAGCCTGCCCTGGATAAGCTAGCCCTAATTATTCTTTCCATCTGGTACCTAGTCAGGGGGCCCTGATCTGCATGTATCAGTAGGTAGCCGGGGGCGTGAGTTAGGCACGCAAGGTCCTCCCTGACCCTGTGGACCAGACAAAACCTAAGGTCCCCTAGTGGCATTAGCACCACATCAACACCCCGACCAGCCTGATCTGTTTTGGACTTCCGAAGGCGGATGGACAGGGTGTCAGTGAGGGATGCATTTAGGATGCTTAAGGCATCTCCCGAACTGTCTGTCTTGGTTCTAGCCACCAGTTCACTATTCCTGAAGGTGCTGAAAAACGCCAAACAGATTGAGCGGAGCACCCCGAGAGGGACCCTGGAGCCCGCCCTGGCTCGGGGCCGATCTATGCAGGCTCCGGGATCATTGGAGGGAGGGGGAGCACCGGGAAGCAGCGCACTCCGCGAGCAGGAGGGCCGGCATTACCCTCCCCCACCCCCCCCGCGCCACAAGAGGGAACAGGCCAGAGCCCGCACTGAGGAGCTGCCACACAGGGACTCGCAACCTCAAAGCGCGGTCGGACGCCTAACCAGTCACCGAGACAACATCACGGTGCTGGCGGAAGGGTAACGAACTCGGACCCGGGTTGGCGTCCGAGTCGCATCCCGCAGGGCCGCAGAAGCGAGGCCTGGCGGAGTGCATACCGCTAGTGTGCCATGGGAACCGACGTGCACATCAAGACAGGGCCCCACAAGGGCCCCCCAGGGGCCTGCTAATTCCTGGGGAGGTGAGCAGGAGAGCCACCCGTGGACTTGTGGCTCCCCCACCCATGTCAGGCCGTGCCATTGGCCCCTGTACAACCTGGTACTGCCCAGGGACGGGGCCGGGGGGGGCAACGAGCAACACTCACCATAGGTAGATGAAACGCACATGGGAACGACAGGACGGCGGGCGGCTCACAACCCTCGAGACGTTGTAGACGGCGTGCACGGCGACAAAGAGGTCGCCAACATTGTGGGGGAGGGATATATACCCTCCCCCAAGACCAAGACGCCCAGGAAGTGATGCCCCTCGCGTCACGATCAGCCAGGAAGTAGGGGGGACTCCAACCGGAGTCCCTGCCACCAAGGGGGGCGGGGGGTGTAGGGTGCCCAGGCGACACTAGAGCGCTGACCTCTCTAGTGGACCCATGCGGGTGGCTCGGTCAGCGGCGTTCGCTTGGGGCTTATTTGTCCTTCTTTGCTTTCCAGTTCTCCATCCCCAGCTGTTGTATACAGAGTCATTATGTTTGCCCTGAGAGGACAGAGAAGCAGAGGCTGGGGTGGATGGAGGGACAGAACCTGGGTGGAGCTTGCTACAATCGTGCCTGCGAGTGCACAGCACTGGCGTCTGCTGTGGGTATTGGATGGGGGAGTAATCCTGCCTCTCCAGTTCCATGAAATGGGTGATTTACAGTGCGTCGTTCTGCCCACCTCTTCCCAGCCTCTCTCCCCCTTTCCAACCCCCTCCCCCTCCACCCCCCATTACCACTACACAGCTAAATATGATAGTCTTGCACCAACTTGGTGCTCTCAAGTGTCCCTTTTACCAACTATCTGTCTAAGCGCACACGTAGACAAGCATGCAAGGACACATATACCACAGTGCCTGTTATTTGCTCCCTCTCAATTTATCCCGTTCATACTCTTTCTTACGTGTTTCCTTCTCCCACATCCCATTTTTCATCTCTCTCCCTCTCAACCTCAACTCACCAGTCTCCCCTTCCCAATCTCCTCATGCCCAGTCTTTTTGATCCCCTTTCCCTGTATGTCCTCATTTCTTCCTACTTTCCTACCCTCCCACTTCTACCAAACATTCCCCATTTCTCACACACTCACAGTGCTTTAAGTGGGCCGGGTCCAGGGCCGGACTGGGAACCAAAACCGGCCCTGGCAAAGTGCTCGGCTTGGGGGTGCCACCGAGCTCTTTGCCAGGGCCGGTTTTCGGCCGATTTTGTTACCGGGCCGATTTTGCAGCTATAATGTTACTCACTTAGTTGGCTCCTGTATTTCAATGATATCTATGTATTCTAGAATGTTACAGCTGCTCTGACTTCATGTAGAACTTGTGGGGATTTTGAGAAGATGAGCCAGAGGCAGTTGGGTGGATGAGCTGTTTGATCCACTACTCAAAGAATAAATAATAAGAAGAAACTACTACTTTCTAATGTCATCATTCAGAAGATTGACTATTTAACACTGGCGACGACTGGGAACTCAAACAGCTCAACTCCAAGAAGACACCTCATCGGTTTACTTTAAAGAATGAACTTTACTTCTTCAATGACAAGAACAAGTTCACCACATCTAATTTACATGTGCAAATGAATGGAGCACAACAACCTATCTTCACTACGCAATCTTCAAGGAGAAGTAAGACTGTTCATTAGCGTGTGTGGCTCTACACTTTTCTAAGCGCTTCTGATCTTTGTATGTGGAATGCTTCTGTGAGTGAACCGGATGCGGGTGAATGAGAGGACTTCACTTGAACTTGTGCAGGTGTTTATGGGTTAACACCTGTTTACATTGCTTTCTCTGCCTCGTGTTTGAGGGTTTGCTCAGTGCGTTTTTCGCTAAAATAACTTTTAAGGGCACCCTCAGAAATATTTATTTCTCGTGTTTAATTGCCTTTCATTTGGCATAAGTTGGAGTTTACCTTTAACTTGACTGTACTTAGACTTATACGGTTGATAATTTGTATTTGAAATACCTCCTCGAGGACTTGCTCGTGCTGCAGTTTCTCTGCGCCCATTGTCATGGAAGCGTTCTCTGGAGCTCCTGTAGGTTACAGCCGTCTCGCGCCATCTTCTTTTCAGTGCCGCGCTGTATCCCGACGCTTCTCTGACACGTCTGCACTTCCAGCGTTACATCACGTGTCTCTGGAACCCAACGTAACGCGACGGCAGGAGATTTCAGGACGTTTCCCTCTTGTTGCTTAGCAACGAAGTCAATATGGAAATTATCCTCGTATCCTCGGCGGAGTCGAACAGAAGAGTGCATCGCAGGTTTATTTATTTGTACTTTCGACGCTGATGCGCACAGCATTGTGCTTACAGCTCCTTCGCTGTTTTCATTCTGTGTTTTTTTTTTTTATTTTTTTTTTTACATTTTTGCACGCTGATGTGCACAGCTTTCTGGGCACGGTTTCTGATTGGCTTTTCTGAAGAATATTACTGTTTTTCGACGCTGAAGCAAGCTTTGACAGCTTTACAGATTCAGACAGATCTTCGGATTAAACTTTTTTTTTTTTTTTTTTTTTTTCTGTCACAACCTCACTGTACTCTGTCATTCACAGCGTTGCCGGCTCATAAACATTTTTGAGACTTCATTTTGAGTTGGGTCCACACAATATCTTCAAGTAGTCTCTTTTAACTCACAACCCACAAAGGTATATATTTGGTCTATTTTATTTTATATTATCCTTTCTCTTCTCTGGAGGGTCAGTTCAAGATCAGTCATGCAAAATGTCACAGCTGCTCCATTTTTTTTGCAAACACCGGGTGACCCTCCCATAAAATGGTCAAAGTGGAAAAAAGTATTTGAACGATATGCTCGTGTTTGTGGCACTTCTCTTAGCGTTGAAAGGAAGACTGCTTTACTTATGCACTGTCTTGGGTCGGAGGGCCAAGATGTTTTTGACCACCTTCCAAATGTTCCAACAAGTGCAGCTACAGGTCTCAACGAATTTGAAATCTGTATCTATAAGTTAGACTTATATTATTTACCTAAAGCCAGTACAATACTTGAACGTTATCATTTTGGGAAACAAATGCAGAAGGAGGGAGAAAGCATTGAAAATTATGTCACAGATTTAAGAAGGTTAGCTTCGACCTGTAAGTTTGATACGCTTATTGAAGAAAGGATAAGGGATCAGTTCATGTTCGGTTGTGTGTCTGAGAAGGTGCGTGATGAGTTGTGGTTAAAAGATGAACCTACTCTTGATGAAGTTCTTGTTGTGGCTAAGAGAATTGAACATTCTGTTGAATGTGTACAAGAAATCAAAAAAGACCTTTACAAAGATGTTTCACTTGTTAATACTGACACGATTTCTGCTCCTGATACCAAATTGAAAGATGTTAAGATAAAGTCTCAAGCTAAAGGTAAACAGTTGCAGAAATCTCGTTTCCAGTTCAGTAAAGAGAGTAAGTGTTACCGCTGAAACAATGCTGGTCACTGGGCTAATGATAAATCTTGTCCTGCATTAAATGCTGTTTGCAGTTATTGTAAAAAGAGAGGACATTTTGTAATAGCTTGCAAGATCAAATCTTCTAAACAAAGGGTTAATGAGATAAACCAAGCTCTTGTGATCAACATGACTTTGAATGTGGTCAAATTATTGTCCAAATAGGGAGTGAGGGACCTTTGGATTATATTCTTGTGGAAGGTAGGAAAACAAAAGTTTTATTTGATTCTGGCACAAAGATCACAATTGTTTCTTCCAAATTTTTCAATGATAATCTAAGTCACAATGTAAACTTACTTAAAGCAGATATATGCCCTACTGCATATGGTGGAGACCCTATTGAGCTGAGAGGGTATTTCATTGGTTTGATAGAATATGAAGGCCGCTACACTTCTGGGAAGGTTTATGTATCAAAAAAAGGTGATAGTAGCATCAGTTGGTGGCATCAAAAAGATCTGGGGGTTATGTTAGATCCCAATAACACTCTTCCCATAATCCTCAAAGAGAGAAAGGTAGTGAAATCTGTAGGTCATCACTCTTCCTTACAAACTCAACTTATGGAAGAGTTCCCGCGTGTTTTTGGTGATCAGCTTGGGTGTTTGAAAGGGAATAGCCACAAGATAAAATTGGCTCCGGGTTCCATTCCTGTCTCTAGCAAGGTACGCAATGTGCCGTTTAGTGTCAAGGATGAGATGTTGAAGGAATTGGAAAAACTTAAGTCACAGGGCATCATTGAAGAAGTGGAAGGCACTTCCTGGTTGGCTCCGGTGGTGGCCGCGAGGAAATCTGATGGTTCTCTGAGGTTATGTGTGGACCTCAGGCAACTCAACAAGTGTGTACTTGTGGATAAATACCCGTTACCTAACATTTCTGAACTTTTAAGCGTGGTGCCAAAGTGTTCAGTACCATTGATTTGACGTCCGCGTATCATCAGATCATGCTTGACCAATCTTCCAGGGATCTGACTGCCTTTGTGACACCTTTTGGAACTTTTAGATTTGTGAGACTCCCTTTTGGCCTTGTTTCTGCTGCTTCGGTTTTTCAAAGGGTCATGGAAAAGGTTCTGGCTGACATGCCTGGGGTCTGTGTTTATCAGGACGATATTCTAGTGTATGGGTGTGATGAATCAGAACATGGATTGAGAGTTCATTCCGTCCTCAATAGTCTCTCTATTCACAATCTTACCATTAAGTGTGAGAAATGTGAATTTGGCCTTGATAGGATTGATTATTTGGGTCACACTATTACTGCTGATGGTGTTACTCCTAAAGCTGAACTAGTTAATACCATCAGGGATCTAACTCCTCCGTCTGGGAATGGCGGAGTATTACAATAAGTTCATTAAGAATTTTGCAGAAGTTACTTATAATATGAGAAATTTACTTAAAAAGGGTGTCAAATTTATTTGGGATCAGTTGTGTGACAATTAATTTGTTGAATTGAAAGGCAAGTTACAAGCTGCTCCCAAACTTAGGAATTTTGATCCCTCTAAATGTTCTATCATCTCTACGGACGCGAGCCTTAAGGGTTTAGGTGCTGTCTTGTATCAAGGAGGGACCAACCCTGATAATACCATTATGTTTGTTTCTAGGAGTTTGAAAGGGGTAGAATCTAGATATTCAGTGATTGAGAGAGAGGCTCTTGCTGTATATTGGGCCATTAAAAAGTTTTAAAAGTTTCTTTGGGGCAATTTGTTTGTGGTAAGGACAGATCATAAGCCACTATGTGAAGTGTTGACTAACAAAGGGATTGACTCGATTTCACAAAGAATTTCTAAGTGGATTGTTGGCTTGCAGGGTTTCGATTTTGCTGTTAAGCATGTTCCTGGCTCAGAAAACTTTGTTGCTGATACACTCTCGAGACTAGTTCCATTTAACCCTTCTGATAATCAGGATGATCCTGATTTTGGTCGACCTCATGATTTTGTGTGTGGAATTGACTATAAAGTTATTTCTCAAAGTCAATGGTCTGCTGCTTGTCTTGAGGATCAGTCTATTCAAGATGTATTGAATCTAATTTGTGATGGGTGGCAGTATAAGGAACAAGGAGGGCCGTTGGTAAAGGATTTTTGGTCGGTGAGAGACCAGTTGTCTAATTGTCAAGGAATGTTATGGAGAGGTCATAGACTTGTTCCTCCCTTGTCACTAAGGAAGATCTAGCTCATGAGGCACACCTGGGCATTTCAAAAACTAAGGAAAGGATACGTTCTACTTATTCGTGGCCTGGGATGGATATCCAAATTGAACGGTTAGTTAGGGAATGTGTTCAGTGTTCTCTCAGTGAGAAATCTTTAAAGATCAGGACCCAACCTATGGCGAAGAGATCACGTCCTAGTGGTCCGTGGAAAGACATTGCTCTTGATATATTGGGTCATGTTCATGGTGATGGTTCAGACACTTTTGTCATTGTTGTGATGGATCTGTTTTCAAGGTAGCCAGAAATTTCTTTTGTAAAGAATACTAACACCAAAACTATAATTGATTTTCTGAAAAGTATAATCTCTAGGGAGGGAATACCTGAGACTCTTTTGACTGATAACGGTGTGCAGCTTGTGTCCAAAGAAATGGAGGATTTCCTTATTAATTGTGGCATTGTCCAAAAGAAAGCTGCCCTTTATCACCCCGAGTCCAATGGGACTGTTGAGAGATTCAATAGGGTAATAAAAGAAACCATTTCATTAGCAAAGCAAAATTGTCTCAATTGGAAAGAGGAGGTTTCTAAGAGAGTTAGTATATATCGCTTTGCACCGCATTCTACTACTGGTAAGTCCCCTTTCCTTTTATTCCGTGGGAGGCAACCTGATACATTTCTAGAACCTCCATGGGTTAACAAATTTCTTTCAGACAAAGGTGTAACTCCTGATTTAAGTTCTTGGAAGAGCAAGGAGGATCCTATTTGTTTGAAAAGTAAAGAGAACTTTGATGTGAGACATGCTGTTAAACCCACTAAAGTTGAGGTTGGTGATCTTGTAAGAATTAAGAAACCTGGCTTTGGTGATTCTGGCTCTAAATTTTCAAAGCCTTTTAAAGTGGTTAAAGTTCTTGGTAATGCTATCATGACCTCTGATCATAAGGTTTGGAACCTAAGTAGGGTCGCAGTGTGTAGTAAATCTACTCATTGGGAAAATCACTTTGGTAATATTGGTGGGAAATGTATGGTGGATGGTTCTAAGAGGCCTAAGAGAGATATACGTGAACCTTCATACTTGAAGGACTATGTTACTTAACTTTTGTTTTTATTACTCCTGCTTTTCATATATTTTTTTTTGTTTGTTTGTTTTGTTTTTGTTATATGACGGAGGGAGATGTGTTATAATGTTACTCACTTAGTTGGCTCCTGTATTTCAATGACATCTATGTATTCTAGAATGTTACAGCTGCTCTGACTTCATGTAGAACTTGTGGGGATTTTGAGAAGATGAGCCAGAGGCAGTTGGGTGGATGAGCAGTTTGATCCACTACTCAAAGAATAAATATTAAGAAGAAACTACTACTTTCTAATGTCATCATTCAGAAGATTGACTATTTAACAATGGCCCTGTAACAAAAACGGCCCCCAGGGGCCCCAAACCGGCCCCCACCCATGCGGCGCACCGGGGGTTTGCCCGGTGCCCGTTACGGCCAGTCCGGCCCTGGCCGGGTCTCAGCACTGGCAGTGTTTTAAAGGATGCTTCGAAACTGGTCTCTATCAGGGTTCGGTTTTCTGCCCTGGCACAGGCGGTCCGTTTTTTCTCGGACTGCAGTAACAGCAGGCACGTCGATGTGCGCATGCTCACACTGCTCACTTCTCACTAGTGGAGAAGTTACGGCATGACATCATGCCAGGTGAGCATTGAAGGGGAAGGGAAATCCTTTAGAGAGACATTTTCTCGCTGGATTTCCATTCTCTTGTAGGAACGCAGGAGCAGCAACATTGTCGTGGTGTCACCAGGGCTTTAAGTGGAAGCTTTTTCAATTTTATAGACAAGAAATACTTGCTGCTTATTTATCTTATGCAACTAACAACCAATGACAAAGCCAATAGTCCTGACTTCTTGCAGGTATGATGTTACTTGGTGTATCATATATCTAGATGCAATGACAGAAACAGCTAAATACAAGTCGGGAAGCACACTATGCTAAACACAAATTTTTAGCTTGGGTGTTTTTAAGCCACACCCCTTTGAGAGACCCTCCAGTTTTTTCATCCTCCTTTAAGCCCTGCCCACTCATATAGTTTGACCTGCTCTTCTCCCCTCCCCTCCCCTCCACTTCTCTTCTCCCCTCCACTTCTCTCACTTCAATCTTCTTTTTCTTCCCCATTCCTTCCACCCTCCTTAGTCACTCCCACAGGCTCCTTTTGTCCCCTTCCAAATATTATGGTCACTTCTTCCTGTCCCATTTCTTCTTTCCCTCACTATTTCTCTCACGTCTTTCTCTCTGTTTTCTCTGACCTTTCTCTTTATTGAACCCCCCCCCCCCGTTCATTGAATCTACTTTTTTATTATAAAAATAATTATGGGCAGGGTTTTAAGTGGGATGAAAAAACTAGGGGGGGTCTCAAAGGGGGGTGGTCAATGTTATTAAGGGCGTGGCTTAAAACACATAAGCTAAAAATCTGTGTTTAGCACGGTGTGCCGCCCGACTTGTATTTTGCGGTTCCTGTCATTGCGTCCAGATATATATTGACATGTCAAGTCAAAGGAGAAATGCCTTACTGGGAAGACATACAATTACGGCAATGAAATAGAAGGTAAGGTACATGGTGAAGAATGATGAGCAGAGTATTGAATGAAAAACAGTTGCTCAAGTAAATAACTCTGTAAGACCTATTAAAGGAAATAAAGTGGGCCAATTAATGGGAGAGGAAAACAATGCCATTTAGCTAATTGTTACTTCACAATTACTGAGGAGACCCTATAATTCGGAGGCAGTTTTATACTTCATTCAAACCTTGTAAGAGATGTGTGCGCTATAAGAATGGCTGTCTGTTAAAGTAGTGACACTAATTTATATAGCACTTTTTCATTTATTTTACAGTGCTGCTCATCCCAAAGTAGAGTGCGCCAAAGCACTTTACATCACAAAGATATTATACAGAGACTATTAATCATTTAAGTCAACTTAAAGGAAATGTTACATGAGCAATAAGGTTTACAAGGCATAGGAGTCTCATATCAGCCATAGTTGTAGGCATTCTATGTTAAGAGTGCCTAGTCTGGAGAGATACAAAATCAGGATTTAAGACATAATGGAATGGGCAAGGTTGTCTGTACTGATAAATGACTTTATTACTGTCTGAAGGGACCATTTATAGCAACCTTAGAATAACATAAGATTGAAAAACATACCATTCTAAACCTATGCCTTGCAGTGTACATGAAGCATTATCTCACAAAAGGGAGAGACAAGGGAATGAGCCTTCACTGACTCCCCTACTTAAACTAATAACTCACTCAAGAGAGAAGGACTAAAGTTAATAAATTAAAGCCAACCTTACATGAAGCGCCTTGATGCTGATACATAGCTAACGGTGCTATATCAAAAGGATTGTAATTTATGAACTACCGAGTAACTAAACAATTTCTGTGACAAAAGCCATAACCAATTGAGCTATCTGCATAAAAAGACAAGTCTGTGATCTGCATGTTAAATGTTGTGCTTTGCAGAAGGCAAATTAATGTTAAATGCTACTTTATGATGATTTAAAACAGTTACTGGGCAAAACCCAGATCTTATCAGCAAGTGCACCAACCACCAGAAGTATCTTACTGTTACTATGCCCTGGAAATTGCTGGGCACACAAAGGTTTCTGCAGCAGGTTCCTTTCCTTTAAGCCCACAAGATATGTTAAAGTGCAGCCGGCCTGTGACTGATTAAATAAGACAGAAGAGATTTACTGTCGCATTTGTTCTTGTTGCCAGTTCTCTTGCAGATGAGATAAAAAAAAAAGGATCTATGTTGTCGTGTAGTTAATACTCATTTGTAGGATCTGCGCATGGTTTGGACAACATAAGCTAAGGCATTGGTGTCGAGAGTGTTTCTGGACACCCTGGAAGGATATGTTGGTCTTTAGACCAGCTAGCTCACAGTGCCTCTGTATGCCCACCTAACCTACCAGGGAGCAAAAAGCTTTTGGCAACCACTGAACATAACAACGCTGATTCCTCCGGAATCGTGGAAACAGTACAGAAACTTTTGCTCAGTCACTCATGCTCTGAGAAATATACAGAGAATACACAGTGAGACGTTTACAATAATACTTATTGAACCAATGTTATTCTTGCATAAAATACGTGTTCTGCAATGATTAGGAGCCAGAAGCAAATAAAGGAGATTATAATCACAAAAAGAGTGAACAGTGGATACATTTCTACCATGGTGCTGAAACAATAAATATATGCAGGCATGTATGCAATATGGTAATCTAACCTACTCCTACGATGCGGACCCTACTCTGAGTGTACCTAGAGTGGCAATGGGTGTAGAACCAAGAATCTCCCCTAGGGACAATCCAGCCCCATTACCTGCTAGGGGAGCGTGAAGGACCCCGTCTTGGTCTTGAGTTAGACACCCCTCAAGCAATGTCAGACCAGTGAGGCGTGATTTCTCAACATGCAGGGACGTTCTGTGTCAGCAGCAGTGCCTCCTCTAGTAAAGTATTGGGATGACTATTATTTATAATAAGAAGCAGCCTTCGCGATGTGCGTGCTAGATTAGTGAAGATCTGGATATGTGGATAGCGCTGTCACCTCGTGGATGAAGATAGGATGACTTTTGTACCTAGTGCTTAGAGAGGCATGGTACAGGATGTTCAAGGCATCGTGATAATGTTGGTTGAAGCTGGATGTATAAATAAAGTAGTTTCAGATCATCTAATCCAACATTGTCGTGCATGCAAATGTGTGTAAAAGTTCATATCTGAAATGGCATTTTCAAGGACAATGTAAGGAATAAGCTGCTTCGCTACATGGGCTTCACCCAAGAAGAATATAACAATATACAGTGAACATCCTGAGCTTGAGTATTTCAAGGTGCTCTCATTTTTGCCAATGATTGATGTTGTGTGGTCACTACTTTTGAAATAACAAATCTAACTAACTAGCATCAGTCATTAGCTATAAAGCGCACATCAATAAAAAAAGGAATCCTTTTAGGTTGAAGCCTACCAGACAGTACAGCTGTCTAGTTTGCTAACGACTTCTTGAGAACATGCTGAAAACTTTCCTGGATATGCATTCGGCCCATTGCTTGCCATTGAATTTGTGTTTTGTAAGTCACATTTGCTTGCTTTCTGGCTTTGTTTTATGCTGTCCAGCTTGAGTTTGTCCCTCCCGTTGAGCATGCCCTATTTACAGTATTCTAAAACGAGTGTTTCTTTTCTGTAAAAAGGCCTTTAAATCTTGTTCTTATCTTGTCAAGTTTGCTGCACATTTAAAGGCAGGGGTCAAGCTTTGGTGTCCGAGGGAGCTTAGTGTTTACTTTTCCTTCTGACTTCAAAGTAAAGTGAGGGGATTTATTTGACAATCTTGCTACAAAAGGAAAGCCTTTTTGTTAGCACACAACAAAATTTAGATGTCTGTAAATGAACTGAGCAGATGTTTCACAATGTATCAGAATTAGGAGGCACAAATAAAGCACATTTTTTTGTAATTCTGAAGTGTGGTGGAAACAAATATTTTAATACGATCAAAACAAATCAATACACTAGATGATGACATTTACACACATTTTTGTTTGTGCGCTGTATACTTTTATCAGTAAAACTGAATGTCTCTGTAAATGTAATAGTCCTTTCAATTGAAATTGTGTTGTCTGTAATGGCAGTACGCTACCACACTATGCATATCCACACTATGCTACTCCACTATATTCTACTCCACTCCACTCCCACGCCACTCTTCGGCACTCCCACTCCACTCTACGGCACTCGCACTCCACGGCACTTCCACACCACTCTAAGGCACTCCAACTCTACTCCACGTCACTCCCACTCTACTCCACTGTATGCCTCTCTACTCGAAGACACTCTACGATATGCCACTCCACTCTATGGCATGCCACTCCACTCTGTGCCACTCTGACACATCCTTCCACTCCACTCCCTTCTATGCCTCTCCACTCCACTTTATACCATGACACTACACCATTCGACTCCACTCTACACCATGACACTACTCCACTCTACTCTGACACTTTACTCCACAACACTCCACCTCGACATTCTGCTCCACTCTATAATACTCTACAAAACTTCACAACACTTTCCTCCACTCTGCTGTGATACACTAGTCCACTCCGCCACTCCGTAACACTTTATGCCACTGCACTACACTCTGATATTTCTGGACACTGCACGACACACCACTCCACGACACTCCACTCAACGACACACTACTCTACCACATCAACCCCATTCCATTCTGACACACTACTCCACGACACTCCACTCTATGCCTCTCTACGCCACTGTGAGCCACAATACTTTATGCAACTCCCTCTACGCCACTCAAGTTGGACACTCCACAACACTCTATGCTTCTTCACTCAGCGCCCATCAACTCTACTCCCTCCAAGAGACACTATGCCACTCCATAACACTTCACTCCAGGCTACTCCATTCTGCAACATTCTACTCCACTCTGTGCCACTCCATGCTACTCCATTCTTTGACACTCTATGTCACTCCACTCTGACAAACTACTCCACTCTAGGCCACAACACTCTACTGTACATAACTCCCTCTACGCCACTTTACTCCACTCTGACATGACACTCTATGCTACTCCACTCTACGACACTCTACCCCACTATTCTGTACGTCACTCAATGTCCCTTGACTCTTAAGCTCTTCCACACTACTCATTGCAAGACACTTTACGTCACTCCAATCTACACCACTCCACACTTTGCCATGCCACTTCATGCCTTGCCACTCTCCTCTACGCTACTAACTTTCAGCCATACTGAACAGCAGCAACACTGGTGTACAATATGGCTAAGCATATTGGCAAAGCCAATAGCTCTTGCATCGGTGAGACCTATTGGTTTTGCTAATGTTTGTGATACAGCGCACATCCTGATCTCATATTTTGTAAGGCATCTGTTAAAGTGAGGGATCCAATTGGGGTACAAGTTGACAGGTACCCTGTATAAAAGTACATATACCTAAATGTACATTCTAACCCAGATGTGCTAAGTTTCTGAACGTATTTGCCTTGATCTGTAGTACATATGCAACCTCCCCGTAGTTACTGGAGGTAGTGACTCACATTCTAGACATGTTGTGGATAGGATACACAAGTCCCGTAATGTCTTCCATCCCTGGTTTATCTCCTTTGATTTATTCATGAAATGTTATGTATAAATATGATGTTTTTCTCATCACGACTGGTGTGACTGCATGGCAGTCACAAAAACCATTTCCAGGTGTCTCGCTGTTCCTCAGACTGTCAAGCCTGTGGCTCAATACAGATGTTTTCTTGCCACCACAGATAGTGGCTACATGGAAGCTGCATACGACATGTTGCCATACACTTTCAGCACTAAGGGCCATATTTATCAAGCTATTTTGAGGTCGCAAACGCTACGAATCGCAAAAAAAGTGTTTTTGTGATCGCAAAATAGCCTTCTCCAATGTATGACAGTGTTTTACATCGCAAAATAGGTATTCGATAAAATAGCGAATTCTTATTTTGCGAGGTCACCATTTTGCCAAAATCCATTTGCGAATTTGCATTTTCCGTCCAGCTATTTGCAAACTAATGTTGCAAAAAGTGACTTCGCAAACCAATGTATTAAAAATTTGCAAATTGTGAATGGCCACAAATCGCAATTTTCCACCTGATTATTACCACCAACTCAAACCAGGTGGTAACCAGGTGCAACCTATTTAAACAGGCCCAGAATGCCACTGGGACGTCCACAATGGCAGCGCTGTATGTCATAGCCAGGAGGATGCGGATTCAAGTAGCAGCACAGAGAAGGAGGAGACCGGAACGGATCTTCAGAGTGCGCAACACTGTTCCAGCAGACACAGAAAGAAATACATGAGAAGTATAGGCTGGACTCAGCTACTATACTAGACTTGATTGAGGAGCTAAAACCTATGCTTGAACACCCAACCCACAGGACCCAGACAATTCCACCACATGTGCATGTCCTGTGTTCACTGCACTTACTGGCATCAGGGAGCTTCCAGGGAGTGATAGCGACAGCAGGCGAGGACTCCCAGAGTTGCCTGTCATGCTTCTTCCATGCATTCTTGGATGCAATGGTACAGGGGATACACCATCACATCATATTCCCCGCCTCATAACAGGCATTGCAGCAGTCCAAACTGGACTTCTACCAGATTGCCCAGTTTCAACGGTTGCATAAATGGAGCACATTTAGCCCTCTCACCCTCCTCAGACAATAAGTACGTATTCAGGAACCGGAAATCATTCCATTCAATCAACATACAGGTAATTTGCAACTCAAAACATATCATAACTGATATAGTTGCAAAATACCCTGGCAGTACACATGATTCCTTCATTTTTAGACACAGTGGAATATACACACGTCTCACTGGGGGCGAATTTGGCGAGGGATATCTGCTAGGTAAATGCATGTCAAGCACTCTGATATACACTTAAGAGCTGAAGTGAGAGGACAGTGATTAACCGTATGTCTTTCAACCTGTAGGTGACAGTGCATATGCAGTACGCACATTCATCCTCACACCGCACCTCAATCCAGCTAATCCGAGTGAGCGAAGATACAATCGCACACACAAGTCAACGCGCTGTGTAATCGAGCGTTGACTTGGCATACTGAAGAGCAGGTTCCGCTGCCTGCACAAGAGTGGAGGAGCACTGCAATATGGGCCAGAGACCTGCTGCAAGATTGTGGCTACTTGTGCCATGCTGCACAATATTGCGACAAGAAAAGACATACCAGTGGAACTCACAGATACAGAATCAGATGAGGATGAGGTACCAGGCCCACGTTGCACACCAGCTGGTGGTGTAGGGGCAGCTGATAGCCGACAGAGATATAACAAATTGAGAGCAAGTGACAGTGGTATTATAGACCAGGTCATCACCTCCGCAGTGTCTGCCAATAAGTTTTAAATGTACAAGTTCAAGGTGCTCAATGTAAAACACTGTGCCACTTAACCAGTGTTCTCCTGTATAGAAAAAAAACATCTCTCTACTTTAAGAAACAAAATATATGGTACAGAGCACAACAACAAATCAGTTCAGTATCCGACCTAGTTGTCAGGTGGTTTTAATGATCAAAGCACCATGCAATTTATACAATAGATCAAATAACAATCCTAATATAATAGGCAAACAAATTTCTTGTTTGTGTTGACACGAAGTATATTGAGTAGACGCAGACAGCCGACACATGTTTTGTCGTGCAGACAACTTTCTCAAGGCTGTTGACAGAAATATTCAATCCAACACTAAGCATTACATAGTAGATGTCAAATGTGCAATGTTTATCGCAACGTCATTTAACAATAAGAAATCAGTGTTTTATAGAACCAGCTAAAAAGAACGGTAAGCACCGTGAAGAGAACCAGAAGAAATTGCAAAGGTGCATGATAGAGACGTGACAAAATAAAATACAACTATTTCTAGGTGAGTAATGATGAGACAAAGCAAATGAAGTTATGTTAATTACTGTGTTTTAATGTACCTTAGCGTCCGGTAAATTGCATTCACACAGCCTACAAACACACGTTATGTTTGGCTCTTGGTGTTGCACATGTCATGTACACAGGACATGAGTAATTGAATGACAAATGTCTGTATGCCATGGGTTACTTCACCCATTAGCATTCAGCTGTGGCAACTCTGTCTATTTCTTTTGTGCACGTCCTGCAGTTGCACGCTCCGAGTGCTGACTGCCCTTCCTTGAAAAGGCATCTGATGGTGTTCCCTGCCTCACACTACGCTGTCTGGGTTCTGTCATTGGTGGGGTGATGCTGCTTCGGCTGGAGAGCTCCTCACTGTCCCCTGCCCCCAGGAGACCTGTGCCACCTATGTTTGATGTCTGCAGCTGGTCAACTGCATTGGTGACCTGCACCAAGCCTTTGGCAACATCCTGACTGCAGTGTGCCATTTCTATCTGCATCGTCACTATGCGCCTTGACAGTACCGATGTGGCATTGGTCAAACAGTTGACCGCCTTACTGTATAGGTCCAGACGAGTGAACAGACGTTGTTTTTACCTGCGTCTGGATGCATGGTCCCTTTGCATTGTGGCACAGAGTTCTTTGATTGCTACAGTCCTTTCCCTAATGCTGTCTGCACAGGCCTTATTGCCCACTTCAACTATGTGATTGATCTCTCTGATGCCCTCCTGCATGTCTGTGAGATTATGATTGACAGACACCAGCTGCCTGTTTATTGATCAC
Organism: Triturus cristatus; assembly: GCF_964204655.1. Lineage (NCBI taxonomy): Eukaryota > Metazoa > Chordata > Amphibia > Caudata > Salamandridae > Triturus > Triturus cristatus. The sequence continues at coordinate 565,403,086 of NC_140581.1, forward strand.
ATGCTTTTGGCTTGCAGACGCTGGACCTTCACCATTGTGCCTTCCAGGCTGGAAAATACGGGAGGATCATCTCCTGCGTCTGTGCTGGTTTGTGCCCTTGGCCTGCGTCTTCTGCAATTGTCATCCCTACGGTGCATAGGGGGCTGATCATGTTCCTGCCGTGCTTGCTCTGGATGTACCTCATCCTGTATGCCTTCGGGTTTTCCCTCCAACACCGGCAGTGGAAGCACAGTGTGACGGTGTCTTCTTAGCACAGGTGTTGGCTGTGTTGTTTGATCTGTGTCCTCTTCCCCCTGCCTGGTCCTGTGGTGCCTTCTCACCTTCTGTGTTATCACCCTGTGTTAAATGTAAAATGTAAATTTGATACTTGTATAGCGCACTACTCACCCGCAAGGGTCTCAAGGCGCTTGTACGAATACCGCTGTGGAACCCATCCTGGCTTTCCCTGTGAGGCTTCCACTCCTGGGCACCCCCAAGGTGGAGGCCAGGCATCCTTTGCGTTGTGGGGGCCGTTGTGGAGATTAAGCAAGCTATTGCCCAGAGTTGCAGAGTGGGACTCCATGATTGGAATAGGCACTGAGGTGAGAATTATCAGGTCCGTGGAATTTTTTGAGCCCAAGACCCGCTGAGGCGGGGTATTGAACCCTGGTCCCGGGGTAGACCTCTGCATCAGGGTCTGCCGTTCTAATCATTGAGCCACACTTCTCCACTGTGTTGCAGGTTCAACTGTAAATACAGAAGCACTACTTATTGTGGGTCCTGCTTTCCCGTGTTCACTGAATATATTTGGTTGCATTTTGGTTACCTAAGTGCTGTGCTACATATTTGGATTTACTATTTTGTGTCAACCGCAGATACATTGCTGTGTGTCATTGCTCAACTGTGTTATGCGTGTGACTGCATCTCCCATGATGCATTGTATGGTGGCCTGGAAAATGTGGAATGGAGTTGCATTGTTACTTCGAAAATGGGGCATTCCTGAGTATGTTCTTAAGTGGGTAATGTGTCAGGTCTGATTTAGCATGCATCTTACCTTGTCTGGTGTTGGGCGTGTCATAGCTGTTGAGATCTGCAACCCCGCTGATGCTTTCAGGCTGTAGTGTGGACTCCACCAATTCCTCAAGGGGTGTGGATTCAGGCTCTGTGGGTGTACCCCCACCAGTTTTCTTCGTCTCCGCAAGCATGGTGGCAGCCTTGTCCTTAAACCTTGAGCGCATGTCATACCAGTGCTTCTGTAGGACAGCAATGGAGCGCTGTGTGACACCTATGGCTTTCACCTTAGCCCATATGTCCAGCCAGATTTTGCGCTTTTGAGACTCTGGGATGTGCAGGGATTTCTTGTCAAAAAGCACTTCATGGCTCTTGACCATCTCCTCAATGAGTACCTCCTGCTCCTTCTCACTGAATTTGTTTTCTTTTCCTGCCAGCTGCCTCCTTATCCTTCTCCCGTGGATCCATTGTGTTTTGGATGGTGTTGCAGTTCAGAGTGGTGTGCTCCTGCTCTCAGCCTCTGACACAGCCTCAGGCAATCAGGAACAGCATGGGCAGTCACACTTCTGGGTGTGATGTCATCAAGCTGCACTGAAATAGAGGATTCGCACAATTGCGATTTTATTTAATAGAGATTTCGCAATTAAGGAATCATTATTTTGGAATTCGGTAATGGCGATTGCGATTATTAGCCACTCCCTAAATTTTAGTGAAAAAATATGTACATAGCGTTTTGCTATTCTCAAAAAGCGATTCGCAAAAAATTGCAATTTGGGAATCGCAAAACGCATTTTTGATACATATCCCCCCTAAGACCATTCTCTGTCGCAAAATTCCAATAACCTTTAACCCATCCTATTGTAAAGCAGTGACGGGCCTTAAGCTGAATAATCACCATCCAGGAGCCGCTAGAAGCTGACCTGCTGTCTCAGCTGATTCCACACTTTCGTACCACTGCTTTTGTTTCCGTCTCTCTCCAGCATCTGCAAGAGACTTGTTGCTTTGTTTTCACTCTATATATTCAACAGCTCCAAAAGGCAGTAAAATTGGCAATGTGTCTACCATCGTCCCAATCAGTAACTACTTTACGAGAAATGTTCACTTTAAAAAGCTAGAATTGTAATCGTTGGCACTCACCAAAGCAGTCAGCTCACCATTTTGCATCATGTTCTGTGACACAAGCAGTAACCTAGTGCTCCGTCTAGATAAAATGCAAACTGTGATCTGCATTTTACAGATAGTGCTTTGTAGCAGACATATTAATGCTCTATGCTGCTGTGCAAAAAGGATCCTTTTTGTACAGCACATATCCTGACCTCCCATATTTTAAGGTGCCTTGAAATGCATAAGCTCAGGATGTGTATTTATGTAGCGTACATGTGAGCCAACGTCACAGTCCTGAGTTGTGAGTCTGATATGACTGTCGCATTAGGTCACATGCTTAGACTGGTCTGCCCCCACATGCCTTGTACACAGGCATCCTCCAACTTCTGTGTAACTTCAGACTTTCCCAAGTCGATTAACAATAAGTGCTCTCGCGCAGGAGAGACAGTGTACCGTTATTGTCACGCGCTGGGTGCAGCGCGTGACATTGATTGTGAGTACATCACAACAGTCACGGGATGGGATAGTCCATGATGCTTGCTGTCCCTCCCAACCGTTAACGACATGGCAGTGGGTGGGGGTGGCGAGACGGCTTCGGAGCCAGCACTGGGTGAGTGACATGCAGCCCCGGTAAGTAGATGCCCTAAGTGCCTGGGTCTGCTTATAAAATGTGAATCTGCTAGGGGTTGTGCCTTATGACCCCAGAGAACTGTAGGCCAGGACTGAAACAAGGTTCACCCTTAGTCTGCTTAAGTAAACACCCAAATATATCAAGGATAGCTACCACTAGCGCGTGTGCTTCTAAAATCTGCCTGATCATAGTGTGGCCTGGGGCGATTCAATGACGGGGAGTCATATAACAGAAATGTAGATGGAAATTGCTGTTAGACGTTACCATTCCCATTACTCAGAAAGGAGGCAGGGCAGAGCCCCAATGCCCATATTCAGCAGCCGCCCCTCGTGGTATTTTGGAAAGTGTCCAGTGATGCTGTAATGCTTTGTGCAATGCTAAGAGCAGGCCTCACTGCCTGGTTATTGGAGGATCTGGGCTAGAAAGACAAGTTCTCACAAATAAGATATGGGCCTTTACTGAAAAAGGTGGCCATCCTGCAGGCCCAATGTTTGCCTTTATATCCCTGATACATTATGCACGGACCAGGTCTCTAGGGTGCCAGAGCAGTGAACAACACGAACAGTAAATATTAAAAACAGTGATCACTGGCACATTTCAGTAGATGAAGAATCGAACTAGGGAACGTTTTTGGGGAAACACACAAGGTAAATGCTTGACAAGCATAGTCCGCTCTTTACGTAATTGGGGAGGCCAAGCTGCAAAAAGATTAGATTTGAAATAAGAAAGCAATAAGGACTGTCAGCACAGAAAAATGGTTGGCGATAGTCGCATATCAATTCAGTAGCAATCCTATTATGACTAACAAAATACGAACGGCCTCAATATTCATCTTAGTATTGTACAACCTCCTGCTAAAGTGTTTGGAGTGAGTTCTTGAATATGTTTGGATTACAGACCCATTATTATACTGAGTAGTAGAGAGTTTCAGAGTTTTGGGGGAACTTCTGAAAGGGTTACTTGAGGGTCCGTCACTTCATCATTGTTTGGATTCTCGTGTGTAATCTGTTTTTAGTTCTTGTCCATAAATATTGTTAGTAGGTTGTTGAAGACGTATTGGCTACAATACAATATACAAAATGAGCTTTGCTTCCTCCCCTGGCTCACGATTGGGTGGTTTTCCTGCCCATCTCCATTCCATGTTACAAATTCAATGGATTTGTTCCCTTTGCTTGTGTTTCCACAGTTTTTTTGTATCCGCTCTCCCTGCTGAAGCCAGTTTTTGTTTTTTATTTTTTTAGTTTTGTTTCTGTACATCACTTTTCTCTTTCTCTAATATATCCTCATTACTACCCCCAAACCTGTGCTTGTACATTGCTACCACACCCCTTTCCACCTTGTTCCACTACTTTTTTAAAATATGTTTTTAACTTCACTTCAGTACCTGCTTCTTTTTTCCATTATTGCTTTTGGTCTTTTTTTCTGCGAGGTCGCTGCAGCGGTACCCTGCTGTCGGCCTGCTCACTTCCCCTAACGCTGCACCCCACTCTTACCCACTTGCTATTTCTTTTTCCTTTCAAATTATTTTAGCAAGGACCCGGCAGCATGCCACTAATGCTTGGTCACTTGCTTCTCTGCTTGCTGTTGTTCCCCATTCATATCCTTCCCCTTTTATTTATGTATAAAAAATTTTTTATTCATTGAGCGAGCTTCTGGCAGCAGCACACTGTACCGAACTGCTTGCTTCCGTTCCTTCGCGCGGCATCACACATACTTTTTCTTTTTTGTAATTGCCATTTTAAAATGAGCATCAGCCACCATGGAGCAGTAAATAAAAGTTATAAAAAATAAAAAAAAAGTTAAAATGGCCTGTGCATCACAACCTAGGCGCACGCATCAGCAATTATCTTGGATCTATTCCATGATGGTCGCCATGCATGTGTGTGCGCATCGTTTTGCAATTGTTTTTTACCTAATGTCAATGTAAACAAGCATTGCCAAAGTCAGTTGCTTGACTTTTTAAATGCGAGGCCTATTGTATTCGGCAAATCTTGTTACTTATGGAAGTACATGCACCACAAGAGATCTTGGGTTGGGGTGTGGGAATGGATAGCCTTATAGCTTATACCAGCAAGCTTAAATGTAATTGTTTGTTCACGAGGGAACCACCGGTGATCCTTCAGCACCGAGGTGATGGGATCTCTTTGGCCAGTTACAGCAATCGTACTTCCAACAGCCTTTTCAGCACAGGAGGTACGGTTGACCACCTACTCTACTCTAGTATGGTAGAGACACAATTCTGGGTAAAGGGCTAAAGGTGCAGGGTAGATGTCTAAGGGTACAGAGGCGAGGGTTTGAATTAAGATCACAGGGAGAAAGCTACCCTTAAACCTGTACTCAATCCTGCACTCGTACATGAACTTTGTTCCCTTAACCCTGTTCCCATAACCTGTACCCATTACCGACTACCCTGAATGCTGCACCCTTAACCATGTACTCTTCACCAGGCACCCTAAAGCCTGTAGTCTTATCATTGAAACTTGTACCCTTAGGACTGTACCTTAAGTCAGGATTTCCTCTTACTGGATGGTAAGTGATGCACCACATAACTTTCACCTAGCACAGCCGCACTTGCCTCCAGCATTTAAGCTGTTTCCATTCTACGCACCCACACATGTAAAAACAGTAATTCTATGCTATATAGGACTATAGGTCCTTTACTACCAACTTTTATTGTTTAAAGTGATGTAAAGGTTTATGGAGTAATATGAATAGCAGTACAATGGATGATGTTATCCAACATTTTGTGCTATATTTCAGCGTGAAATGTCTTTTATCAGTTTTTGGTGCTAAAACACAGTGTTCTCTAAAAAAATTAATGGAGCAAAGCAATTGTTTTACCTAGAATGGTATGTAATTACGCAGAGTGGCATAATTTCAGGAATTTTGCACAGCAAGCGTAATGCGGAAATGACCAAATCACGTGAATTAGGCCAGCGTAAATTAAACGTCACCCGGGCCTAGCACGTTGATCTGTGATTTCTTTTTATATAAGCCGAATGTTTATTTAAAACACTTAACGTGTTTCGAACTGTACGCACTGGACCTTTTCAAGGATTAAGTCGTTTGTCCCATTCAAATAAACAGCAAGCATCCACAGTTGTATGTCTCGGATGAGAAGGAAATCCTACTACCGGAAGTTACTACTTAAATTGTACAAAAACCCTTGAGAGGAGATGGCTCCTGATAAGCCTCTCAAGAAGCTTCTAAGTGTGCAGCTTTATTCATAATTTAAACTTGGCACTTCTCTTTGATTCCATAGATGTTTTATGTGCAATATTAATGTATGCCCGTCCTAGTACTACTTTCTGTAAATTGGTGCTTGGTCCACCCTTAGAATGAAATGACTTTGTAGGCCTCTTGTTACAGGATACGCATATAGTCTTATGAGTCTAGACTACTGCCAGATGTGTCATCTAGATATCTTCTAGACGTCGGTTTAAGTGTCTACCTCTCTAATGGTTTTTGCTACCACAATCATAGTACATTTCTGCAGTAGGACTTTCTGCTTTTCTGAGATGCTCGAAAGAAAAAGCCACTCCTAGACTCTGCTATACTTCATTTAAGCTAGAAGTCACCAAAGTTTGCTCCCAATGTATTTGTCTTCACTGGACAATACAGATTGTGGTGCACTCCACTCCCTTAATTTTAACACTTATTTGGGGTGTAAAAGCATGGTTAATTCAGATTAAAATTGGCCAGTGGATAATATTTCCACACATCCATGTAGGGTTTAATTGCTCGATACTGATCTATGCTCCACGCTAGCAAAATTATTTTGGTGGTCAGGTGAAGGGCCTAAACAGAATCCACAACCTTGTTGTCCCACAGGCCATTATATGAGGAGAGGTATCCCCTGAAAAAACTTTATGGGTTCGCGAGCTAGGGGTAAAAAAGACAAAAAATACTAAAACAGACTTCCTCACGACCTGTATTCCATCTCTATAGGCTAGCTAGAGCTCTATGGGCCGTCCATCATTGAAATAGAAGTAGCTGGTGCATACAAGTGACCACTTTTGGTGGTTCTACATTTTCGATTATGATATTTAAAAAATCTTTTGATTTCATGGCCGCATTTAGTTGAAGATATTTCTTGGAAATAAGGGATATAAGGTAGAGCACATACTGCAGGCCATGTTGCCACTAATAATAGTGAGTGGCATTCATTTTTTTTTGTGTGCACAATTCTTTTCAGTCTTTGGGCAGTCCATATGATATTTCATGTTTATTCATTTACAGATACCCCCTACCACTCACCTAAAAATCAAAAATAAATGTGTGGTCCTGATGAAGATGGATGTGAACTGTTAATCCCACCAAAACATGCGTTCCCCTGGTTGTTTTGAGCTCCCAACCCACAACTCAATTAAGGATATTTTTTTAAGTGTTATCTATGTTACTTTCATCGGTGTATGTTTTCGTGGTTGGGTAGTTTATATTTGAGATGTGAGTGCGAGAGCGTGCTGCTGTGTAAGAGGTTAGAATGGTCGTGTGTGGTGGGATAAAGGGTGCATATCATATGTCGCTATTATATGTTTTATTATATATGTATATGTTAGACCTGGCACCTTGGCGTGAGTTTCCCTTCCACTTTTTGATGGTGTGCCTCGACTGTTTTGCTGGTGTTGTCCGCTCAGGGCACTGCGCCATGGCTAATCCGTGCCGCAGTGCAAGTGCTCCCTAGGTAAAGTGTACCTGTAATTGATGTCCATGATTGGTTCATTGGATTCACTGTCAGTCCCCAGTAAAGTGCACTAGGGGTGCCAGGGCTTGTGGATGCCAATGCTGCTGGTGGGCTTGCAGCGCTGGTTGCGCCACCCACAGAAGCGGCCTTGTAAAATGTGTCTAGGGTCTGCCCCCGCAGACCCTGTGCGCGGTCCAGGACCGTCGCGCTGACTGCGCAAGTGCCCCCACTTGCCAGTCCCTAAACCTTCCCTTACCTACATATTAGCCACCCCTCTGGTAGGCCCAAGGGCAGGGTGCATTGTAGGCATAAGGTAAGACATGCCCTGGTGTGTGTGGCATGTCTTAGTAGTGGATTACAGCCCTTGTCGATTTTCACTATTGAAGGCTACCTGCTCTCCATAGGCCAGAATGGGCTGCTGGGATCACGCCAACGCTGTGACCCCAGTGGACTCAGAGAGCATGGTAGAAGTGTCAAGTTTAGTATGCCTGAACTCAGGATGATAAAATACTTCTTGTAGTCAAGTTTATTTTAATATCCTGGGTTTGTAAATACTACTTTTAGAAAGTTAGTATTTACTGACCTGACCATCTCAGTCCGCCTCTGCTGTGTGTGTGTGTGTTCTGCCTAGCAACAGTAGGAGCAGGGTGGGGGGATCCCCAGAGACAGGTTGGCTGCCAGGTGGTGGGTAGAGAGATTACACCTGGATGGGTGGGAGGAGTACACCTTGACTCTTGAATAGACCTGTGCTCTGCCACCACAAAGCCGGCGCCACCCCCTGTGGGGCGGCTGATGTCTCTGCCCTGCTGCTGAAAGGAAAGAGCAGAGTCACCATAACAAAGTGCTCCAGAACTGGACTGAGCCAGGCCTAGGCCCCCTGGCGCTAAAGAACAAAAGAATCATGGTATAAAAGTAGGAGCCTGGCTCCTAAGAAATCAGAATCCTGTTTACCACAAAGAACCTCTGCCCGACTAGAAGGAGAAGAAGACGCCGGAGGAGCTGGCCTGCTGCTTGCCTTGCTGAGAAAGGAGAGGAAGAGACTTACTGAAAAGACTTTGCTACTTTGTGCTTGAACATTCTCCAAGGGCTTGATCTGAGCTTGCCCCCTGAACTGAACCCCAGGAACAGTGGGTTCTCTGTGCTTCTTGCTCGTCCTCCAATTCGAGCCGTGTGTGCATCCCGCCGGAAAAGAGACTGCGCCCCTCATCGTCCCTACTAGGGCCGTGACACTCAGAAGCTCGCCTGCCTCCAACCCGTGAGAGCCCCGCTCCGTCCGGAGCCGCTCTCTGTTCCCGGGCCAGGCCGCCTGCATCCCTGTCACCGCCTGCCATTGGAGTGCGCTGAACGCGCTATCACCCCTCCTGCCGGAAGCCGTCCGACGACTGTGATCTACGCCGTGTCATCCAGCTGCACTAACCGTGCCCTGCGACCCCGCTTCGCTATCCCCGGACTTCTCAGGCCGCGCCGCCCCCGCTGTGGAGACCCTCCTGCACCGCCGTGCTAAAGGGTCGCTGGCCGCGCCTGCCTACGTGCCCACACCTGCTGATTGAGGACCCAAGAACACTTCCCAAGCTGAGAGTCGCACCGACCTGTGCCGACTCTCCTAATCACGAAAGAAGTCCAGTATCGGGCTCGGGGCCCGCAACGCCTTATTTCCCCGTTCGCAGGACCCGACCTCTGTGAGTACTGGAACTACGAGTAAAGAGACTACGAACTATCCATTTGAAGCTACGAACAACGAACATTTGCCCGCTGTACAACCTGGTGGCATAGCGAAAACGTTATTGGTCTTGTGATAAGTCTGCTGAGATATATATCCTTATTTTTACATAAAGAATCGTATTTTTATATATATCCAAGTCTGGTGTCCGTTTCTGGGGGGATTGATGTATTTACTGTGTGTATGATTGTAAGTGCTTAACCAACAACGCCTGAGGAATCGCCTTGGCTGCTCACGCCACGCACCTAGAGGGTGAGCAAGGGTCATTCGCGAGGGGTTATCCTGCGCCCTGACGTGGAGGAGAGGGTTCCTGCTTGACACAAGGGCAACCTTGCGCCAACCAGAGATCCCCGACTCTAACATTGTTGGCAGCGGGTGGGATTTCGGATTTGCACTTGTAATTTGCATACAGTGAATTATTAATCACCAGATAGTGAGAGCAGACCAAATAACGCAGCCACAGGTTTGTAATTGTTGAACTTTGTGGAGACATCTGCCATTACTGCAACCATGCCTGGCTCGCACTCCGCTGGAAGAGCACTCTCTGTGATTTCTGGAGTAGATGAGGTGGATTGGGAGAGACTGGAAGGCTACACGATGGAGCAATTGAAAGGCTACAGTATACAATTCAGAGTCCCCCATGCTGGATGCAAGAGGAAGCCCCAGTACACCAAGGCGTTGAGAGCCTGGAAGGAGTCACGAGACCTACGGAATGCGGGGGACATCGTTCCACCCGACAACCTTGAGGAACCCAGCAGAGTCCGGTCGCCAGAGGAGCTGGCAGACAGGGCAGCCGACAGGGCGCATGCAATGGAGATGGCAAAGTTGGCAGGACAAATGGAAATGGAAAAGCAGAAGTTGGCCCTGGAGGCACAACAACGCCAAATGGATCATGATATCAGATTGAAGGAGTTGGAGCTGAAGGCGAAAAGTTTGGACACCGCTCCTTCTGGTGGCAGCACTCCACCAGCGCAGGTAGAGTCCAAGGTGTACATCCCCAAAGATGTAGTAAAGGAGTATTTCAGAAAGGATGACATAGGGCAGTGGTTTAGGGCCTACGAGGTGGCCATGTCCTCACACCGGGTCCCCGAGAAAGACTGGGGAGCGGGGTTGTGGGGAAGGTTCCTTGCTGAAGGGCGTGACACACTGTTAGATTTACCCTTAGATCTCCAAACCTCATACCCCCATATGAAGGAAGCTTTAATGACCAGGTATGGGTTAACTCCGGAGCTATATAGACAACGGTTCAGGGAGACGAAGAAGATCCCTGAGAGTACGTATGTGGAGTATGTGACCTTTTTCTGCAGAGCGCTGGATGGTTGGGTGAAGGGTAGCAAAGTGAATGATTATCAAGGGCTGCTTGATTTAATTGCATGGGAGCACTTGTCCAGTCAATGTTTTCCTGAGCTACGCCAGCACCTGATTGATAGCAAGCTGTCCAACCCGAGGAAGCTTGCTGAGGAGGCGGACCGCTGGCTCAGCACCAGGGTCCACAAGGGTCAAGTGGGAGACTCCGCCAAAGGTGGGCAGGGTCCCCAGCAGAAGAGTGGGGGGGACAAGGGTAAACAGAAGGGGTTCCAAAAAGGCCCCCAAAGTAATTCCCAAGGGAACCAGCAGAAGGGTTCTCAGCCTCCCCCACCCCCGCAGCAGAACGGGGCCCCGACAGGTAGACCTGTTCCAAAGGGGCCCTTCAATTGTTATAAGTGTGGTGACCCGGGTCACATTGCCTCTGATCCTAAGTGTCGCCTGTTCGGTAAGACCGCACCCACTGGTGCTCCCCCCCGGCAAGTAGCTAGTGTTAACTTTGGGGAGGAAGTAGCAGTCCAGGAGGGTGGGGGTCCCGGGCAGATGACCCTAGTCTCGCTAGGAGACAGTGAGATGGTCCCTGTAACCTACCTGCCCTCTAACACTAAGAAATATGGGCAAGTAGTGACCATCAATGGAAAGAAGGTTGAGGCTCTTAGAGATACAGGAGCCAGCGTGACCTCGGTGAGGCAATACCTGGTGTCTCAAGAGCAGATTGTGCCCAATGCCTACTGTAGGGTTGTCAATGCTGACAACGTAGAGAGTCGTTGTCCAATGGCTCAAGTTCCCTTTGAGTGGGGGGAGGTCTCTGGTACTCTACAAGTCGCTGTGAGAACTGACATGCCTGTGGACTGTCTGCTAGGGAACGACCTGGAGAGTTCCCCTTGGGAAAAGGTGGAGAAGACCACGCATCTGAGGATGGTGGGTCTACCCGACTGGGCGTGCGTGACCACCCGGTCCATGGCAGCCAGTAGGGGTGTTGAGAGGGTCCTGGAGCCTGAGGGAGAGGTCCAGGAACCGGCCTTAGGGAGAAGGCGCAGGAGGCGCGGGAAACCGGCCCCCGAAGTTCCCACGGCCCAGGAGGAAGTAGACCCTGAGGGGGATGCTCTGGAGCCTACCGGGGAACAGATTGCCGAACTGGGAGACTTGCCTGAGCTGACCCATTGGCAGCAAGAAGGAGGTCCCTCCAGGGAGGAATTCTGCAGGGAGCAGAAAGAATGCCCTTCTCTCGTGGGTATGCGGCAACAGGCTGCAGACCAGGCCAATGGTGTTCAGGCCAAAACACACTACGTGTACTGGGAGAGTGACCTCCTGTATTCCGAGCCTAAGGCTGCTGAACCTGGGTCAGCCCGTGTGCTGGTGGTACCCCAGAAGTTCAGAACCTTCCTACTGGGGCTGGCTCACGATGTGCCGTTAGCAGGACATTTGGGGATGGACAAGACCTATGACAGGCTTGTCACCCACTTTTACTGGCCCCAAATGCACAAGAATTCAGATTCCTACTGCAGAACCTGTCAGACTTGCCAGGCAAGTGGTAAGAGCGGAGGGAAGCACAAGGCTCCTCTGCAACCTTTCCCTGTGGTCGGTACGCCATTCCAACGAGTGGGTATTGACATTGTGGGGCCTCTGGACCCCAAGACAGCCCTGGGCAACAGGTTCATCCTGGTCTTGGTGGACCATGCCACCCGGTACCCTGAAGCCATCCCTCTGAGGACAGTGACGGCCCCCGTGGTGGGACGGGCACTGATGGGAATTTTCTCCCGAGTGGGATTCCCTCTAGAGGTGGTGAGCGACAGGGGGACCAATTTCATATCCACATATATGAAATCCCTGTGGAAGGAGTGTGGGGTAACGTACAAGTTCACCACTCCTTACCATCCCCAAGGAAATGGGTTGGTTGAGAGATTCAACCGAACCCTCAAAGGCATGATCATGGGCCTGGACGGTCCAATGAGGCGTAAGTGGGACGTCCTCTTGCCATGCCTGCTCTTCGCTTACCGAGAGGTGCCACAGAAGTCTCTAGGATTCAGCCCCTTTGAGCTTCTGTATGGTCACCCGGTAAGAGGACCTCTGAGTTTGGTAAAGGAAGGCTGGGAGCAATCTCCCAGGAAACCTCCCCAGAATGTATATAGTTACATGCTGGCCTTCCGAAACCAGACTCGGCGTTTCAGGCAACTTGCTGAGGCAAATCTGGAAGCCAGCCAGGAGGAGATGAAGCGGTGGTACGACCGGAATGCCACTCTGGTAGAGCTTCAACCTGGACAAAAGGTGTGGGTCTTGGCCCCAGTGAAGCCGTGTGCACTTCAGGATAAGTGGACAGGTCCATTTGAGGTTGTGGAGCGCAAAAGTCCTATCACCTACTTGGTGGACATGCAGACTCCCAGGAACCCTTTGAGGGTCCTACATGTTAACCGCCTTAAGCCCCACTTAGAGAGGACCGAAGTGGGCATGCTGCTGGCCACTGATGATGGAATGGAAGAGGAGACCGAGCCTCTTCCTGACCTCTTAGTGGCCTCTGAGAAAGATGGGTCAGTGGATGGAGTTAACCTCTCACCCACTCTGACGCCCGAACAACAGGAAGACTGCCGCCACTTGCTGGGACAATTTTCCGACCGATTCTCCCTGGTTCCTGGTGTCACAGATTGGTGCGTCCATGATGTGGACACCGGAGACAGCTTACCCGTGAAGCACAAGGCTTACAGGGTAACTGACAGGGTCAGAGCTTGCATTAAGGAGGAGGTCTCCAAAATGCTTGCGCTAGGGGTGGTTGAGTCCTCCAGCAGTCCTTGGTCCAGCCCCGTGGCCTTGGTCCCAAAGGCTGCTGCGCCGGGAGCCACACCTGAACTCCGGTTCTGTGTGGACTACAGAGGACTCAATTCAGTCACGAAGACTGACGCGCACCCCATCCCCAGAGCTGATGAGCTCATTGATCGGCTGGGGGCTGCCCGGTTCCTCAGTACGTTTGATTTAACGTCTGGGTACTGGCAGATCGCCTTGACCGATGGGGCCAAAGAGAGCTCGGCATTCTCTACACCAGATGGGCACTTCCAGTTCCGAGTCATGCCATTTGGGATGAAGAATGCCCCTGCCACCTTTCAGAGGTTGGTCAACCAGGTACTGGTTGGGCTGGATGCGTTCAGTGCCGCCTACCTGGATGACATCGCAGTGTTCAGTGCCACCTGGCCTGAACACCTGCGCCACCTCTGGGAAGTGTTGATGGCGCTGCGCCGAGCAGGCCTCACGATCAAGGCAAGCAAGTGCCAGATCGGGCAGGGTTCCGTGGTGTACTTGGGACACCAAGTGGGGAGCGGCAAGGTGGCACCCTTGCAACCCAAAATTGAAACCATCCTGGCTTGGGAACCCCCCAAGACGCAGACCGCAGTGAGGGCCTTCCTGGGGCTCACTGGGTACTACAGGAGATTTGTCAAGGGCTATGGAACGATCGTTGCCCCCTTGACAGAGCTGACTTCGAAGAAGCAGCCCAGGAACGTGATTTGGACTGACACCTGTCAGAAAGCTTTCGACACCCTGAAGACTGCCATGTGCACGGCGCCCGTGCTCTTGGCCCCTGACTTCTCCAAGGAATTCCTAGTACAGACAGACGCTTCAGAGCATGGTGTAGGGGCTGTTCTCTCGCAGATGACTGAGGAGGGCTGGGACCAACCCGTAGCCTTCATCAGTAGGAGGTTACTTCCACGGGAAAGTAGGTGGAGTGCAATTGAGCGAGAAGCATTTGCTGTGGTCTGGGCGCTGAAGAAGCTAAGACCCTACTTGTTTGGGTCTCACTTCCGGGTTCAGACGGACCACAGGCCCCTCAGATGGTTGATGCAAATGAGGGGTGAAAACCCGAAGCTGTTGAGGTGGTCCATCTCCCTACAGGGTATGGACTTTACGGTGGAACACCGTCCTGGTACAGATCACGCCAACGCTGACGGTCTGTCCAGGTATTTCCGCCTTAGTGACGAGGAACCCCCTGGGCAAGGGTAGTTCTCCCCACATTTCAGCTGGAGGGGACACGTGTTAGACCTGGCACCTTGGCGTGAGTTTCCCTTCCACTTTTTGATGGTGTGCCTCGACTGTTTTGCTGGTGTTGTCCGCTCAGGGCACTGCGCCACGGCTAATCCGTGCCGCAGTGCAAGTGCTCCCTAGGTAAAGTGTACCTGTAATTGATGTCCATGATTGGTTCATTGGATTCACTGTCAGTCCCCAGTAAAGTGCACTAGGGGTGCCAGGGCTTGTGGATGCCAATGCTGCTGGTGGGCTTGCAGCGCTGGTTGCGCCACCCACAGAAGCGGCCTTGTAAAATGTGTCTAGGGTCTGCCCCCGCAGACCCTGTGCGCGGTCCAGGACCGTCGCGCTGACTGCGGAAGTGCCCCCACTTGCCAGTCCCTAAACCTTCCCTTACCTACATATTAGCCACCCCTCTGGTAGGCCCAAGGGCAGGGTGCATTGTAGGCATAAGGTAAGACATGCCCTGGTGTGTGTGGCATGTCTTAGTAGTGAATTACAGCCCTTGTCGTTTTTCACTATTGAAGGCTACCTGCTCTCCATAGGCCAGAATGGGCTGCTGGGATCACGCCAACGCTGTGACCCCAGTGGACTCAGAGAGCATGGTAGAAGTGTCAAGTTTAGTATGCCTGAACTCAGGATGATAAAATACTTCTTGTAGTCAAGTTTATTTTAATATCCTGGGTTTGTAAATACTACTTTTAGAAAGTTAGTATTTACTGACCTGACCATCTCAGTCCGCCTCTGCTGTGTGTGTGTGTGTTCTGCCTAGCAACAGTAGGAGCAGGGTGGGGGGATCCCCAGAGACAGGTTGGCTGCCAGGTGGTGGGTAGAGAGATTACACCTGGATGGGTGGGAGGAGTACACCTTGACTCTTGAATAGACCTGTGCTCTGCCACCACAAAGCCGGCGCCACCCCCTGTGGGGCGGCTGATGTCTCTGCCCTGCTGCTGAAAGGAAAGAGCAGAGTCACCATAACAAAGTGCTCCAGAACTGGACTGAGCCAGGACTAGGCCCCCTGGCGCTAAAGAACAAAAGAATCATGGTATAAAAGTAGGAGCCTGGCTCCTAAGAAATCAGAATCCTGTTTACCACAAAGAACCTCTGCCCGACTAGAAGGAGAAGAAGACGCCGGAGGAGCTGGCCTGCTGCTTGCCTTGCTGAGAAAGGAGAGGAAGAGACTTACTGAAAAGACTTTGCTACTTTGTGCTTGAACATTCTCCAAGGGCTTGATCTGAGCTTGCCCCCTGAACTGAACCCCAGGAACAGTGGGTTCTCTGTGCTTCTTGCTCGTCCTCCAATTCGAGCCGTGTGTGCATCCCGCCGGAAAAGAGACTGCGCCCCTCATCGCCCCTACTAGGGCCGTGACACTCAGAAGCTCGCCTGCCTCCAACCCGTGAGAGCCCCGCTCCGTCCGGAGCCGCTCTCTGTTCCCGGGCCAGGCCGCCTGCATCCCTGTCACCGCCTGCCATTGGAGTGCGCTGAACGCGCTATCACCCCTCCTGCCGGAAGCCGTCCGACGACTGTGATCTACGCCGGGTCACCCAGCTGCACTAACCGTGCCCTGCGACCCCGCTTCGCTATCCCCGGACTTCTCAGGCCGCGCCGCCCCCGCTGTGGAGACCCTCCTGCACCGCCGTGCTAAAGGGTCGCTGGCCGCGCCTGCCTACGTGCCCACACCTGCTGATTGAGGACCCAAGAACACTTCCCAAGCTGAGAGTCGCACCGACCTGTGCCGACTCTCCTAATCACGAAAGAAGTCCAGTATCGGGCTCGGGGCCCGCAACGCCTTATTTCCCCGTTCGCAGGACCCGACCTCTGTGAGTACTGGAACTACGAGTAAAGAGACTACGAACTATCCATTTGAAGCTACGAACAACGAACATTTGCCCGCTGTACAACCTGGTGGCATAGCGAAAACGTTATTGGTCTTGTGATAAGTCTGCTGAGATATATATCCTTATTTTTACATAAAGAATCGTATTTTTATATATATCCAAGTCTGGTGTCCGTTTCTGGGGGGATTGATGTATTTACTGTGTGTATGATTGTAAGTGCTTAACCAACAACGCCTGAGGAATCGCCTTGGCTGCTCACGCCACGCACCTAGAGGGTGAGCAAGGGTCATTCGCGAGGGGTTATCCTGCGCCCTGACGTGGAGGAGAGGGTTCCTGCTTGACACAAGGGCAACCTTGCGCCAACCAGAGATCCCCGACTCTAACAGTATAGTTTCCAAATTTGTTTCAGTATGACAGGAAAAAATATTTGATCTATTACAATGCGAGAGAACTGTACATTTGCATTTATGAATAATTTGTGGCCTCACAACCATGTTTTTAACTTTGCGTCTTCATATTACCTTTTTGCAATAATATGAACAAGTCTTAAAACAGTTTAGAAACATAATAAAAGTACAAATATTAATATGCCTATGTTTATGATTCAACAATTTCAATGATGGACTGCCAATAGAGCTCTAGCTAGCCTATAGATAAGGAATATAGGTTGTGCGGGATTCTGTTTTAGTATTTCCTGCAGGCCATGCCATCCTTTGATATGCTTTTGCAAAATAATCCAATGTTTTGAAATAGGATTGCGTCAGCACAGCTATGTTGTTTGCAATATTACATTTAATATGTTTTTAATGCTCTTCGCTCACAATGGAACTTCGGTGGATAAAACTGTTAAGAGGTTCAACTTTTGTTAGAAACTAGTTTGAACAAGAGATCTCATCTACTTATGGGTCGCCATTGTTAAATGTACAAATGAGAAGAATGCCGCTTTCAGGCCTCATGTAATGTTCCAGTGCTGTTAAAATACTATGCATTGATGCCCACGTCAATTCGGCTTCCATAAATGCTGTGTGTATCACAAAAGAACGGAGACAAATTGCTTCAATCCCGAGTGTATCATTACCACTGATTGTTATCTTTTGACAGCCTACCAATTTCAAAGCTATTGCACCAAAAACAGGAGAGGATGAGAATTACATGTTAGCACTGAAGCAAGAGTTCAGAGGGACCATGAAAAGAATGCCTTACTTCCTTTCCAGACCAGACGACGATCAAAGTATGTGAACATCATTCAGCTACTCGCATCCTTGTATTTCCCATCGCCCTATTGAATAAAGGTACCGTAGAACTGTCTGCTAAAACGTTAAATTAGCGTACGCTTAAAAGCTGAGCAACACACGAGCTGTACGCCGCTGCCCGTATTCTGCAGTTCCATATCATGAGGCCCAGGTATTTCAAAAAGTTAATTAAGAATCTTCTGCACTGCAAAATATTAACTTGGCATGCTGAAATTTCTCGGGGTTGTGTGAAATGATTCTGGTGACAGATAAGTACTTATTGCTATACACACTGCTCTAGGTCCGCATATTTTGTGCAGTGTTAAAACATTAACAGGAAACGTGTGTGGCATAAGTCAATATTGGTTCTCCCTGTCAGCATAGCACGGCATTAACTGCATACTGAATGTGGAAAGACTGGGCCCTGCCTTAAATCTCCTCCCCTTTTTGGTACACATTGGTACATTATTGCTAGAGAAAGGGGAGCAGTAATTGTCCCAGTTATGATTTTGTTTTATTGAGGTTTTGTTTTTGTTTTATTGAGTAGTCTGACACACAGCATCTTTGAATGTTATTATGAGACCCTGCCATTGGTTTGGCTGTACTGCGACTTTAAAGATCTAAAGGTGCGATATGATGCGGTGCACCACACTGAAATCCTTCCAGCAATTACAGGAGGAGTATAAATTACACAAATCACAAATTTACAAATACCTTCAACTCCGCCATTCCCTGACTCCCCTGATCCACACTCTTGAAGCCCTCCCGGAATTCCACCCACAAGAAGGCCGTCTGCTGATGGGAGATTTGGGCCTACACAAGATCAAGCAAATATACCAGATGCTGACGACCCACACACAGACAACGCTCGATAAGACACTGCGTGCGTGGCAAGCCGACATTCCTAACTTGACGGATGATGACTGAGCGGAGCCATAGTTAGTCCACGGGGCGCGGCGGTACCTACATGGTACCGCCCGATACAGTTCAAATAACTTCACCGAGCATACTATACACGGACCAGACTTTGGCAGATGGGAGTTATCCAGTCCCCTGCTTGTCTGCGGTGTGGGAGGGAGGATGGGACGTTCTTACATACAGTTTGGAGTTGCACGGTGTTACAGCCCTTTTAGCGTAGAATCCTATCCTGCCTAAATGAGGTACTTTCATGGGAGCTCGCATTCGACCCACGACTTTTCTTTTTACACAGTACAGAAGACATTGGGGTAAATAAATACATGCAACACTTATTGTTTTTAGCTCTCACTATCGCCAAACGCGATATCGCCCAAATGTGGAAAGCGACATCTCCCCCGACAATAGGTAAATGGATAACTGAACTTGACAGATGCATGGGGGCGGAAATGGCAGTATTTCTAGCTCGGGCTGCCCCAACAAACATAGGAAAATTTGGACCTGATGGGTGTCATATATCGTGGAATAGAGCTTCCCCCCCCCCCTGCCACCCACAGACCCCTTATGAGCGACCCCATATCCCATTCATCACTGAACGGACCATCCTGTATTGTATGACAATGGATCACTCTTTTAATATATCATATGCACATGTCTTGAGATTTAGTACTGTCTGCAGTTCAAGTTATACCACCTGCATGTTTGGCAGGCGTTGAAAAATAACCAACATTTCGGAACTTCAGGAATGTCTGTTTTTTCTCTCCTACAGGTCATTGTTGGGCTGCTGCCCAACTTTCAAATGAATAACCGAATAACATTTGTTGATAAAAAAAAGATCTAAAGGTGACCACTGCTGTCCTATTTAATAAGCACATATCCTCTGAATAAGGTACTGGGTTTGGCTTTACCTCTGAGAGCTTCTTGTGGAGACCAGGATCATTCTCCCGTTTGTGTGCAGCAGTTTACCCATTGTGTGTCCGTTATATACACTTGCAGGTTGTCTTCCAATCTCTGTCTAGACATTGCCTGGCAAACTGGGGCACCTTTCTGCATTCTTTTGTATATGTGTGATAGTAGTTTTTGGGGGGAGGACGAAGCAAGGACATTTTAGAGCATGGCAAATGTCAGTGGTGGGGGCTGGGAAATTAGTGTGTCCCTTGCAGCCGGCCTCTGAGCTTCTAATACAATAAGATGTCTAGGAGTGTGTGCTAGTCTTGGTGCAGTATTGCCTCTGGTTGTACAAATACCTTTCCATGGTAGAAGTCTCCCAGGCACCCCACCTAACCAGAGCATATAGCTCTGCTAGCTTTGCTTGTTGTTCGAGTATGTGCCAAGTTCCCACCCCACAGCTAGCTGAATCTATGGCTGTTGCTTGGCTCCTGTCTGCTGAGCAGAGCAGTGTATTTAGGGGCCTTGGCACCAGATTGTCCTTTTCCACTGCTACATGGGACTGGTACTGCATCTGGAGTTGCCAGCACACATATTGGTGTGCGCACTAAAATAGTGCAGCTCAAGATCAGGCGCTGCCATTCCTCCCAGATTGTGGGTAATGTCAACATTTCCCATTTTAAGCAAGTCTGTTTGCTTGCCCAAGAAAGTAGAGTCAGACAGGATCTCAGCCATGTGAAGAAGACCTGTTTCAGCACTAGGTGTATGTTGAATAGATATGGGTATTTTGTCACTTTTACCATTTTTGGAAGTGCCAGGCGGCCAGTCAACAAAATCGACAGCCAAATCTATCCAGCAGCTATTTTATTGTCGTCTCGTACGTCTTTTGTGCAATCACAGTTTTGCTATCTACTTGGTCAATTATGTCTACTTCTGGCCATTTGGAAAAATTCTCAGCAACTACAGTTATATGTTTGGATTTACCTTCAGCATCCAACATGGGACTTAAACAGGTCAATACTTGGATCTTCCCAGGGCCCCTTCGGAATCTCTCTGCTGCCCAGTGATGGTCTCTAACAAATGTTTTGTCTTGTCAGAGTTAGCACAAACCTGACACCTTCTTACCACTTCCTCAATTTCTCTGTCCATACCAGGCCACCAGTACAACACTTTTACCCTTTTCTTTAACTTCACAATGCCTAGGTGACCACCATGGTTGATGTCTAGAATCTTTGTTCTCAACCCACTGGGAACCACTACTTTGTCTCCTCGTAAGATGTGATTGGTATCAGAAACAGATAATTCCTCTCTGATTTCCCAGAAACTGCCATACTCTGATTGTAACTACTTCTTACCTGGCCATCCTTTGACTATGCATTCCTTCACCCACTTCAGGATTTTCTCTTTATCACATACATTCTTCCTCCCTTTCAACCTTAGAAATGGCAGCAGTGTCAAAATCCGAAATGCTGGCCACACTGTAATCCTCCCACTCTGTCTTCATTTCGGTACTTCCAGCCAATGGTGACCTACTCCACAAATCTGCCTCCTGATTCTTCCTCTATGGTAAATATACTACCTTGTACATGAAATCCAACAATCATTTTCGCTAGTCTTGGGGTGGCTTTCACAATTCCTTCAAAGTCAACACTGTCACTAAAGGCTTATGATCAGTGCGTATTGTAAACTTTGATCCACAGACGTACTTCTGAACTTCTCCATGGCCCAGACAGTGGCCAACATTTCTTTTACAATTACTGAGAATTTTCCTTCTGCAGGAGTTAAGGATCACGAGGCGAAAGCTACTGTGTGTTCTCCTCCCATCTCATTCCTTTGGTTTGACACATCTCCCAGACCCTTCCTACTGGCATCTGTGGTTATTATGCTGTGAACATTAGAATCAAAACATTGTAAGGGAAATGCAGAACACAATTCATTTTTTATACAATCAGTCTTTTTATAAACTCTCATTCCAAACAAATTCTTGTCTTATTTTTAACATTTGCCTGAGATAATGTGTTTTCACTGCGAAATTTCCCACACATTTTGTGTAAAATTCCGCCAATCCTAAGAAGGATCTCAACTCTTCTTTGGATTTTGGTGCCCATCACCAGGATATCATCTTTGAAATATGTCACCCCCTCATGCCCTTGAAAATTCTGTGCATCAAAATCTGGAATACACCAGCAGTTGAAACAAGACCAAAAGCAATGCAAACAAATGCTGTCAAGTTCCTACTGGATGGGTGTAGTGGGGCCTGGTGATAGGCCGAGATTAAATCAATGGTGGAAAACCACTTTACCCCCTTGGACTTTGCCACAATTCATCAATTCTGGCTAGAGGAAATTTATCTACCACAATATTCCTATTTAGATCTCACAAATCAAGACATAAACGAAGACGACCATCCAATTTTCGTTCCACGACCAATGGAGCCAACTATTCCTCACTCTCTACTGGTTCGATTATGCCCTTCTTCGCTAATGCGGCCATTACCCCCCTCTCTCACCCCTAAAGGAATGTTCCTGGCCTTGTGACACACGGGAACAATCCCTTTTTAGGTCTCGCTGAGTCAGCACGCATGCGCTGCTCGGAGAGACATTTTATAGATGAGTTTTCAAAGTGCTGCTGGCTGGCCTAGCACTTGCGTGCACGTGAGCGTGCATGTGCGCAGCCGGCCGCCAGCAGTCTTTCACTATCGCAAAAGTAGAGAAATAGAAAAAAACATCTATTTCTTTACTTTTGCTCTAATCGCGGCACCCGCGCTTTACTTTTAATGTTCAAAGTAAAGCGCCGGTGCCGCGATGCTTGTTATTTCCTTATTGCACTCGCGCATGCGCACAAACGCCCGGTCGCGATCACTTTCGGTGCACCCCGTACACTCAACTCCCGGTCGCGATCACTTGGTAAACATCAAATCCCACAATCTAGGCATTTATTGTGCATGGTAAATACCCATTACTCCACTCCACTCATAATCAGTGCTTGAAAAGGTCCAGTGCAGTTCCCAATGAAGGAACAGAAAAAAATCGTCATGTCATGTCCGCAGGCTAACATTTCTAACAGTTATAATAACAGCAGATTATTCGATGTCCCTGCTGGGTTCTATTGAGGAATGCCACAGTCACAACTTCCTTTGCATGTCACGGGTGTCCATCGACAGCCTAGTTACATAAACGGACTCCATTGTGGTATCGGTTTGAACTTCAAAGCGCCCCAGCACGTTTACGCATGTCTCTCCTTGCAGAAACCGCCCTTCAATCTGCACACAAGAGACTCACTTGCAAATCGTGTTCGGGGAAATGACAGCAACTGAGGAGGGTAATAAGAAGCAACTTGTCATCTTCTTGTTACCAGACTAGTGAGTGGCAGGATATAGAAATTCCTGTGTCACACACTACCACGCAGTTTGGACAAGAGCAGCTTTAGATGCTATTCTTGTATTCCATATATTTGCATCAAGACGTTACACGTTCTCACCCTCAAAACACGTATCTATGTTCAATGCTTAAAATCCTTGGGGCCGGAAGCGCGTTAGGTCATCAGCGCCTAGAGGCAAAAATGGACTTTAGAGCGCTATATGAGTTTTCTTTAGTGGGTCAGTAATTCCCAGATTTGCTTTGGAGCTGAACGAGATCTCCCGCTGTCTCGTGGTAGGTGTCAGTTTATTATTTCTGTAAGGAGTACTTCACATCAAAATGCAGGGCTTCTTGGCGCTGCATTTTTTCTTCAGATCTTTTTCAGACACGCAAAGGTTCTTTTCCTCGAGGGGAAGTGTTTGTCAGAAAGCACGGCCTCGTATCAGTGGAATAGATATAGGTATCCATGAAAAGCATTACTCGGCTTACCTTAAATGAGCAGAACAATACAATAAAATAAAAATTCGTGATCATCAGAACGTGAACGGGTTGGTCTGACTCGGGCAAACTCCCGGCCGAACCAGGATGCGTACCACGAAAGCGTGCGTGAACATTTTTCAGAACTCGAAGCCTACGTTCTATCGGATGGCACAAAACAGTGAATGTGCTCACAAAAACAAGGAGTTTGTTTTCCAAGTTTGGCCGTCCCTACCAACTGTACTTTCCAAATCCTAGAAGATGGGTCGGTCTGTTAACACGTGTCTAGCGCTAAAATGCTCCCCATTCACAACAGCGCTAAAGAAACACTTACATGTAGTGAAGCTATATTCTCGGACGGTGCCGCTATCCTTTCGTCCTCGAGATGTGCACACATTATTTAAAGAAGCATTGGCATAGCCAATAGGTCTCGCCTTTGGGACCTAATAAGTGTTTAGCCATGCAACAGTTGATGTTGTTGCACCAAGAATATTGTGCTGCATAACTGTTGCAGGGATTCTGCTTATACACAGAACTATGCGTAGAACCCCAGGACCTCAGTGAGTTGTGGTGTACCAGAAACTCACCTCAGAACCCAGAACCCAGTATCCGGCTAGCATAAGTGTCCCATTCGTTATCCGAGATTTAGCTCGGCGGTCCCAATGAAAAGACAACCCAGAACACGCGACTCAGTACATACTCAGGAATGGTGGGAATCGGAAATACCTGTTCGTATATTATTCTCAAATCAGTCCACAACAAGAATCAACAGAGACACGGTGAAAATAAAAAGAGTTTATTTTTATAGACCACGTGTCCTAATATGCAGTACTTTGGCTAATACAAGCAGACAAATGATTAAAATCAAAACCATCAACATAGTTACAATTCGATAGAATATAAAAGGGGTGATCATGTTATAATGACAGTGGATACTACCACTTTCCCTTTACTAAGAGGCTAATATTATTATTAGACTAACAGAAGGTCTCTTAGGCTTGAATAGGGGACCCCATACCTCAAAGATCAGCTTAGTGAAATCACATCACAGGAGCATCAGGAGTCTTCTCGCAGGAAGGCTCGTCTTCGGTCTGAATAATAAACATGATGTCCGTGATATTAAAAGCACCAACTTTCAGGTATGTGCAGCTGCTCGTGTGTTATGACTAAATAGTGGGTCGATCAACCTAGAGTGGAAAACATGCATTGTCTAACAACTCAGACTGTTTGTCACATCGTGTGCAGACCAAGGTCGCTTCGCAGAGCTCGGGATGGTAACAACAGATTGCTCTCGTGTGAGGCAAAACTCGAGTCAGCAGTTCGTTTAAGCAATAACATGTGAACGCAGTGTCGTGTGCAAAAGCAGCAAGATGGCTTTCTAACTTCTGACGTGGTTATGCTAACTTAACAATGTATGTACGTATCAAGGGAGTCCTTACTACATGCCCCCTTGATCGAAGCACTACTTAGTATGCAAGAAAAGAGAGAACGCAGAGTTCAAGCGCGACAGAGCAGAACAAGGCGTATCCAATTTAAAAAGGAACAGGTCAGTTCAGGCAAAGTTCGAACAGGAAAAAAAACCAAAAAGAGATAGAAAAAACCTCAAACGTGCCGTGGGAGGTGAAAAAAAATGAAAAAACGCCTCACCGGGCAGAAGTGCAGACGTACAGGGACAGTTCATGACACGTGAGGAAAACATTGTGGACGAAAGGTCACTCAATCCATAAAAGTATATGCAGCATATGTGGCCACTGCTTCCAGCAGAAAATCATTGGCACGGCCACTGAAGGTTTCAGCCATCCAGTTAAGTAAAGAAAAGGAACATACGTGTTCTTCTATCAGCGGAGCCTCTAGCACCATCAGAGGGCAACCAGCGTGTACTTCCAAGTAAGTCATATTCAAGAAGTCATATGCCGCTCTCACGATGTCCCAATTACCCAGGATACCATGTGCCGCACCGCAGGCCATAATCCGAACACCAGAACAGGCAGACTCGTGAGACACTAAGGGCCTCATCAGTCGATCAAAATCCGGGTCCGGAGACACCATGTTGGTTAAACACAAATCCATAGGCCATTCAAAGGGACAATCTAGGCAGTGGAAGACAGGTTGCACGCAGGTGAAGTAGGAATACCGGAAGGATAATCCATATGCCAGGCTCAAAGTCGCCAACGGCAGGACACCATAGTAATCAAGCATCCTGTCACGAAGAAGCTGCAGACGGGACAGGCTGACGTGTGGCACAGAAAGAGCAGCCATTCCGCAAGATGAAAAGTAAAAGTAGCACACCTGCCACTAGAGCCAGAATTAACGGGACACCTCCAAAGACGCTGGAGAAAATAGAATGAAAAAATGCCGGAATCACACCAAAAATAGTTTGGAAGGAGGTCACGAGGCCCGAGCCCACAAGTTTAAAAAAATGAGCCAGGCCAGTCGTGGACGAGGCATTGAAAATTGTTTGGATCAAAGCACCAAAATGCAGGGGGAGGTCAGTATTCAAAAGCGCCTGTACCTCGGTGCGCGTATTTGCTACGTGAAGGACAAATGTTTCCCGGGAGGAAGTCAATGGCACCTCCTTTTGGGACAATAGCGCTCTTATTCTGCTCATTTTGTCGAACTCTGCTTTCAAGGTTGGAATTGAAGGCCAGATAGAAGCATCCAGCCTCCCATGCGGGGGTGGAAACAGGACGTTATTGCAGCAGACCACCCTCTGTGTTACAGTTACTATATACGGGATCCCTACTAACATCCCGCAGCAAGCTTCATTGTTTAAAATTAAATAACTACCGTTTGCAAGCAGCGTGAAAGATGGCGTAATCACTGGTACCGGGATACCTTTGAGGACGCAGGCCAAATTCGGAGCGTGTACATTACAAGCACCGTGCAATTGAATGTGCCTACATACAACAGAATGATCAGGTGACGTTGTACATTCTTCACCCTTCAGATAAACCTCAGTACCGTCCCTTGTACATCTATACGTAAAGGGGAGGGACCAGACTTCATGTATGAAAGCGGTACCCAGCTGTTCATATCTACCCAGAGCATAGTGTTTCATACAAGAGGTAAACTTAAAAAGCGCAAACGGTAGACTTATCAATCCGTGTAAGAGCCACACAGCGGAATCGACTTCCGCAACAGAAAAAGGTAACGGCTCCAATTTCTCAATATGGAGCAAGGAATATGTAGCATCCTTCATGGACATGAACTGCTGTTTGTCAGTAAGGTTAAAGGGAAGAAATAACGATGTTGTATTCAGATAGTCCCAAGGGACCTTCCCTGCCTTCAATGTTTGTAATGTCCATGCAAACTGCATAACAGAACGCAACTGGTTTTGACCATGATACAACACAGACATATCATCTTGCACAATATCAACAATTGAAGATACAATATTATCTAATGTATAAATGCGAGAAGAAAGAGTGTTAATGCTGTTATCAATAACTGCTAATACTTTTTCCATATTAGCCTGATCAATAGCTCTCAATCTTGAAGCTGCCTCAATTTGCGACAGTTTCCATACTTCGTTGTAAATAGCATACGCCCATCTCCTGGATCTGCCACCCACAGGACCTTTAACAAAATCATTCAAATCTATTTTGTCATGTAACTTTGATAAATGAACTTTGACAGATGCCAAGGTGGAATGTCGCAGCCAGGACTGACATAATTTCCCCACAGAGTATGTAGTTACCGTGTGTGACGACTCAAACCGGGGGTCCACGCGATCTTGAGTATACCCCGGTTTCAGTCCTAGAAAACGACGTTGACAGGTATCAGAACTGCTTTGCCAAATTAACCATCCCTCACTATTAAATTTCGAAATATTGAAAGATGAATTAGAAACTAATAACTGCAAAGCAGGAAGGGACAGATCTGTGTGATTATTCCAATTTGGGTAAGCACCCAGATCCGGCACAGAAGGCGAATTTAGTTTTTTAGAAGTGGCCAATCCGAAACAGGTGGTTTGGAAGATGGTTGCATTTAAAAACAACATATGATTTGGTACTAGACAGGCACGGTGTAAAGCTTCAGTTCCCTGAACCTGCCACGGTTTGGAACCCCAAACCGACTTAAGATCAATAGTAGCCTTCCATAGATCATAACCTTTGATTGACAACTCCTCCATAAAGGACTTAGAATATAGCAATTTGGTGTGTGTCAGTCTAACCTTGGAGGCAGACTCAGGCTTAACTTTAAAATAAAAGGATGCCGGGGCTGAAACACTGAAATCAGTAAAATAAGTAAACTTATCAACTAATGTGTGTGAACTGCCAAACGAGGGGGTGGGACAATGTTCCCACTGGGTAAAATTTACAAAATTTCTAAACGAATTTGATTTATGCAAGAAGTGATTGCCATAATGTTGAAAACAATACTGTTCCGCATAGTTAGCCGCATTGTCATACAAATCCTCAGCATCAAAGGCGGCATAATATTTCAAATCTGAAAACAGTGCTTCAATGGCGTGTACATCCCAATCATCAGAACGTATGTTCTGTTTAACTACATCACCAATAGAAACACGAAATACATTAGGCACATTAATGACCTCTGTAGGCCCATGAATTTGAAATTTAACTGCATCCCATGCGATTCCATCCATGACGGGCCAGGCAGTAATATTCACAAAAGTCTGGTCCCTTTTCATGATGTGGGATGAGGAGTGGGGGGCCAAAGTTCCATTGATAAGTCTAATTGTCGATCTCTCTTTGAGATAATGGCCATCCACCAAACGGAAGAAAACTACAACAAATCCAATGGACATAAACAAAAAAATACCAAAAAGCATCAACCAGATGTATGTCCAAGGAGCTATCACAAATGTTTCTTAAACCAGCTCACAAAAACAGCAATGTTTGACGGGGGAGTTGAGGGCAAAGAGTTAGTGTCAAAGGAAAAACGGGACTGGCCAAGTGCTGTAGATTGTAAAACAGGCGAAGGTCCACGTGTAGGATAAGCATACTCCGTCTCATCGGACAAACCACCAGCCGGTGGTATCAGCAAGGGATCAGTAACTGAATGCATCTCGATTGCAACATCAGACAAGGTGGTAGAAGCAGGAACCATCATTGAATTTCTTTGCATTGTCTGGCATGAAACTGCCGGAGTCATACTAAGAAGTATCGGCCACTCGCTGAAGTTTGACATTGTCAATAGAGATGTACCTGTTTTCTTTGCGACCAGGAAGTGGAGGTAAAATGACTGTTCTTGTACCCTGCACTCCAAGCACTGGAACTGGTGCACGATAAGAGGGGCCGAACTCCTTCTTGTTCTCCACCTTCTCACGGACCAGATCACCAACTCGGGGTAGCCAGCCGACTACCGGAATCTGAACCTCAGCTTCAGACGTGGAGGGCAAATGTTCTTTCGAAAGAGAGTCTCTGGCTTCTTGTAGAGTCTGCAAAACAGCACAGTGATCATCTACGTCAAAGGGTGCGGTCGACGCCGCAATGTCTAGACCATCAAGGTCTGGAACAAACATTCTGATTCCGAAGAGCATCATGTACGGGGTCCGCCCACCCAGAGACCTTCTAGGGAGATTATTTAGTGCACGTTGGACGTTATACAAATGGGCTAGCCAGTTCCGGCCTGTGCCTAAAACACGTGCTGTCAATGATTGCTTTAAGTCACGGTTTATTCGCTCCACCACACTATTACCCTCAGGTCGGTAGGGAGACGAAAATTTGACAAGGACCCCCAAATTTTTCATAGCCTCCTTGTAAGCCTTAGAGGCGAACGCAGGGCCCTGATCAGAATGGAAGGTACCACACGCAAAAGTTCCCACAAAGACACGCAAATCCCTGATGACAGTCCGCGAGTCAGCACTCCTTTGTGGCCACACCCATAGAAAACGTGTGCACGAATCCACTGCAACCAAGATGTACTTGTACGCAGTATCAGAAGAAAAAGGACCGCAGTGATCTAAATAAACACAACCAAATGGCTTATTAGAGATGTACAGCTGTGTCTGTGGTGGGCGCGCAACAGTAGAAGGTTTAATCTGTTGGCAAATGTCACAATCAAGAACATAAGCGCGCGCTTGTTTATATAAACCAAACCACCAGTAACGTTGTTGTAGCAGAGATATTGTAGCTGACACACCGGCGTGGGCTGACGCCAACCCCTCGTGCGCAGCCAAGATCAGTGCTGGTCTGCAGTCCGCGTTGGGAATTATTCTATCACCAACGTCGTTAATCCTCACTAACGGGACGTTATCAGGACTTAAATGATAAATATACCGAGAGGGAAAACCCTTCGGGTAATCTCCTCCCTTCTCTGTAGCAGCAATAGCTGCCAAGATGTCATCATCAATCTTACTTTTGGATCTTGTAACTGCTGCCACTAAGTATGTAGCCACTGCTGTTTTTGCTGCCTCGTCAGCTAAGCTGTTGCCGACAGCATGGACACCAAGCCGCTGGTGACCAAGAGTGTGTATAACACTTACGAGAGGGAGACGTTCTTTAAAGTCCGCCACTCGAACCCAAAGCGTTTTATGCTTAATTGTGCTACCTTTAGTGTCGCGGTAATCATTCTGAGACCAGAAGTGTAAATTGTCATTGTAAGACTGGACACAGTAGAAGGAGTCACTCACTATAAGAGTAGTGACTCGGGGATCAGCAAACTCCAGTGCAAGCACCAGAGCCCGGAGCTCCGCCAATTGCGCGGTACAATCATCCAATGACTGCGTATGCACTGCATCAGATTGGAATTCACCATTTACGAATGTACCTACGACAATTGCGCAAGCCGCAGAATAAGCGTGCTTCGATCCAATTGCGGGTTGCGCAGACCCGTCAGTGTATATGACACAATGGTATTCTTCGAGCGGGCGCAAAGACAGAGGTGCCGGATGAACGAATTCATACTGCAAGTACTCTTGAGTCTGTAATGAGGCATCAAAGATGTAAGTGACGTCTGGCGACGTCAGTGTTGTAGCCCATTGTATCCACCGTGGATGCAAAGCTTTAGAATTGGGTACACTTGCTTTAGTCACTGCCTCTAAAGCAGGATATGGAGTTACAACCAGAATCTGTTTCCCATGCGACAGTGCGCGTTCCTTGAGGATCGCCATCTGCACAGCAGTCAGAACTTTTTCGACCGTGGAAAAACGTAATTCAGCAGAGGCGTACAAGTGGGATTTGTACGCAATGGGGACTGTGTCGCCCTCATTAAACGTCAAATACGTGAACCCCACGGCGCCTGGTACTATTCTTATTACCAGGTTAGTGCGGTTATCACGTGTCAGCAAGTATTGTGAAGCAAGAAGGTCAGCCTGTAAAGACTGTAAAATAGCAGAGTGTTCTAGCTGCCAGCTAGATTTCGAAAACGAAGGCTGTACCAAGGCGTAAAGCGGCTTGATACGCTGGGCATAATCAGGAATGTACGTGCGGCCGAAATTCAGAAATCCCAGCAGAGATTGTAATTTCTTCAGTGTTGTAGGAGCACTTAAGCGTGCACACTTTTCCAGAAAGTGGGGGGCTAACCCCTTACCTTCATTGTTGAGCTCGTAGCCCAAAAACAACACCGTATATTCTGCGATGTGTGACTTCGCAAAATTGAATTTGTAGCCATAGTCTGCAAAACTCACGATAATATTGTCAACTCGAGACAGATGCGGCATCAGCTCATCATCCGTAAGATAGATATCGTCAACATATGAGTATGCTTCGGGGTCTATTCTTTCTAAAAGAGAAACCACGCGAGCAGAAAAGACGCCAGGGCTATTTTGTAACCCATGGCTAATCTTGTAAACTGTTTTTGTTTTCCGCCCGAAGTAAACGCTGTCCACTGGCTACTCAGTGTGGACAGGTTGTGGCTAAAAAAGCCATTGGAAATGTCAAGTGTCGTTTTAAATCTTTTACGCACGAGACTGTCGACCAAAGCCGAGCTATGTGTATTTTGTACCGCGCAGGTCCGGCAGTGGGAGTTTAGGTGCCGGTAATCCAAAACTAAACGGTACGAGCCGTCAGGCTTCGTTACAGTGAATAAAGGGTTATTCATAGGGGACACACATGTTTCAATAACACCCTGATATTCCAATTGTTCAAGGATTGCCGCGACGTGAGGTCTCGCTTCACGACGCATAGGATATTGAGGTTGAGGCTGGGGCATAGACCGCAATGGAATCTCATGGCAGGGGGACAATCTGTCCCATCCCACCTGAGTACGATACACCGCCGGCGCAAGCGCAAGCGCCCACTCCTCAGCATACACTTCAGCTTGGTCCTTAGGCACTGTGTGCGCAAAGGACGGGAGGATTACTTCCTCCCCTCTAGGAGCCTCTAAAATGAAAGCTGGGGGCCAATCTGCCTCCGCTAGGAGGATATCATAGGTGGTGGTCAGATTATCCCAAAAAATCCCTTTTATTGTACGTTGTATGTCACCCTCAATTAATAAGACTATTTCATAAAGTCTATCAGGGGGAGCCACTCTGGTGTCAGCTGTTTCAACAGTAACCGATATATCAGTTGCTGTCACCGCCAGAAATGGACGCAGAGCTTGACGGACTATGGTAATTTCCGCTGCGCTGTCCAGGAGCGTCAGCGCCCATGTCC
This sequence comes from Triturus cristatus, assembly GCF_964204655.1. NCBI lineage: Eukaryota > Metazoa > Chordata > Amphibia > Caudata > Salamandridae > Triturus > Triturus cristatus. The sequence continues at coordinate 565,434,798 of NC_140581.1, forward strand.
GGTTCCGAAGCTGTGTCCGCACTATCTGAGGCATACCTTGCCGTCAGAGCCGCCACTTTCTTCTTCTGAAACGGGGGTCTTTGTCTTGCAAATTCGTCCTGCTTGCCTTTACCCTCAGTCTGTCTGGGCTGGTCACGCTGTTGTGGAGCACCCCGACCTTTGCCACCACCTCCGCCACCGGACTGCGTAGCCGATGTTTCCTGTGAAGAACGAGGAGAGCAGTGTTCAGAAACCTGAAATCTATCAGGAGACTTTATAGCAGCACGATCGCGCAGATCATAAGTGCGTTCGCTACTTGACTGTACGGGAGAGGCAGGCCGAGAGCCCTGTTTCTGCTGCTGCTGCTTCCCCTGTTGTTGAACCTGCCATTTTTGTTTAGGAAAAAAGGGCCGGTCGTCCTTACCAGACGTTTCTGCCTTACCCTGCTGTTTTAGATCGGGATTCTTTATTACAGGCTTAACCCCTAAAGAGCTACGACCCAAATCCCGATATGCCTCTGCGATTATTTTCGCAAATTCCTGCGGTTTGTCCTCCTCAGGAACTCGTTTCAGTTCATTACGAACCTGGAAATGCAAAGCATCACCCTTCAGGTTACCAATTATCATGGTAGCCACCAGGTCAAATTGCCCGAGGAGCCGCATCCCTAACTCTATCGCAGACTCCGCACCATGGTTCTCTTGAACTCTTTTGATTACGGAGGGCAGCTGCAACATAGACGGAGTGCCATACCACTGCGCGTACGTCGCTGCAAAGACCTTGCCCCATTTTGCACAATCATCAATGTGGGGGACCAAGTCCTTAGGCAAACTAATGGTGAGGATCCTGTGTTTCTCCACAGGAGTAGTATTCGGGTAAACCGCTTCTATTTGGTCAAATTTTTCAGCAAGCCAAAAGGGGAAATCATCCCTAGTTTGGGGGCGCTTGCCCATAACAGAATTAACCATAACAGGACTAATGACCACCGCGTGATGATCAGTAGGCTGTCCCGCAACAGCAGGTGCCCCCGCCTGCATATTGCGCGACACATACTGCACTAACGCCCTATATACCGTAATGAGGGCAGTGTGTAGTACACGCAACTCAGCCACCGTCACCGTGAGGTAACGGGGATGAGGCGTAAATCCGGCTAGTACCGGCCAAGTGGCCCCTGCAATTGATAAAGGGCCCATTCTCGGCATTATAACCACATGGGGAAGGGCGCCATTAAACCAAAAAAGATGCTGCCAAGCAGATATTGGTATTTCCTGTGTCCTATACGGCGTATAGTTCGCCGGCACTGCAGCGGCAGTGTAAGAATGAAAGGTGTCATCATCCCCCACTGCTGGAATCGTCACCCAAGAGTAGAACAACTCATAGGGATGAGCCGCATCGGCTCCCACTACAAAGATGACGTTCATACCGGTGTCCGGTACCCCATACTGCGTCAAATGACGTTTCAGAGCCGCACGGCTATGCGCCGCAATATGTCAATCAACAACAGAAGAGGAAGGGTAAAAACACGACTAGTCCCCTCAAGGGAAAAGTTCCAGAACAACAAAGTCAGTGTAGTGTCTACAAGGCACTTACCATCCGAAAAGCACGGGTCTCCAGAGTCGGGACCTACCCAAAACGTTATAGGGAGGAGCACAGACCTTGGGAGGTAATACAAATTAAGTATGAAAGCCCTCACTCACCAACCTGGTTGGTGACATGCTTCATCATCGGGCTCCACTGGGTATGACCGAGTGCCATCCCAGTGTGCTACAACGCCAGGTTACTGCGGAGCGGGATTTTGTGAGGTGATAGTGAATTTGGAATTAAAAATACCCAATTGGGTCAAAAAATATATAATTTAATAGTTTTGCGAATTGGGAATGATTAAAAAGGAGTGAGGGTCAAAAAATAACAGACCGGATTCACTCCATGGCGGTCAACATGTTTCTGCCTTGGGTATGTTATACAGGCTTTCATCAGGACCAGAGTGGGAGTGTGTGAGCCCCGGAGGTATAAACGCACTAAGGTTTACCCTGCCGTGGGCTCTAATGTGAAAAAGTAAATAAACAATTCAAAATCCGCCAAGTGGTATCAAGGTGGAGAGAAACGAGTTTACTCTTAAAATGAAAAAGGACAAACAAACACAAGACAAAACATAAAAGAATTGTAAATGTGCATGGTCAATTCATTTCTAAATCGCCGTAACTACTGGCACAAAAATTATTATAGTGCAAGGATGGGACTGTGCCAATAATCAGTACCTCAAGTGACAAAGGATGTGCTATCCGTGCTATACGCTTATCCAGGTACTAGTGTCAGGGGAGTACACCAGACTTCGCCTGAATAACGTGACTAGTACTCAATATCGGAACTAATCGTGAAAGTTTGCACGCTACGTGAGGATCTAGATCAAAGAGAGGGGCCGAGAACTCATTGGACATGGCCCGTGCATCAATTCTAGGAGGCAAAGATGCTTAGATGTGAAGAAATATTCTTACTAAGAGGCCAGACCGTTCGTCGCCTCAGGGATCCCGGGGTGGGGGTGCGAACAATATGGCACACCCTGAAGAGAGAAGAGAAGAAAAAGAGCGAGGCCACGTGCGGCTCAATAACCAGAACTGTGGCTTCAAAGGAGAAACCCGAGACGCTGTCATTCGGGAAAAAGGTCTTTTTTTGGGCCGTAATATTTCTGACCCCCTGTACACGATTAATAATTCTCCTCTGAAATACACGATTAATAATTCTCCTCTGAAATACCTGTGTTTTGGCTTCTTTGCACAATGTCATTTGTTCCACGAACATTTGATCTCCCATCTTTCGTATTGACACTCTACAACATTGAAGCACTTAGCATGTGCTCGATTACCTCCCTGCTTCCGATTTGCGGATTCAGCATTTTTTCTATTTTCCCAGGCTCAACACGAACGATGTTCGTTTGCCCAATACAACATAAAGTTTTCCCGAATGACAGCGTCTCGGGTTTCTACGGCCGAGCCCTTCTGACGTACTTTGTCTCCCCTCTCTCCATTGGCTGGGGCCCAGCCAATTAGAACACAGCCTCAGGGAATTTGCCCAATCACATTTGGGCTGACTCCCACAACGTTCCTGTTTATACCTGGCTCGCTCCGGGTCTCGTCACTTCCTGGACCCGGCGGATCGAGGCTGCATAGGTACACAACGGGTGCCGAACAGCGAGGGCGTAAGTGAACGTCCCGTTACCTGCTTCTTTTCTATTATTTTATTCTCCTTTGAAGCCACAGTTCTGGTTATTGAGCCGCACGTGGCCTCGCTCTTTTTCTTCTCTTCTCTCTTCAGGGTGTGCCATATTGTTCGCACCCCCACCCCGGGATCCCTGAGGCGACGAACGGTCTGGCCTCTTAGTAAGAATATTTCTTCACATCTAAGCATCTTTGCCTCCTAGAATTGATGCACGGGCCATGTCCAATGAGTTCTCGGCCCCTCTCTTTGATCTAGATCCTCACGTAGCGTGCAAACTTTCACGATTAGTTCCGATATTGAGTACTAGTCACGTTATTCAGGCGAAGTCTGGTGTACTCCCCTGACACTAGTACCTGGATAAGCGTATAGCACGGATAGCACATCCTTTGTCACTTGAGGTACTGATTATTGGCACAGTCCCATCCTTGCACTATAATAATTTTTGTGCCAGTAGTTACGGCGATTTAGAAATGAATTGACCATGCACATTTACAATTCTTTTATGTTTTGTCTTGTGTTTGTTTGTCCTTTTTCATTTTAAGAGTAAACTCGTTTCTCTCCACCTTGATACCACTTGGCGGATTTTGAATTGTTTATTTACTTTTTCACATTAGAGCCCACGGCAGGGTAAACCTTAGTGCGTTTATACCTCCGGGGCTCACACACTCCCACTCTGGTCCTGATGAAAGCCTGTATAACATACCCAAGGCAGAAACATGTTGACCGCCATGGAGTGAATCCGGTCTGTTATTTTTTGACCCTCACTCCTTTTTAATCATTCCCAATTCGCAAAACTATTAAATTATATATTTTTTGACCCAATTGGGTATTTTTAATTCCAAATTCACTATCACCTCACAAAATCCCGCTCCGCAGTAACCTGGCGTTGTAGCACACTGGGATGGCACTCGGTCATACCCAGTGGAGCCCGATGATGAAGCATGTCACCAACCAGGTTGGTGAGTGAGGGCTTTCATACTTAATTTGTATTACCTCCCAAGGTCTGTGCTCCTCCCTATAACGTTTTGGGTAGGTCCCGACTCTGGAGACCCGTGCTTTTCGGATGGTAAGTGCCTTGTAGACACTACACTGACTTTGTTGTTCTGGAACTATGCGCCGCAATATCCACCGACATTAGGACAACACACGTGAAACTATCAGTAGCACAAGGGTTCACTAACCTTTTTAATTATCAAGCTTGAAAGAACCTATATCAATAGACCTAGGTAGGTTTAAATCCGTCAGACTTGTTATCCGGAAACAAGAATGAGGGTGTTGTGGACAAACGCGAGCACTACTAAGGCGTTTCAACTCATAGACCAAACGTTAGGTGCGCCATGTTGTAGGGATTCTGCTTATACACAGAACTATGCGTAGAACCCCAGGACCTCAGTGAGTTGTGGTGTACCAGAAACTCACCTCAGAACCCAGTATCCGGCTAGCATAAGTGTCACATTCGTTATCCGAGATTTAGCTCGGCGGTCCCAATGAAAAGACAACCCAGAACACGCGACTCAGTACATACTCAGGAATGGTGGGAATCAGAAATACCTGTTCGTATATTATTCTCACATCAGTCCACAACAAGAATCAACAGAGACACGGTGAAAATAAAAAGAGTTTATTTTTATAGACCACGTGTCCTAATATGCAGTACTTTGGCTAATACAAGCAGACAAATGATTAAAATCAAAACCATCAACATAGTTACAATTCCATAGAATATAAAAGGGGTGATCATGTTATAATGACAGTGGATACTACCACTTTCCCTTTACTAAGAGGCTAATATTATTATTAGACTAACAGAAGGTCTCTTAGGCTTGAATAGGGGACCCCATACCTCAAAGATCAGCTTAGTGAAATCACATCACAGGAGCATCAGGAGTCTTCTCGCAGGAAGGCTCGTCTTCGGTCTGAATAATAAACATGATGTCCGTGATATTAAAAGCACCAACTTTCAGGTATGTGCAGCTGCTCGTGTGTTATGACTAAATAGTGGGTCGATCAACCTAGAGTGGAAAACATGCATTGTCTAACAACTCAGACTGTTTGTCACATCGTGTGCAGACCAAGGTCGCTTCGCAGAGCTCGGGATGGTAACAACAGATTGCTCTCGTGTGAGGCAAAACTCGAGTCAGCAGTTCGTTTAAGCAATAACATGTGAACGCAGTGTCGTGTGCAAAAGCAGCAAGATGGCTTTCTAACTTCTGACGTGGTTATGCTAACTTAACAATGTATGTACGTATCAAGGGAGTCCTTACATGTAGTGAAGCTATATTCTCGGAGGGTGCCGCTATCCTTTCGTCCTCGAGATGTGCACACATTATTTAAAGAAGCATTGGCATAGCCAATAGGTCTCGCCTTTGGGACCTAATAAGTGTTTAGCCATGCAACAGTTGATGTTGTTGCACCAAGAATATTGTGCTGCATAACAAAATACTTATAAGGTCCCAAAAGCGAGACCTATTGGCTATGCCAATGCTTGTTTAAGTACTGTTTTATGTACAAATCCGTTAATTCTTCCTACCGTTTCTGAGAACACACTCTGAAACTTTTTCCTTAATTTCCCTCACTATGGATTGGTCGTAGCCACTAAGTAGCAATACCTGGTCCCTTCTATTGCCCCATGATCTGTCCATCCTAATACTGATGGGCCTTTCCCTTTAGCAACTCTGTATTTAAATCCAAATTCTTCCTCAATAAATCCACCATAGGAATTTCCTCCCCAGTGAATGCAACGGGATGAATATCCATTGGCTCTAACCTTTTATTCATTGCTCTGGCAAATTTGTTTTTCCACACAGCTTGTTGAGTAATGGTGTACGGGGACCCTGAATCTGGCACTATTTGGATTTGTACACCCCCTGTGGTTATGTGCCCACTCTCAAAACAACATCATTCACACATTCCTCCTCCTCCTCTATACACAGTACACCTTCCTCAATTAATGAGTTAGTGTCCTCATTGTTTTCGTCTTCCTTGTCACATACGCATTTCACATGCTTTTTCTCAAACTTGTTCAGCTTCCTTCTGCATACCTTGGCGAAATCTCCCATTATCGCACAAAAAGCGCATTTGGGCTTCTAGGCAGCATTTGTCTCTAGGTATGTGTCCCTTGTTCCCACACCTAAAACAAACTGGGTGTTTATCCTCCTGTTCTTCTTTCCCTTTATTTGTACCTTTCCAATTTGTGTCTCTGTAATTCTGTTTCTCACTCTTCTTATTATCCCCTTTAGGAAACGTATAGATGTTACCTACTCCATCACCATCATTTTGAGGGCTGCTTTGCCACATCTTCTAGATATTTCAGCTTTCTCAATTATAGCTATAACCTCATTTAAAGGAACCTCCCCACACACTCCTAGTTTTTCTTGAATGCCTGAGTTGTTTGAATGCATAACTAATTGGACCCTTATGAAATCATCATGAAGAGGTCTAAATTTGCACAAAATGGCTAACTTTTCTAACGCAGAAACGTAATCTTCTACACACTCCGTATTAGCTTGCTTCCTTTGTAAGAACGAGTACTGGTCTATGGCTACTCACACTGTGGGGTGATAGTGAGTGTCTAAATCCTCCAATGCTTTTAAGAAAACGTTTGCATTTTCACCAGACCGAGCCTTCTTTTCCATTTGATTATAAATCCGTAGCCTTTTCGGTCCCAAACTGTGTAAAAGCATCTTCTTCTTCCTGGACGCTGATAATTCATCCTCTTCTTCTAAGGCTAATAAGCAATTCAATAAGTAGTCTTTCCACTCTGGCCACTTTAAGATTGGTTCAGCCGGGTAAAAGGAACTGGTGGAGTAAGTTCACAATTTTGTGAGCTCATACTAACCGTAATTAAGGGTTTACTGAATGTATTTTAACCTTGGTCTTGCACATCACTTGTACTTAACTTTTCTAAATCAATATGGGGTAGCTGATAATGTAATACTAAACGTGGTGTGATTACTCACAATTTACAATAAGCACTTTACTCCAGCATTATAGGTGTGCAACTTAAAAAAACCTGGTACTTTAACATGTGTGGTGTGCACATCACCGCATGCACAGTAATCAACCTTAGTAACTGATGCAGGACTAACCGGTGTTCATAGCACCGAGGAAATGCGTCACACTTACTAGCATGCTCTTCTTTCTCACTAAGCTGCTAGCAACTCTTTATCTGTGGTGTGTGCATCACCGCGATGCACGTTGAATATTAATAAGACCCAGTATGAGTATATATTGAATGCATGTTTGCTCCTTGACACATGCCTTACTTCCCTGTGTACCAGCGTGTGATCTAAATGTGCATTCGCTACTTGACGTGCTCCTTATTTCCGGGTGTGCGCATGACCAAAGTAGACTGCAGCTCCCAAGGTGGCGGCATGTAACATGCTTCATGCGATGATGCACACGCGTCTGAAGGCAAAGGTCAACTTCTCCAGTTGCTAGTGTAGCGACGAAGGATCAGCAGCATAGACCGGTCTGGATACAGTAGCTTCTTTATAAAATATAATATATTATAGAACGTTCAATGCTTTTGCTAATATCAAGGACTTCTGAAAGGTAAGGGTTACGACAAGTAAGAAGACGGTCTTGCATTTTTTTAGAAAAGCAATTGAAAACAAACTGGTCTCTGATGCAAATGTCTACACAATTTGCAAAATCACAGGTAGAAGCCAGAACACGAAGGGCAGCTACATATACTTCAACTGACTCATCACTGGCTTGTTTACGTTTAAAGAAACTGTCTTTCCAAAAGAACGTTGGGCTCTTCAGAGAACTGTTTTTTAAGTCTTTCTTTGGCTTCAATATAAATGTTCCAGATGCCATCACCAGCAGGCCATGGAAAAGAAGGTAGGTTATCAAAAATCTTTTGTGCAGCAACACCCAAATGGTTGTAGAGAAGAGCATTCTTTCTTGCAGGGGAGTATTCTACTCCATCAATGCCGATGAGATAATTTTCGAAGATGTGAATCCGTTGTTTCCAGATGATTTTTGGTTTGCCTGGTTTTTGCAGAAACGGCGGAGGATGCAAAGCATTGTCAGAAGATGACATAGAAGTAGTTTCCTTAAATAAGGAAGTTTAAGGAAAAGAGTACAGTGTGGTTGGACTAGAATTTCCTCCCCCACCCCCCCCCCCACACCCCCCCCCAAAAAAAAAATATTTCTAGAGTTCCAGAAAGTAGTTGGAGCGGAGCTTCCACAATTACATCTGGATAAAAGCTTAAAATTTGAACTGGTTCTTTTGAGAAGCAAACATGGCTGGAGTGGAACTCCCACAGCCAAAGTAATTGAAAAGTGAAAAAAAAAAAGCAGGATTTCGGAGTGTAAGTAGGCAGAATTACAATAATGACGTCATAATGTGATCTGTCCTGGAATAAGATGCTTGAGTGAAAGCATCACAAAGACTAGAGTCACAAAGGAAAATAGAATGGAGACGTCACAATGGGGAGCTGGAAGCAATGTTTGCAGAAGAGATTGCCATGGAGCAGAACGCTGATATAATCAGAAGCGCGTTGGTTGCTGTGGAGATGCTGATGCAAAGGAGGCTGAGCGTCCTAAAGCAATACGCATGCAGATTGCCATGGAGCAGAGCGCTGATAGATGCAGTAACGCGTTGGTTGCTGTGGAAACGCTGAGGCGGGGAAGGCTGAGCGTCATAAAGCAACACGCGTGCAAAGGAATCGTGCTGGCTCGAGCACACAGGAGAGAAGGTTGAGGACTACCAAATGGCCGTAAGGTTGAAAGTAAAAATTAAAGAAATTAAACAGACCTGAAGGCTTGTGGGTCCTCTAAAATTAGAAACAGCGGAGTCCACGAAATCGCTCCAGAAGACAGTTTGAAGGAGTTGCAGAAACAGTGTAGTCTTGTCCGTTGGTGGTGAAAGGGAGAATATTTTTTTTCTCTCACCCCACTCCTGTTACCAAATTATGTAGCGGCGAAGGAGCAGCAGCATAAACAGGTCTGGATACAGTAGCTTCTTTATTTTGACAGGATAAGGATCAAGCTACAAAGTAACAGGAACCACAGCGGAGTCTCCTGCTCAGGACAAAGTGCAGAGAAAAATGTCCAGAGCGCAACAGGATTCTAGAAGATAGAACGACAGAAGGAGAGATAGAAATAGACAAAGGGCAAAGTATAGAAAGAGAAAAGAGGAAAAGGAGAAGAGAAGCATTACAGCTAGGTAACCAGAGCTGAAGACGTGCGCAGTCTTCTGCAGGTTCCCTTGGCAACGCTGCAGATTGTGACATACCTTTTGCTGGAATGATGGGAATCACTTGTTGCCTCGTGGACTTGCTCAAGCCAACTTCGGCGCTCCTGCAGGTTTAACCGCCTTGTACTAAATACCTGGATCCGCTCCAGAATACCCAGGTACGGCCTCCTCCTGTGTCTGCACACGATCGCTCCGTCTCGTCTCCTCCTCCAGCAGTTGTTCCCTCTTTCTGTGGATCTCTCTGCTTGTTCTCCGCCCATAATATGATTGCTGCATTGAAAATCAAACTTCCAGCCTGATTTCCATGTGTGATCCGTTCTTCCTCCTGTCGTCACCACTTTGTAAGGACCAGGAGCATGCAGATAAGTGGAGTAGGTAAGTACTTTATTGGAGAACAAGCGGGTACATGCAGCCACAAGCTGTATTCCCTTTAACTGCCAACCTTCCCACCAACATTCTTTAATCTGTGGCATCTTGTAACTAGGGAGCTAGTAACCAAGATACCACAGTCGGGAGTTCCCGAGTCCTTATGATGGAATTGAAAATGCTGCCGTAAATTGCAGAATCGGCTGTATAAGAAAGGGCCCACCAAGTTCAGGCTAAAGGTGCAAAAAGCCTAAAGGATCGGATTGGAGAATGGGATGGAAAAAGTATTTGGAAGGTTGCTGAGGGTAAAGGCAAATAGCACAATATAGGTAAAAAATGCACTAAATTCTGATAAACATAAGTTGCTAACACGTATGGTGAAGACGACGAGGCATAACATGTTTCTGTCCCTATTGGTAAAACACTCATGTCCCAGAGTAAAGTATAGCAGGACTGAATCAAGCAATGTAATCAGTCGCACAGTCCGGTGTCCTCGTTGGCTATGGAGGAATCTGTGCAATGCAGAAGTCTAAAGAAGTGTCCCAGTTCACGTCCTTCCACTGAAAATAGAATACAGACTAATTGGTTTAAAGAGGGCTCCATTTTGTAATGGTGAATGGTACACACTAAGCGGTGGTAAAAAACGAAAATAATGAAGAAAATCTCAAATAACCAGGAAAACGGAAATTCATTAACCAGTCAGTGACAAAATAGTACTTGTAATAACTCTACTTTGCATTATATAACAAAATTGTGCTTATGTATCCAGAGAGAAAACTATTTGTCAGTTCGAAATTATATCTGAGCCTTAATGTAAATTACAATGGATCAGCAGTTAACACTGAACAAATCAATCAAATAGTGTTGTTACTCCGCACTCCAATGTCCAATATTGTGAGCCTCCATGCCATGATATCTTTCCAATCCTTTATCGACTCTTCATATAAAAACAATTTGATTGTAGCCAAAGATATCCTACAGAGTTTTGTTCTTTAAGAACATATTCAGGGATCTTTATTCAACCATTTTTGCTCCACAAGCATACTCAGTACTTGTAATGTGTTTAACCAACATATGTTTGAAGGCCAAGAGCACCCTAGTCTTTTTACTGCCTGCATCCGTATCATGGAATCACATTTTTGAAACAGACTGCATGTTGGATAAATAAATGATAAGTAGTGTTGTGGGCCATTCTTAAATACATCCGGCCTGATCCACGAAGGTAACTGGCTGGTAGTAAAGTTATGAATGCGGATTCTCTGCACTTCGGACAGAATCTCTGCACTTTACACTCTGCAGTGCGGTAACTCCCCACTCATAACTTTACTACTCGTAATTTGCCTTCATGAATCGGGCCCCAATGAATCCAAATGAACATGCTAGTTGTGCAACACGGAACAATTCTACACATGAAGACCCAAAATATTGGACATTGTGATCATGAATATGTACAGAGTGCTGAGTAATGCTGTTTGATTTACAATCCGATATTTCCTTGACAGAGGGTTTGTGGTGGCTGTTTCCTCATACTCTTGCACCTGTTTTCTCTCTGTAACTTAAATGTTTATTGGATAATTGTTGGTGACAGTGGTAGGTGCAGCTTTGGTACATTTAGCTCCAGTCACCTGCTATCATTTGTTGTACAAATCAATCATGTTGACACTAAAAGAGTAAAAGAAGAAATAAAGGGTAGCAGGGTGTAGGTTCGAAGGAAAAGGTGGAATCATAGATGGTAGCATAGTAATGGATTATTGACAAACATAGTGTATCAGATGTCCTAAATGGCAGTGTGTTACACATATGTATCCAAACAAAATCAGAGTTCAGATCAGGGAGTGCCATTTAGCCCAAAGTGGTAGCTGAACATTTCATTATACATTTAAGTTCACATTGATTCAATAACACCTGCATACTCACTCCTGTAGGCCGTAGTTTACCCTGAACAATCATTTTCTGACAATTAAATGAAATTTCAGAGTGGGACATGTTCATAAAATGTGTGACCAGTGCTGCATTCTGAACTTGTATTCTAATGCAGCTTTTATGTTGAATGACTTGGTCCTTGATATTTTGTGTAGCTTGGCTTATGTACAGTAAATTACTGGGGCACTGGATTGCATAAACTAGATGCATTTTATTACAATTGGTAAATTTGATGAGTGTATATGTTATATTGCTGTGAGGATTGCGGTGTATTATATGGTGTGGTTGTGCAACCTAATCGTGTAATACACTTGTAAACCTGTCTTGGGTCCAGTCAGGCTCGTTTGTAAAATCTTTAGCTCACCCCTGGGTAGCTCTGGCTTAGAGTAGCAAGGCTTAAACAAAGGAACTAGTGTAAAGCATTTAGAAGCAACAAACCATGAAATAAGAAAGCCACACAACGCAAAAGAAATCCAACACCATTTTAGAAAAATAAATTATTTTTTATGAATATTTAGACACCAAGGTGAGCAAAGTCCACCAGAGTCTTTCGGAAATATAGATTTTCAAGTGAAATGTAAATCTCAGCTTTTTAGTCCCAACGTGCAAACAAGCATTGGTAACTGTAAAGATTAGAAATTCTGAAAAGTTTGAAATCATTGTGTTCAGCTTCTTCAGGCCGAATGGGGCAACCAAATCTGATGGGGAGAAGGTCAGAGTGTGCCCCTACGAAGTATTTGGACAGTTACCTGGTCATCAAAACAGTCTCAAGTCCAGTTACACACTTTACATCAAGACCACCATAGACTTCAATAAAGAGGTCTTGACGTAGGGTGCTAAAAGATGCTCTGGGTACTGTGCGGTCGACATGTGTCTCCATGAGGCTGTTCCTCGGCCCACAGGTAAGGTGGGGCAACTTTAGGGTTCTGTGTCTCCTGAAGCTCTCTTTGAGCCAGTAGAAGGCCAGCTGGGGCTGAACTACCGATCTCTGTACACAGCGGGCCCAGCGGTATCCTTTGGTGAAGACTGGTGTCCCTCTTTGGCAACCGATCTGGACTTAGATGACACTTCTGGGTGAAGCAGACTCGGGTGCAACTTTTGCTCATCGAGGATCGGTCTCTTGGGTTGCTCAGCGGTGGTCAGGGCCGATTCGCAGAAAGTGGCTACTGACTTGCCGGAATGGGCTACTTCAGGTTTGATGGCCCTGGTGCTGGTTCCAGGAGGTCAGCTGACTGACCCTTATAGTCACTTTTTTGGTCTGGGGCTCGGAACCTACTTTTCCACAAGCCAGCAGCTCTCTCTTTGTAGCCCAAGGTGCAGAAGATGCGGTTCAACAGTCCGTACAGCCTCTCGTCAGGTCCCAGGGGTCAGCAGGGCAGTGCTTCTTTGTTCCATTCTCCAGTTCCGTAGTGATCTCTGGTTTAAGGTGCCAGGGGTTTCGTATTTATTTCCAAAAAGTGCCCTGGAGGAATGATGCAGTCACTAGCCAATGGGCTACCAGCATCCCTCCTGCCCTGTGATGGCTTCTGGTTATGTCTGGCATCTAGCAATCTCAGAGTGCACCATTCTGCCCATCCCCAAGATATCTGAACCCTTCCTAAGTTGTAAGGAGCTTGGCAGCCCACCTTAGAGGCGTGGCTATCTGCGGGCTACACCTCCACTGGAATACCGGTTTGGGCCCTGGTCTCCCCTCTGTGTTCCCGCTGCCAGCCTGTCTCCCTGAACAAAGGGGCATCCCTTCAGGAGTGTGATGACCATTTGGCAACCAAATGCGACTTTACCTTTGAAGCTCACCTTTTGGGCCAACACCCTGCATGGCTTCGTGCAAGGGGGAGGTGACATCTCTACCAGTAGTAGGCTTCTATTTTTCCTGAGCCTGGGAGTCTTTCACACTACTCTCCAGGGGGGTAGAAGGCTTCTTGATGTCCAGCGACTGTGCGCAACTACTGGGCAACAGCGTGGCGACTTTCCAAAAGTTGCTTTTCCTTAACTTTACAAGTGGCATCAAAGTAGACTTGGGCATCAAGTCGGGTTTAATGCCACGATTAATTTAATACCTTGAAGTACACATTTTAGTAGTCCATTCAGAAGTTATCCGGGCTGAGAGGTCAACCATTAACTCAGTGTTAGTCAATGGGGCTACTAACTTTTCCACTGTAAAAACGACAATTTGGAAGTTTTGTTATTAGGATATATTAAAAACACATGTCCTACACAATAATGCACAGCTCACGGCTTTACTGCTCCATAGGCCTTCCTTAGGGGAGGCTTACGTATATGTTGACAGGAAGTGGGGGCTTTGCCATTGGTTTAATTGGCAAAGTGGAGCTAGCAGTTTAAAACTGCTCTTCCAAGCTGCAGTGGCAGGCGGGGAGCCATTTTGTACTTTGTCACACACAGGGTGACACAACCAGTATTGCATTCCGATGGGGGGGGGCACTCTTACAAGTAAGTCACGTTTTGCCATTTGTGGGTAGACAGTTCAACATAAACTTAGTAAAGGGGATAGAGCACTGGCGCAGAGGTGTGGTTAGCAGGCCTCAGTGCACTTTTGGAGTTGAAAAAAACACAGCATCAGTCCAAAACTTGGCGGGGGGGGGGGGGGAGACCTGCAACAAAGTCTGTATCCTCGCAGTTGCCAAACTGGAAGGCTTTGGTATCGAAAGTTTGAATGAACACAGAGCAGTTCTGAAGTTTTAATTATGGTACGGGTAAGGGCAAACTCAATAGTTAGGCAGTGATGACGTGTGTAGGCGTCCAAGCAACGGTCTCCACCAAATGGTAATTTGAATTTCTTCCTCTGTAAAATGAGAATAGGGTGGTATCCTTGATCAATCCACTGATAGTGAGAACGTTTTCTCACAATAATAGAGAGCGGACTAAAGGTTGTCACACAGGAAATACTACTATTCTCATAACGTGGCATAGCAGCAAGAAGAATTTGTCTTGGACAATACCATACCATTCTATAGGCACTTGGAACCAATTGTTTCCGATAGTCCTTTTCTCTGTGTTTTGGTGATAGGACCACCACCTCTGTGAAATAATTAGCTCTCCATATACAGTTTCTGATGATTCTCAGAAATTGACATAGGGAAGACTGTCTTGGAACCCCTATGAATGGTGACTTTTGTAGGATAAAAGGGTGTTATGCTCAGTAGGTTCTGTGAACAAATCAGTTCCAGTTTGCGATTGTGAGCTCGGATGATACACTCAAGAAAAGGTAATGAAGAATCGCTGTAGGTGTGGGCGAATTTAGAATGTGTATGGATGTTATTCAACCAGTCCATAAACTTTGTGAGTTAATATACGCTTCCTGCCCATATTATAAAAACATAATCTATTTAGTGTTTCCATAGACAAATGTTTTTCAAAAAAGGGTTGCTGTCATTAAGAACTGTTTGGTATTGAAAATTATCTACATATTATTTGCTATACGTAAAAGGTGCCTCAAATTGGTAGAAGTTCTTCCTTAAGGCAGTTTCCAAGAGTGCCACAAGGAGGAACGTGGGCACTTGATGTGTGGCTGGTCTAGATTCCCCAAGTGAGGTAATGATGGCAAGTCCCTCAGTCTTTGGGATATTAGTATATTTAATGTCATGAGACTGTGTGCGCTAGCACCCTTGCATTTCTGGGTGGACTCCACAAGGAATTCCGTGACTTTCTGGGAGCTATTAAGGTGTGTTTATTAACGGGGCGTGGCCAAGCTGAGTAGCAAGATGGCCGCTTAATCGAGTCGCTCTGCCGGCCCAGCACATCATCTGACAGATATTTGCTCTCTGGCCGCTGATCCAAGGACACACACCCAGCCATCTTCAGGTGTGTCCCCTGCTGCACAAATTGCCGTGCTCAGATCCACGCTGTCACACCGTTGGGAGCAGGACCGGCGTGGCAAGATTGTGGCCTGTTCCGGGCAGGCGTACTGTGGAGAGCGCTGCAATCTGGGCGATACTGCTGGGCGCCGTGGTGAGACTCCCGACGTTGGCGGACCTTCCCCCTCTGGGCAGCGGAGCTCTGGGACTGTGTGAGGGTGTAAAGGGCGCTGCCTCGGCCTCGCATGGACAACACGGCCGAACTGGAGACCGTGGGCCGAGTGATGTCCTCCCCCCTGCTGTGATTTCTGTGAGTAGCAGGGCCCGGGAGCAGCGCGGGACAGCAGGCGTGAGTAAGACCGCGCTGGTGAGCCCCTTGCTGAGCCAGGAAACGGACTGCTCTCCAGCTGCATATGCACGCCTGCAGTGCCGTACACAGGCGGCACCGTGTGACTGTGCACATCCCGCTGGCTGTGAATACGGGGTAAGTGGGGAACAACGATAGTGGGGAAAATTAACCTGCCTGATGAAGCCGGGTGCGGCCCACCACCCTCGCTGAGCGGGATTTTGGCTGGTCTGGATTGAGAGCTGGGACGCGGCCTCCCCCCCCCCCCCCCCCCACCTGCTGGTCCACGAGAACAATACGTTCAGCAGAATCACCATGGCTCTGCCCTGGGGAGGCGGCCTGAGGCTGATGCGGTGGGATTAGTGACACCTTCCCGTACTGCACAGCTTTCCCCAGATGGAGGGCCCTGATGCGGTGGACGCACCTTTAGTATAGCTGATGCCCTGCACCAGCCTCTGCACAGGCAGGCACGTGTATTTTGGGGGCTGTTGATCACCCTCCCTGCTAGGCAATAGAGGGTGGCAATTTTAATACGCAGTGGGGTGCCTTGGCAAACACTTCATGCGGTGTGCGACCCGGAAGGTCGGTATCTCTCCTAAAGGGGACATTATTCCACCAGCCTCTGATCGTGGTTAACACATATGGCTGAACGTGGACGACCCCACATTCTTCCTACAGATTTGGCATAAGGTGCAGTCGTTGGTAGACGCTGCAATACTTTGGGGTGGGGCTTTTAATATAGTACTGACACTGACCATGAATAGGTAGGGGGGGACCGCGCTCATCACCCTCAGGCGGCGGCAGCCCTAAACAGTATAGTATTGGACCACTATCTGGTCGATTCACGGCGAGCGTTACACCCCACGGCCCGCGAGGGGACGTGCATTACACAATATCATCAGGCATGGTCCAGAATTGACTTCTGGCTACTGACTAGAGACTTACACATCTGGGTTCAAGATGTCACTCAATACCTGCGGACTCTATCTGATCATGCCCCGGTGACTCTGTTGATTTTGGTCCTGAAGCCCTACCAGCAGCTGTTTGCGTGGTGCCTGCCCCCAAACGCACTACTAGACTCTGCCTTCTGTGAAAGTATCAGAACACACATTAGGGAGTACTTTGACCACAACACTGGGTCGGTGACCATGGAGGGATCACTGTGGGAGGCATTCAAGGTGGTGATAAGGGGGCACTGCATCGCTGGCCAATCTGGAGTGCTCCGCAACATTCGGGAATGTCGGGGCAGATTAGAAAGGGAACTCCATGAAGTAGAAACACAGTATTGTACGGCACTATCCCCCTCACTCCTGGCTACTTTGCGCTCTAAACTGAGGGCGTATCAGGTGGAGGCGGAGCACGAGACCACATTTCTACACAAACATGCAGCAGCGCGTAGGCAAGGGGAGTGGGACAGGCCGGGTAAGACGCTCGCCCACCTATTGCGGACACCCAGAGGGTCCCCAGTTATTACCAAACTGGCCACCACAGATGGAGCAACAGCGCGCTCATCACCGGATATTCTGGCAACTATGAGTGGCTTCTATGCACAGCTCTACACATCCAGCTCTAGGCCCCTTGACGATATCCTGTGGGACTATTTTGACACCATCGAGTTAATCTGGTTCAGCAGAGCACACCGTGAGTATTTAGAGACCCCCTTTATAGTGGAAGACATCAAGCAGGTCATAGGTGGCCTGCTCGCGGACAAAGCCCCCGGAGCGGATGGTTTGACAGCCAAATTCTATAAAGAATACTCAGAGCTATTCGCGCCACCGCTCTTGGCCCTTTATCAGGAGGCTATGGAGTCTGGCTGCCTGCCCCCCTCCGTGCGTGAGACCATTTTTATAACTATCCTAAAACCAGACAAAGACCCATTGCTTTGTGACTCGTACCGCCCACTATCCCTGATAAACCTGGATGCAAAAATCTTTGCTAAACTCCTGGCCGTCCGACTTCAGCCACTGCTTCCCATGATTATATGCCCGGACCAGTCCGGCTTCATTCTGGGGAGGGCCACGTCTCACAACCTCCGGACGCTGTTTGCTTTAATGCTCTACCTCGCACCATATGTCCTAGCGATAGCGGTGTTCCTGTACGCCACTAAGGCGTTTGATTCTTTGGAATGGGGGTTCCTTTTTCCATTGCTACAGCGAATAGGCCTTAGCCCTGTTTTTATCCAACAGATAAAACTGCTCCATACTTTGCCCAGGGCACGCCTCTAGGTGAACGGCTTGATATCCGACCCCATCGCCATCACGAGAGGCACTAGACAGGGCTGTCCCCTGTCGCCGCTGCTCTTTGCTATAGCTACTGAACCACTTGCAGCACTAATTAGACAGTATCACACACACCGTAGCATAGGGATTACCACCAGAGGTCTCACAGTATCACTCTACGTGGACAACATTACTTTGTATATGGTGGACCCCAAAGAGAATCTGGCACCTATGATGTGGGAATTGGTGCGCTATGGGGCACTTTCTGAGGTAAGGATAAATTGGGATAAATCAGTCATAATACCCCTGATGACCCGGACCCAACACTTTGAAACGGACTACCCTATTGCCTGGGTGACAGGGCCAACACGCTATTTGGGAATATGGATAAGCAATGATATTAATGAACTATGGATGGCAAACTATGGTAGGGCGGTGGACTGGATCACATAGAGGGTGCGCCGCTGGAAGGTGCTCCCATTGTCTCTGATTGAACGAATAGCAGTGGCCAAAATGATAATCCTGCCCAAACTATTGTACCTATTTGTGAAAGTCCCTATCCCACTCACCTCACACTTTTTTAAAACAATGCGATGGCTAATGATGAAATTTGTGTGGGCGGGGCGACAGCCGAGGTTGTCCTGGGAGGTACTCACCCTACCACAGGCTCAGGGAGGGCTTGCAGCTCCTGACTTTGCTCTTTACGCTTACAGCGCGCAAGCGCAGTTCCTGCTTCATTGGGCACATCACACGCCCTTTCAGCCGCATGTGGCCATTGAACTAGATAGAGCAGCACCGCTTCCACTTGCCACTGCTGTATATCAACCGTGCTCTATGCTCCTTCTATGCCACTGGCCAACAACCCACAGATTCCCCCACTCCGAGGCCGCAGGGCACGGGAGCGGGTGATGACGCATCAGCTGCGGCTATGCAGGGACCTCTTCCCCGGCAACACCTTCATTAACACTGCAGCAAATGTGCAACCCAGCAGACCCATCGGCAGCAGACATGCTGCTATAATATCAACTGCGCGCTGCATGCAGAGGCAAATTTGTCATGTTTCCAAACCCTTCCCCCACATTACCAGCACTCGAAAATGTTCTTGCGGTGGAACACGGCCGCAGGCTAATCACTCGCTTATACAATATTACGCAACGTGATTACCCACTCACTGTCCCCACGTGGCATTGGGAGGAAGACATGGGGATGGAAGTCACAGATGACCAGTGGAAGCTTATATGCTATCCCCTAACACCGTCTGTGGTGGTTGCACAGAAGGGACCAAGGAAGGTATTGTAGCAAGGTGCTTATTTGTAAGTGAGTTTCCCCCTTCTTGTTTCCAGGTTAACAAGCACAATGTTGTAAAACAGAACAGATATGCAGTCTTGCAAGGCACTGTCAACGCCGAGTGGTCCACGGTCCCTCTTGCTATCCACTTCAGGTTCTAGGGTCTTGGGGCTCTGGGTGTATACGATGACTCCAGCGGTCCATAGGTCAGGAGAAGGGAACAAAAATGACGACCAGGGGTTACTATTATGTTCGCCTTGTTTTAGCCAAACGTGCTACCATCACCAGACACCGCTCGGGTAGTGAGGGGGGAGGGGAACGTGAGGAAGACCGACGTGGTGTGCTCATAAACAAATTAAAACACACACGTGTGCCTTAGTCCCCAGTGCCTCCTCACCTAAATGACCCCTGCAAAGGAACTTGCCTTCAGCTACGACCCGTGTCCAGGGCCATGGCGAAGGGACCCGGGGCGTCCTCCTTCCCTTGCAGGCCGCCGGGCTTGATGGCGCTGTACAAAGCTATTCCTCCAGCCTCCTCCTCCTCGTCTTCCTTCGTCTTCTCCCTGCCTATCTGCTCCTCGCCTCTCCGCTCCTCTCTGCACTTTCTCCTCACCCTCCGGTGTCACCACACGCAGCTCCATCCTCCCGTCCCCTTTCACCTCCTCCTCCGATGACGTCAGGAGTTCCTTCCTGCTGTTCCCGGCTGCAGCTAGACCGCTAACCTCTTCCGGTTCAATGCCGTCTGCTGGGTGTTTCCGGTCTGTTACACCTCCGTCCTTCTCACACCGTCTTAGACTGATTCACTTCAAGTACATCCACCGCTTATATCGGACCCTGATACAGCTGCACCGCTTGGGGCTGCGGCCTGACGACTGTTGCTGGCGATGCCGCCCGATAGCCAACTTCTGGGTGCAGACACTACACCACATACACAACCTAATTGGTCAGGACCTTCATTCTTAGGCTGATTTGGGGAGGCAAGCAGGCCCGTGTGGCCTGGGACATTGTCACTCTAGATTATGTCAAAGGAGGTTTTGGTGTGCCGGACCCTTATATATATTATCTAAGTGCGCAAGCGCAATAAACGTACTACTGGGTAAACACACATGACTTCATACCCCATGTGGCGGTTGAGGACGGGGATGCCTTGCCAGTCCCTCTCCGCAGTATTATCACTTATACACGGCGCGACACTCCAAAAACAGAAATAAACACGATTGACTCTACGATAGCAGCCTGGTGGGTTATTGGGCAGCTTGCGAACAAACTACCACTCTATGCCGCTGCTATGACAATAGAATACCAAGCAGCGCTCTCGGTGACGCGGGAAACCGGCCCTATGCTCTTGCTCAGGGAGGCGGGACTGACCACTATGCAAGACCTCTACCCAAGCGGCACTTTCCTGACACCTGCTGATCTACAGTACATCATTAATCCCACGTTGCTCTTTCGTTTTGCCATGCACCGCCTGGGACATGCTATTAGAGCACACTACCCCACATACCCGGCTGAACCACTGACACTCCAATCCCTTCAAATGTTATTGACTACCCCCATATGCAAGAAGTTGATCACAATACTGTACAGGGCAATAAGGGATGTGAAAATCGTTAGGCCAGATGGGAGTCTGGCAAGGTGGAATGCTGTCCAGCCCATACCTATGATGCTGAAAGACTGGGAGCATGTGTGTGGCCTCACCAGCAGTCTCTCCCCTAACGGGAACCTCCGCTTCATACATTTTAAGTACTTACACCAGACATACCACACACCTCTTAGTTTATATAAATTTGGTCTGAGGGACAATAGCAGATGTAAACGTTGTGGGCAGATGGAGGCCAACTTTATGCATCTAGCTTGGGAGTGCGGGAGGGTGGCTTGCTATTGGGAGCGGGTGGTGCAACATATAAAAGAAATGTCCGGTTCGGATATCCAGTGTACATCTTTAGCTTGCCTTCTTAGCTTCGTCCCTCATGTAAAGGGTGTTCTGGGGAAGTTCGTACGAATTGCCCTACTCATGGCTAAGCAGGGAGTTGCCATAACGTGGGACAGTTGGCGGGCACCGAGTGTTGCAAAGTGGATTAGAGACGTGGTTTATTGTAAAGAGACGTTGGAACTCTACGCGGAGGAGCTGCCGATTTACTCCAAGCCCAAGGACATTTGGGAGCCACTACATATGTATATGCAGAGACGGGCCAGTGCCGACACAGAGTGTGGCTGACTGAACCCCGTTTATACAAGAGTCTCATCCGGCTTGTGGAACATTGGATGTAGAAATCTGATTTGTCCTATTTTTTTACCTGAGGTGTTGATTGATCACATGTCATATCTGGCTGTTCTGATGCAAACGATAGCTTGTAACGCAGTATTGGTGTTTCTTATGTTTGAAATGCAAATAAAAAGATATAAAAAAAAAAAACATAATTGGTTAGGAGCTGCCCTGCACTCCGGTGGTGGCGTTGTTGGGTGCTATCTCCGATGCACCGCCGAAACTGAGGAAGATAACGGCTATGCTCTTACTCATGGCCAAGCGCTAGGTGGCTCTGCATTGGAGGGCGACCCTGCCGCCGACAACGAAAGGTCGGATCTTGAGCGTCACTCAGTGCAAGACTCAGCTGGAGAGCTTCTGGGAGTTAATGCCGACATGAGCCCGGCCCAGGGACATTTGGGACCAGTTTGTCAACTGGTTAAACACACTAGATACCGATGATCCCTAATATGGTCATTAAGAAATGATAACTCCTACAGCAATGTTGGGTAACTGGCCTACTGTACCAAGTTGCCACTTTTTGCAATGAAAGCTAAACCGTGTGTATAACACTACGTACTGTATGTGGGTCTGAACATATATAAGATGTGCCTATGATAACACCTACACACAGCTGATTATGTGGTTACCGAGCAATGTACTGCTGTTTGTTTTTGTGGAAGTTTGTAACTTTACAAATGCCAATAAAAAAAATTATAAAAAAAATGTGTTTATTAACGATTATGAAGTCATGAGAGAAGCCATGTGTGATTGTATGCTGAGGAATAAAGACGTACAATCCAGAGCTCCGTGTGTTGCATATTCCTTTGCATGCTCCCAGGGCTGGGGAGGACGCTACTACTGGAGACGAGTAGTGGATCTGTGCCCTGAAGAAACAAGACTGCTCCCCCTGAGAATTTTCAATGTTACAGCAAACAGCTTGTGAGTGCCACATGTGCCCACGTGGATGAGAAGCAGTACGACGATGACGTGTGGAGCTAAAGCCCCGCTTCAGCCCATATACGGCCCTCGCAGACGTTGAAGGCCACGCAGAGGAGCGCATTTGAAGAGCCTGTCAGAAAACCCTTGGTAAACCTAAAAGAAGAGAATTGGATTGAGCCACATCGTAACACAGAGCCAGCATCACTACAAAGCAAAATGTTAAAGGCAGACACAACCAGGTATGATGCTAACAGCAGTGATAACAAAGTATGAAAGTGCAAACGTGCTTAATAACAAGAGTGAGGGAAGTGTCACACGACCTGGAATCTGGTTTGACAACCAGGCCCGGTTGATGCATGGTGGCAAGTTGCGTCCAGTGCACCAAAAGGGATTCTGAATAGTGATATTTTTCAATGGATGCAAAAAAGAGCATGAAGTATGGTGCAGCCCCATTCCTGAAACAACCACAGGGATTAGACACGGCGAAAAAAGCAGAATGTTGGCGCCAGGTGCACTGCATGGATCGAAATGTTAGATGATTTCATAGACGCACTGGAAGAAGCACACTATGAGAAAATAATTAAGTACCTAAAAAACCTTGCCAGTGATGGAGTGAAAGATGTGATAAAGAAAATATCACAAAGCAAACACAAGGAGATGATGGACGGAGCGCTGAAACTTTTCAGACACTCACCCCCAGTCACAGATCTGGGTTGCAGCCATCACCATTCTTTAGCTCACTTTGCCACCCCAGTTCAGACACAGCTATATGCAAATCAGTCTTGACCCTGTGCCTCATGGTAACAGTCCAGCCCGAACTGCCAAGCCATGTCTTCCCTGGACCAGAAACAAGCATCCTCGGACCGGTTTCAGTTTGCGAACACCCTTCATCAGCCAGGTTCGCTTGAATCCAGTAGCAAAGTGAGCAAGGGACCCACGTCTGGGCATACCCTGCCAAAAAATATCACAAACTGATGCAGTATCATACTGTCAAATCAAGAAAGCATTAGAAGCAAAGTTCGACCCGAAGCAAAGTTCGACCCGATGCCGGATGTTGATTATAAAAGGTACATTTTCAATCAAGTGAGAAAGTAAGCTGGTGAAACGATGGACGAATTTGTTGAGAGACTTAAAGTGTTTCTCAAACACTACAAGTTTAGTTAATTTAAGATGAAGAAGCCATACATCTCCGAGTCATCAATGGTTGTCTTTCAGAAGACGCATGTTGAGAGAAACGTTCAGCTTAGAGGAATTACTAATGGCTGCAAGAGCAGAGGAAAGAGCAGATTGACAAGCTGCTGATATGGAAGCTGGAACAATGAAAAATAATCAGAATTGGTCTTGAAAAGGAAGCACAAGTACAAGGTAGATGCATGCACATCGATGTCCACAAGGAAGAAAAAGTTGTGTTTTCAATGTGGGTTTTCATTTCCCCATGAAGACAAATGTTCCAGCCATATGACAGATGTGCAACGGTTGCAGTAAAGAAAAACACTTACTAACGGTTTGCAAAACTATGTCACAGCGAGAAGAGAAAATGGACGCCTGAAGGTTCGATAAGCATTCTCGCCACGCCCAAAAAGCAACATCAGTTACAACAAATAGAAACCAGACAAAGTTGATCGTCGTCAAGTTCATCTTACAAAGACTCGTCAATGTAAAGCCCCAGTGAAGAAGATGGATGTGCAGTGATTGCATCTATCAAGGAACGACAGGCACATGTAGGTTTGGCTGCTTGCAAAGAGGAACCAAAGACAAAGGAGAACCACCACATGAAACAACATAATTCATTTGGACACTGCCCCAAGATTACAATAAGGTAAACGGTTGCCTCATAGCCTTAATCATAGACGGTGGTGCGTCGATCGACATCATGCCGATCGAAAACTTCAACTGCCTAACTCGTGTGCCACACCTCAACCCATCAAACATGAAAGTATATATGTGGGCTGCTTCTAAACTATTGCAGAATCAGGGATCATTCATGGCAACAATGAAACATAACACCGTTTCAGTTCAAGCATCAATTCATGTTATTCAAGGAGCCTCATCCAGTGCATGCCTATGCAGTTTTGCCACAACTGCTGTCATGGGACTGATATCTCTTAATTACAACCTCCGCACTCAATCTGAAGTTGTGAGTCCGTTTCCGTCATTATTTCATGGCCTAGGCAGGCTCAAGACAATGAAAGTGTGACCTCACATCAATGAGGATATTCGCCTTATTGCCTAGCAGCACCCCAGAGTTGCTTTCCACATGCAAGAAGCTGTTGAGAAAGAGCTAGAAACGCTGATGAAGATTGACATCATTGAGCGCACCACAGGTCCTACGCCATGGGTCTCGCCCATAGTGGGGGTGCACAAAAAGGACACTGAAGGTGCAGTGCGCATCTGTGTTAATATGCTGCAGTCCAACAAAGCAATTGAGAGAGACTGACATCCTAGTCCACGCATAATGGGCATGATCATGCAACTGAACGATTCCAAAGTCTTCTCCCATCTTTACCTGAACAAGGGATACCATCAACTTGAGTAGGAAGAGAACTGAAGATACATCACTACTTTTCAACTCGTGTTGGTTTGTTCAGATACAAAAGATTGAGTTTTGGAGTGTCGTCGGCTGCAGAAAGATTTCAGGATGTTATACAGTGAATCATTCAACTTGTCGCACATACTTTTAATTGCAATGATGAAATACTGGTATTTGGGGCAACGAAAAAAAGATCATGACAGGTCTCTTATGCAAGTGTACTAGTTACTTGTTGATGCAGGTCTCACTCTAAATGCAGCGAAGTGTGAGTTTCACAAGACCAAACTCAAATTCTTTGGGCATAAATTCTCGGATAGGAAATGACTCCTCATCCAGATAAAGTGCAAGCAGTATCAGCTACCTGCTCCCCCACAAGATGTCACCCCACTGCAATCCTTCTTAGGCATGGCCAGTTACTGCTTTAGGTACATTTGTGACTTTGCTACTGTGAGTGCTCGATTGAGGGACTTGACAAAACGAGATGTCCTTTCCATGGATCTTCTGAATGTGAGCAAAGCTTCAAAATAATAAAACATGGAATCAAAAATGCAACAGAGATGGCCTATTTTAACCACAAGTTACACAATGCGATCAGTCAATGTGAGCTCGGTGGGGCTGGGGCAATCCTTGCTCAACATAATGGTAATCTGAATGCTAAGAGATGCATTGTGGGCTATGCCCGTCGAAGCATGTCTGACACGGAACATACCTATTCTGAGCTGGAGAAGGAGAGTCTGGCTGTAGTGTATGCCTGCAAACACTTTCATGTGTGTCTATACGTTAAACGCCTTACTTTCATTACAGACCGCCAAGGACTGCTCACTCTTTTTTGAATCCTGAAAGCCAAGATGCTCCCTTGCATTGATAGGGGAGTTTGCGATTGCAAGGAAATGACTATGCAAATGTACACAAGCCGAGTAAACATTGGAAGCCTGCTGATTACTTTTCATAAGTACCGTTATAGCGGCACAGTTCAACATCCAACATCCAAAACAGCTGAGGAGTACATAACTTCATTGTGAGGTCCAGCAGCCATGTCCATTGAGCAGATCATTGCTTTTACTAATGCTGATAAGAACATGCTTATCCTCAGACATAATTTCAACTCAGTTCGAAAAAGCATGCTCGACCTTGAATTTTAAAAATTAAAAAATGGCCACTACCAAGGAAGGTGTTGTATTTAGAGGCTTATGAATCATGATACCTGAGAGCCAGAGCCAGCAACTCATTGAACTAGCCCATGAAGGATATTGTGGCATTGTAGCCACTAAAGTCTGGTTCCCGCACCTAGATGAGCGAGTGGAGAGAGAACTAAAACATTGTCATCTTTGCAACAGTCTGTCTCCCAAAGTGACGCAGCACCCTTTGACAATGTCTGACCTTCATGCTTGGCAAAGAATTGCAGTTGATTTCTTTGGACCTTTAGAAAACGGACATCATATGCCAGACATCAAAGAGTTTTCATGTTTTCCTTTGGTAGAGGAGCTATCGTCGGCTTCCCATGACAAGGTCATAAGGTGGCTGGATAACATCTTTGCAGCATGTAGTATCCCCGCCATTCACAAATCTGAGAATTTTCTGCCCTTCAATAGCAAAGAATTCAAGGAATTTGTGGTCCGACAATGTCAAGTATCAAAAAAGCAAATCTCTGTGGCCCTAAGCTAATCGTGTTGTGGAACAATTCATGGGTATCCTTAAATGGGTAATTCAACGAGCATCGATGGAGGGAATCCAGTTAGACCAGGCCTTGTGTCAAGCCCTCTGTGCCTATCCTCACTCCACAACTGATGAGTCTGCCACCTTGCTATTTGGGAGAGCCATCGGAACTAAACTGCCCCAGTGGACAGCATACCGAACCTTGAATGCGGATAAGGTTTGCGTCCCAGACACTTGAATCCATACGCCGATTGTCATCGACGAAGTCAGGAAACAGACACTCCATTTGACGTTGATCCTCTTGAGGGTTGTGACTTGCAAAGGACATATGGTGACAGCGCAGCGTACCGGAAAGTCCATCACATAAGACTCGTTGCACTTTAAGCACCTACCTCGAAGGTCGTCTAATTCTGCAATAATCAATGACATAACTACTGCCCTTCCAGATCAAGCATCGGAACCTGTCATCGGTACACTACCAGAGTGCATCTCACCCATCTCATTCCACTCAGTCAGGCCAACTACTGCTGACGCCTTGACACCTTATTGAAGAGAGATGATGTGACTTGTTTGTACTTTTTATTTAACAAGGGGGGAGATGTAGTGTCATGAGACTATGTTAGCCAGGACAATGCGGTTCCAAGCGAATACAAATAGAAATTATGTAACTTGCTGGGAGGTGTTTAAGGTGTGGTTATTAATGGTTATGACGTAATGAGAGAAGCAGTGTTTTATAGTATGCTGAGGAATGAAGACCTACAATCCAGAGCCCTGTGGGTGGCATATTCCTTTGCATCCTCCTAGTGCTGTGGAGCATGCTAAAGTATAGAGGGACTCAATTTCTAACCCCACCAATAGTTCCTGGGTAGTGGCAATGTCAAGGTCTTCAATTTGATCAATGAGGTCCATCCTGTCACTTTTACAGGTTCTAGTTGCTGGAACATATTCCTTGAATAATAAATCAAGGTATTTACTTATAGGTTCAAGTAGTGATCCACAGCCTGAGACAATGGTTCTTCAAGGTGGACGTGTGATACTTTTGTCGATCTTAGGTTTCATGTATATCACAGGTATATGTGGGGTTTTATTATTTAAGAAATTACCCCACTAAACGTATCCATGAAAGCGATCTGGAAATCACCAAAGCAGGTGAAGAGGCTGGGTTTCTCAGTGGTAATGAGTTCCTTTTCTTAAATAATAAAGCCCTATGTATGCCTGTGATATACGTATTACCTATGATCCACAAAAGTATCTCACACCCACTTTGAAGACCCATTGCCTCTGGGTGTGGATCATCATGTTCCAACTACTAGAACTTATAGGCGTGACAGCTTACAGTTTATTAATCAAGTTCAAGACCTCAACTTTGATAATACACAGGACTGTCTGACCTTGGTTTTGACACACAACATTTAAATAGCTTGTAATTGAACAGTACACCTATTTTGAAATATATCCACAGTTAGGAAAGCACTTTGCAATTCTCAAATGTGATGGAAAAAAGATTTTAATAGGATCAAGAAAAATCTGAACAGTTTACTTGGTGATGTGCAAATGATAACTATTTGCCGAAACCAGATTTCCAAACATTTATGTTTCAATGCATTTTGGATTTTACTAGTAAAACTACATGGTAGTGGGAATTATTTTTGCCCATTTCAGTGAAAAATGTGCTGTCTGTAAATGACAGTGCGCTTTCACATCATGCTTTAGTCATGTATTTTTCCTAAAAGTGAGTTTGAGCTGATAGACATTCTCGCCCTACCCTGATGGCAATGCTGTTGGTGAACTCAGAAGCAAGTCAGGGGCCATTGTACCCTGTATGTGAGCTGGATTCTTATGATACAATGTTAGTCTATTAAATCAAACAAAAGAGTTTTTTGTACAGCGGACGTGTTGAACTCCCATATTTGAAGGTGGTCAGATATGCGAGTATGAAGCACAAGGTGGTCACACAATTTGAGATCAGTTTATGGGTCAAGAGCATTACAGTTGGGTTCAGTAGGTTATTCAAGTCACTAGATATGCAGGTCATATAGCATTTTTATGATCTTTCGTGGCCTGCTCTACATTGTCCATGAATGCTCAAGTGGACTAGCAGTCTAAATCAGTGCAATGAAAATACTTAGATCCATCTTTCCACATCTTGGATTTACTTGAAAGAAGCAAACCACATCACTCATTGTCCCAAAATTCTGTTTTGCTAATGTACTATACCACAGCATTCCACTCTCATTCATGAGAAGGCTGCAAACATCTAAATGTTAATATACAAACCTGCATTTCTGCACTCCTGAGGCTCCATACTGGCTCCCAATTGCAAGAAGGTCCTCTTGAAAGCTAGTATGCTTCACTCACAGAATGATAACAGCAAAAGGCTAAACTTCCGTCAATCAAAAATCAGCAAATGCTCCTAACCAAGGATGCTATGTTCCAGGCTGGTACCACATTTAATAATTACTGCTTACAGGAAGAGAATCATAGGTGGCATTGGTTTCTTCGTTCAAGCCGCCACACTATGGAATTTGCTACTTAAAAAGATTAGAGGCACCGAGTCTCACTTAGAGTTCAGAAGAATGGTTAAGAACTGATTTCCAACGTGATCCATCAGTGAATCTGAATGACCTTGTTCAGAAAAAATAAAGGCCATCACAGATTCTGGCCACTTTGGCTACATAACAATGTTTTTTTTAGATCAAAGGACCCACTGACATCAAAGGAGAACCACATCCACAAAAACACCACATTACTAATATCATGGGAGAACTCGAGGCACTCCATGCTTGTGTTTCAAATGAATACATAACAGAATATTCATGTCTACCAAGCTCCAATGAATTGTAAATGAACTGACCGACTCACAGTAGAGCATGGATCATATATCTAATATTTTGATATCCCTCCAATCGATTCTGGTCAAACCCTTTGAATAGCAAAGGAAGTCCTGCTATCAATTATTTTTGCAAAATGATGGTGCCAAAGTTTGGCCAACGAGAACATTTACCAAGAGAGACACTAAAGTTGTGTTACCCTGCACATGATCAGTACCGGGACTGAGGTGCACTTCAGTGAGCTACTACAAATTGCTCAAGTAACACCTTAAGTATAATGTGGTCTATACTTGTGACTTTATACGGCTGCAGATGATAGTCTCAATAGGAAACTTACAATTCAAGCTGTTAAAGGGGTTTCTGCATGAACTAACAAATCATCCTGGGGGGGTACCTGTAACTCCAGGTTGACATTTATAAAGCCATAGGTAAATTGTTGGTTGGTTGATGCATATGTTGATATTTGCACGGGATGCTTAATGGCTACGGTACATGGTGATTTTAGGATATGCCTACTGGTTACACTGTGGGTTTGATTATGAGAGCCCCAAATAAATATTGCAATGTGTGACATCCTGGACTGCTTGGTTCAGAATTAATCAGTTGCAATGATTGCTTCAAAGTAAAAGGTTAACTGTTCAAAGTGGGGTATAATAGGAAGAGTTTAGTGTTTGCTACAGCAAAATCCATATATGCTGGTATTTATCAAGCATTTTCCACCAGTATATATTGGCAGGATTCAGCTGATAATGTGTACCTGGATAGCATTGCGTGGATGTAGACTTGTTTTGTTCTGATGTGTGACTGTGATAAACTTTGCAAAATGTATCATTCCAATCCCTTTATAAATAAATCTAAATAGCCTTTTTTGCATGATTACTTAAAACCATTGCAGCCATGAAATCAATGTATCAAAAGAAGAAAACAATTTCAATTGATCAAACCTATTTAAAACGCAGGGCATTGTGGTAAAATGGACACAGCCAAGTGATCTAAGGTCATGTCCTTGTTTGTGTGGTAGCGTGTATCATTTCATAAGTCTCCAGGTTTAGAAAGCGGTCTGCTAAAACAGAGAATAAATAGAAGGGTTAAAAGTTTTGCATTTTCATTCTTTTGGATTGCTGCTTAATTTCCGTTATTTCTTGCCAAGGGCAGTGAGTCTTGGGTACTGCATAAAATGTCATGGTCTGATCGCTGCCAATTAGAGTGCAGCTTTTTTTCTGCTTTATCTAGAAATTGGACAAGGTGACATGCTAGTTAGATATTTTCGCCATCAAAGGATGCTTTTACCGCCTGCCTGCATGTTCTTCTTCCCAATTTCCTTATAGCAGGTTTTAATAGGGATCTGCGCTCCTTGTCCAGTTCCTTGCAGATGCATATTAGATGGAGAAAATCCTCTTTTAAATCCCCACATAGGTGACAGTTGGTTGTTGTTTGTGGGCGTTTCCACGGGGGCAGATGGTACAATGATGGAAGGATGCCCAGCCGTAGTCGTAGAAACTTCTCCTTCATTGTCCGCGTGAAACCGACACCTAGATAGGGTTGATGGAAGCCTCTGGTGTAGCTTTGAATGACAATCCAGCCATGGGCCCTATTGATTATCGTTTCTTTATCCTCTACTTGCGAGATGATCCTTTCGGTTTTGTTTACCAGTTGTTTGAACGTATTGTGCGATCCAGTGCTTTCACAAAGATCTCGTAGAACCAGGGTGTCTATTGAATGCTGTTGGTAGATTGCTGCTGAGCAACCTTTTTTTGATTCTAGCTCCTTCCAGAGATAGTGATCCATTGTTGTTACGTCCGCTCCTGGTATTTTATGCCAATATTTGGCGTAGGCGCCCATTAGTGCTATTCGTTGGTTCGTCAGGCCAAATTCAAGCCTTATTTGTGCCCGAGATGTATATTTAGGGAGGTTGAATATCATTTGCATTACCCTAGCTACTGTATTGTCCAAGGTCCGCGCATCACCACCTCGTAAGCTTTCTCTTCCATAAGTGATAGCAGGTAGAAGTTTAGGTTGGATCACCTGTAGCAAAGGGGTAAAGCTGCCGTCAGTTGTTTTCAATTTGAGATTTTTCAATGCAACCGCCGGTGCAATCCCTCTCCTTGCTGCTGCTTCTTTCTGTGGTTGTAATGTACCTTTACTATCAACTATTACACCCAAATATCTATATTTTTCCACAATTTCCAGTGTTAATCCTCCTAGTTGCCAGAGGAACCTGGGTGTAGACGTCTTAGAGTTTATTCTCATCGCTTTTGTTTTAGAGTGGTTTCTGCGTAAACCATTTGTTACCGAGTACTTATGTCTTGTGTCAATTAGATGTTGTAAACCAATTGGCCTACGGCTGATTAAAACATTGTCATCTGCATACAATAAGTTTGAGAGGTTGAGACCTCCCAGCTTGCGAGCATGATAGTTGAAGTTGTCTAGCTCGGGTGTGACGTCGGACATGTAGATGTTGAAAAGGGTCGGGCCAAAAAGAATAGTTGTTTAAGGCCCTTGGTCGTCTGTATTTTCCTCGACAAACAGTCGCCTGATCCCAACTTGATTTGCACCCACGTGTCCGTATGTAGTTGCATCAGTTGAGATAGTAAGCTGATGGGATTTTTCTTTTGGAGAGCTTATCCCACAGTGTATTTCTGTTGATGTTGTCGAAGGCAGAGGTAAAATCGATGTAGCAGGCATAGAGTGGATAGTTGGCAAATTTGGCGGCATCTATTAGAAGTGTTAAGGCCAGGATGTTGTTTGTTGTTCCCATGTGTTTGCGGAAACCTGTCTGGTTGATGGGGATCACTGCATTATCATCGGCCCAGTCCGTAAGCTCATCCAATATAGAAGGCCAGCGTAATATTCGGCGTCGTTGTCTATTAAGGCCACTAGTCTGTAGATTTTTGCTTTGTTTATGCTGTCTTTCTTGTGGATTGGGGCTATTATTGACCCCTTCCATGAGTCGGTAAGTATCACTGTTTCTAAAATCATTCATATCCCTATGTAAATAAAAGTTTGTGCAGGGATCGGAGTTATCCATCTCCCTTCTAACCAGGCCCTTGGTGCTTAAATGATATACATTGTGGGTCTAATTCTTGATTGGTCGCATATCAGTTATATTATTTTCTGGTTAAATAATGATTGTACTTTTTATTGAGTACATGATTACTTGATGAGTATAATTTATAGATGAGGCATGTTTTGCATACTGGGCCGGTTGTACTATTAAATGATTTACCGAATGGTAATTTGTGATTCTTAAAAAAATCACATTTTTCGAATAAGTAATGAAATGTACTTTGTTCCAAATAGCGTTTACTTAGTAATTATTTCTCTAAAATACCGAATTGCAAAAAGAAATTCGTTCAGGTTCGTAAAATGCAAACTGCATCCAGGCACACACCGATGACATCACAGTCAGACTACATTGCTTGCAGCACTGCCATTCAGAAGCATAAGTGCCTGCAGCAAGGCCCTGTTAGGGCTCTCCGCTTACTGGTGAAATGTCAAGTCGGGAAGGACAGGCGGAGGACTCGGCTAGAAAGAGAAAACAGACGTTTTCTGATGGTTAAGTGGCTATTCTGCTGGAGGAGTGTTTACCAAACAATGATCAGTTTTTTTTTTAGAAGAGGCTCCCTAACCATCCCTGAATCCACTAAAAAGAGGTTATGGAGCCATATTCAAGAACAGATGAATGCTGTGGGGGTCGGGGGCGGCTGGTGACATTTGAAGGTGGTGAGGCGTGGAGGTCCGAGTTGAGTGTCCGGTGGTGGGAGGGGGAGGGGGGCTCGGGAGGGTTAAACTGACTTCTGCCAAACAGAAACAATGCCTGATGCCTCCTTTCGGCAGCCAAAGCTCAACTCCGCGTGCGCACAAATCTATAAATTAAACCACCCAAGCCACAATCGGGAGTTTCTGAAAGTACTGTACACGTGCGCTACTCTAAGACTTCTGCACTGCAGTCACCACCACAGTCGATCTTTTACATTCGCACCTCCTCTCATAATTCTAATTAAAGCCTGGCTAGCGCGAGAATGTAATAGCGCAGAGGAAGTAAATCGTGAAAATCATAATTTAATGAGAGAAGAGGGCATGCTTGGCATTGAGTCTGTAATTTCCCCCATGCTGGCATGCCATGTCTGTTAAAACATAGTTGAAACTGTGAATGTTATGCCACATCAATACTGTTTTTCCGAGTGTTGACAGCACCTCTACATTAATGTTATGACGGTTCCCTCAAGAGGAACCCAACATTTTATAATTCTCTTTGGCTCAAATTTAACCCATCGCATCGTAAGCATTTTTTAGGCGGAAAGAATATTATTACAGCCTTGACAGGAAAGGATAGTAATAAAATGTCTCTTCATTAATGGGCCACGGATTTCTGTAAAAAAGAACGTTTTTTTTTTTTTGTTGCATATTTATATAGCGCAAACTCGACCCGAAGGTATTGGAGCGCTTAACATAGCACCGGATTTCATTACACATTCAGGCACGGAGAGATTAAAGTGATTTGCCCAGAATCACAGGATGTGGACGCGACCTCGAGGCTCGAACCCTGGTTTCCTGCACCAGAGGCGGCAGCACGCTGATTGCAATGTGAAGACAATCCAGGGAGGGAAGCCTGGAACGAGCGCGCTTCATGGGAGATTGTATGCTGCAATCTGTGATTCGGTAGAGAGAGACTGCGCTGGCAATTCATTTATGACCCGTTTGTTGCATAATGTGCGGTAAGTTACAGCTCCCAAACAGGTACCGGCGATTACATTTAAAGCCATAATTCCAAGAAAGTTTCAACTGTTGTTCGTAATACCAATTTTTATCACCTTCCTGCTCATAAAAACATAATAAAAATAGCACAAAAAGGTTTTATTGAGACAACATTTTACAGAAACTGGATTATTTAATTTTGGGCCTACCTGGCGTCACTCTGCTTGTGCTTTCCTAGCTGCCGAATCGATTCATTATTTTTCAACACAACCTGCATCGTTCGTGAATGTTCATGAGCGTCACCCGCTGCACTGTTTATTTTGCACGATCTACTTACCAAGTGACATCGATCTCTGCCCAAGAAACACATCAGGGCCTGTGGCGTGTGAGAGGCTGGAGGGAGAGTGTTCTGCAGTGCAGTGCTGTGACTGTGGCCGGTGCCTTCCTGAGCAATGCACAAGCTCCCGCCTCCCATTGTCCAATCAGGAGGCCTGGGACTGGCGCGAAGGAAAGGGGCGTGTTCCGGTTGTGGCCACCCACTGCCCTGCCCCTTGCCATTGATTTCAGTGGCGCAATGCTGAAGATGCCTGGGGCGCAGCACAGGCGCCCCATTTGAAACCAGGCATTTTCCGCTTTCTTTGGCCACTCCCTTCATGATGACATCACTCTTTCGGTATGTGCTTCCAGGGCGAGCAATATTTCTCGCCCCAGCCAGCACATGCGCAGGAGGTCTCTGACCTGCTGTGACCTCGTCGTCGTCCGTGCCATGAAGAAAAAAAGTCAGTCAGACAATTTCATTTAATTGTATTCATGTATTGTCTATGTATTGTGATCGACACATGGGGCAGAGAGCACTTCTTTTGAGGCTGCTGCATTGTTGTGGTGTCCTTCTTGTCTTCCTCCCCGATCCTCGTCCAGAGCACCCTGAGGCAGTATCTGGCCTAACAAATGTGAACACCTCTTAGTTTTGAAAAGGTTTTTACAATAAGACAAATTTTAAACTTTAAATATGTTCTAACTGTCATGTAATTATGTCTAAACAGATTACGTTTGAGTTGAACACATTTCACATGTCAATTCATTTACATTTACATTTAGTATTTTCCAAAATTGCATCATTGGATTTATAGTTCAATAGAAGTCATGCAGCTTTTATGAGTTAAAAGGATTGTATAGTTTTCTATTGGATTATAAGAAAATTACTTCTCAGTTTAAAATACCATTAATCTTTAGCACCATAATCCCAGAAAAAGTCAGCATGCTTTTGCTTGTACATACTTATTTGCCATACAAAGATTATAACATTTTATGTAATAAATGTCTAACTTTATATGCAGATATAGAAGAAAACATTACAGAGGGCCATGATGATCACAATTTGGCTGATGTAGAGGACCAGGAGTACAAGAACACTGATCTGCCTACACCAGTGGAGATTACACCTACATTGTCTGAAACAATTGTGCCTCAAAGAAGACAGTCCCCTAGATCTACTAGAAATGTATGTCTAGCAACACGGCGATGAACAAACGTTTATATACAGAGACTTAGGAGGCAAAAGTCCTTATCACTACCAGGCTCCCATCAAAACCTGGAATCTTATCTGCTATGATTAAAAGTATAGAGAATTTAAACAAAACTATAAAGTAATTACGTGATTAAGGTCAAAGGGTGTATTACGTCACTTTCGCTTTGGGGTCTCTGCTTCCCCTTTTTAGATTTTCAGACACAAAATGGGTTTTAGGGTCTGGGTCTTTAAATATTTATGTTGGGGGTTCTGCTTTTTTTGAGGTTTACACTTTTCTCTCTCCTTTTCCTCTTGAAAAGCAGCCTGCCACAGCAGGTGAGACTCCGAAGCTGATAGTTCCACAAAACAGGCCATGGAAGAATTCACACCTGCATTTAGCCATAGTGATATGCACATCTAAAGGTTAATCCCTGGCTCCCAGCCCTACTCTTTAGAATTCCCTTATCATCCCCATCTATTCCCTGAGATGTGTCAAGGCCCTTTTCTTATGACTCAAAGAGCACTCTTTTGAAGTGTACAAGGGGAGTCTCTCTCTGGCTTCTTCTGGTGTATCCTATCCAGATCACAGTAATGCAGCAATACATAAATCTGGCTCTGAGGAAATTCCTCTACTCTTCATGTCTTTCCCAGACGGGCCTGGGCTTCCCAAAATGGAATGCAAGGTCCTCCATGTAATGTACCAATACAGTCACTCTTTCACTCGGTGTCTGGCTATAGCACATACACTATCCAGTATTGTTACCTCAGAGTTTTGGGTTACAGCAGATATTCTCTCCCTTGCTAAGATTATCATAATACCTTTATCCACTGGAATGTTCCTGACAACCTTAAGCAGGCTATAATTCTCCCATTCCCCCAAAAACTTAATTCTAGTTCTGAAATCTTATCCAACTATAAACCCATCATACTTCTACCTTGTGTTAGATATGCTTTTGGAATCTGTGTGAAGCATTTAACTGTACGCTCACTTGGAGACCAACAACATCTGAGTTTGGCCTCTGAAAACAAAATTTGCTGTACAGCCCGCGAAATTGAAAGAGACTGGGAGGCAGAATCATCATGCTCAAGACTCCTCTTGCCTTTGAGACTGGAATCTGATTACCACAAGTTTCACAAAGAACCAAAGCGTCACCTACTCACCTCTTCAGATATACCGTTTACTAGACAAGACTGTCATTCTTTTCTACATATCTTTCATATTTGTTGAGTAATTGGAACTTCTCACCATGGAACTTTACCGACCCATCACATGATTAAGGATAGAAAATGTTTTCTGCCAATATACTTGGCCTGCTCATTAATGTTCAGTTGGGACCTACTCAAGGCTTTGCGATATTGCTTTCTCCAACATGGCATATGCAACTTACCTAGGATGACATCTAATTCTACCTGACTCTTTTAGATTTCTGGTTTACCCCTACAAGTGACAGTTCCGTGGATTTTTCCTGATAAATCTAGATTGATGTTCCAGCGGAAAACCCTGAAGAATAACCCATTCAAATACTGCTTCAGCGTGTCTGCAGTAATCAATATGTAACTCCACCCCATCATGCGAATAGCTTGTAGACCAATCCCAGCTTTGTGCATCACTGTAGCACAAACAAATGCAAAAACGATGCATATAAAATGAAGCTTCAGACTGCACAAACGTTTCTTCAGATTTATCTCTGCAGATACTAATGGCAGAAAAAAAAATTGGTAAAAAATTAATTGTGCTTGGAGTGGAAATAGTAAAGCCCTTCTCTATAGTTTGCTTAATTCTGGAGTTGATCGAGTTACGTGTCTTTGTTTATTATTGCAATTCAACTGATTATCAATCAACAGCACATTATCTTCCCATTAGTTCCCATTGGTTAGTTTGTTTGTCACGCCCACTCTAACTGGTCTAAAACAGCCTTACTGACTACAAGTGCCTGTCCACTGTTGTTGTAGAATGCCTGTATTCCCATAGCTATTCTTCAAATTCAGCGTTCTTCAGTTACTGTAATGCCTTTTAAGTCCTTTCCGGTCCAGGTTTCAAACTGCCTTAAGATAGCTTGTGATCAGACTTTAGCATAGCATTACAAAATAGAATGATGAATGGAGTGTCAAAACTTTCCAAACACTCACCCCCAGTCACAGAGCTGGGTTTAATCATCCTTATTTTGCTTGCCACGTCACCCCAGTTTGGACCCAGCAATATGCAAATCAGTCTTGACCCTGTTCCTCATGGGAACAGTCCAGCCCGAACTGCCAAGCCATGTCCTCCATGGAACGGAAACAAGCATCCTCGGACTGGTTTCACAACATCACCCCTCATCAGCCAGGGTAGCTTGAATCCAGTGGCACAGTGAGCATGGGACCTATATCTGGGCATACCCTTCCCACTTGGGGCGACCAAAAGCAAAAGGAACAAGTGTTGAACAGAATGCTGAACAATGCAAACATTCATCCCCAGTCACAAAGATCTGGGTTAAATCCATCGTTCTTTTGCCCACCACACTTCCCCATCCAATTGCAAATTAGTCTTGACCCTGCTCCCCATGGGCACAGTCCAACCCGAACTGCTAGGACAGATTCTCCCTGAACCGGAAACAAGCATCCTGGGACCAGTTTTGGGGTATCCACCCCTCATCAGCCAGGCTAGCTTGGATTCAATGGCACAGCGAGCAAGGGACCCACGTCTCAGCATACCCTTAGCCACTTAGGGTGCACATAGTAACATCACAAAATAAAATGGTGGCTGGAGTGTTGAAACATTTCAAGCACTTGTCCCCAGTCATCAGATCTGGGTTTAATCAATTCTCTCCACGTCACCCCGGTCTGGAAACAACCATATACCAATCAGTTTTGACCCTGCTCCCCATGGGGTATTATCCTGAAAACCGGTCCCAGGATGCTTGTTTCCAGTCCGAAGAAGGACCTGGTCTGGCAGTTCAGGCTGGACTGTTCCCATGGGGAACAGGGTCAAGACTGATTTGTATATGGCTGTGTCTAAACTGGAATGGCATGCTGTGCAAAAAAGCCCAGATTTCTGTAGTGGGGGTGAATGTTTGACATTGTTCAGCATTCCGTCCATCAATTGCTCTTTATGCATACTTTACACCTGACACATGCTACGGGAAGGCATATGTATGTATCATACTTCGATAACTGCAAATAGACACATGCTCTGCTTTACTGTACAAGCTATGAAGTGTTCTCACAGGAGTTGTTTTTGTTTTTAGGAATTGAAAGATATAGCGCTAAATACAGCCTGGAGAAAGCCAAAGAACTGGACGCGCAGTGGACCCCAGGTAAATTAAAAATGCCAGGTGTATACCAAATAGATTTGAGTGCTGAAGAACTATTTTTGACATTCAGTAGGGTAAATCACTCAACCATTTTTCTGTAACTTGGCTTTAATAATTATTAAGATTATTATTGCAGATTTGATTGGTTGATGAGTGTTGTATTAATTATCTGTTTAGTTTAAGTTGTGTTAGAAGTCAGTGACCCATACACTTGTTTCTTATCTTTTGAGCCATTTTTCAGGACATAGAGACCACGATCCATCCCTTGGTCCAATCATTAAAGGCACCTAATGCTATGAAGTTCATCAAAGCAGCCGCGCACTCGCCTTATGGGTATACTGAATTGTTTTAAGTGTTTTGTTTACTAGTTTGGTAGTTTCCCCATGTGGAATGGCACATCATTTGGTGAGTGCGTTATGTTTCTCCATGACTTGTCCACCGGGTCCCTATGTTAAGACTGTGGACAGTTTAACTTTAGTAGAAATTGGTTATTTTAGTGGACTCGCCACCACACAAGAATTCTTAATAATGGTTTAGTTTGACTTTTACAAGAAAGTGCATGTTACTTATTAGTATTGTGTCAAAACAAAGATTTACTAAAACAACCATGGGAGGACATTTCCTAATGATGTACCAAGAAAGGTAGTTCCAGTTAAAACATGGCCTCAATGATAAAATATCTATTTAAAGAAACTGCTGCTTCCCACAACTAGCACATCACAATTAAATATGTCTTCATGCTCATAAAAATAATTATATATAGACATTACTTTCATATTTACATGAAACAAAAGGTACATACTGTTGGACTTGGTTCTTTTTGCAGGGTCATCCCTGAACTTTTTGCCCCCCTCATAGTCTTTTTTCTGACTTGGTGTTGGTGGTTTAGGACTCTGGGTACTTTATCGCTGCGTCCAGTGTAAAGTGCATGTGCTCTCTATGGTAAAACGTGGTAAGATTGGTCTACACCTGTTTGGCGTATTTAATTTACCTATCAGTCCCCAGTAATGTGGTATCTCATATACCCGGGGCCAGTAAATTAAATGCTACTTGTGGGCTTGCAGCGCTGATTGCCCCACCCACCGAAGTAGCCTTTCAAACCTGTCTCAGGCCTCTGCCATTGCGGGGCCTGCACATGCAGTTTACTGCCGCTGTGACTTGGCACATAAAATGAGTGCCACTTCTGTGACTCATTATACTACATATCAGTCACCCCATAGGTAGGGTGCATTGTAGGTAAAAGTTAGTACATGTGCCTTAACTGTGTGGCATGTTCTGGTAGTGATAAGCAGCCATTTTGGTGTCTCACTGCTTTGAGGCTGCCCTCTCCTAGGAATGCATTGGGGATTCCCTGATAAGTGTTTCAGTGGTAATTCCTGATCTGAGAGGAGTAGCGGGTTCAAGTTTGGTATGTTTGGAATAGTGGTAATAAATGCTGTGTAATGGTGTGCACCGATTTATTATCACTATTTTAGAAATGCCACTTTTAGAAGTGGGCATTTCTCTGTGCTGTGTGTCTTTGTACCTGCCTGATGTGTATTGCATGTCTGGCTCTGGAGTGACAGGGGCTGATTAGGTGCAGTGGCTCCAGAGGGGCTGGGTGAGTCAGCGCTAGGCTGAATAGGCAGATCTGCATTTGGAGTAGTGAGGGGAGTAGGTCCTGAACCTGAATAGGTCTGTGCCTGCCTTGTACAATGCTGGCTCCGCCCCCCTGTGGTGGGTCTGGAGCCAGAGCCTAACCTAACAATGCGGGTGTGTGAGCTCTGTAAAGAAATGCTTGAGTACCCCCCAGAACTGGTTTGGACTAGGTCCAGTGCCCTGTGCCAGGAGGAAAAACAAAGACAAATGAGGTATACATATTGGGGCTGTGACCCCATGTAAAGTGTACCTGCTTGGAGCTGAAGGACAGCTGGGCGGGAGGAGGAACTGCCGTGGGAACCAGCTGCTGACTCCTGAGGTTCCTTATGTGCGGGCCTGCCTGTGCCCAGCTCTGCCCCTTTGGACTTTGGGGCCCATCGCGTGGTGAGCGCTGGACCTGTTCCCTGAAGGGCTTGGGGGATCCTGCCCTCCAGCCCTCAGAAGCCGTAGTGCCTAGTGGGGAAAGGAGCGCTTTATTCCCTGCAGTGTGGGCAGCGCCTCCCGCTGTTCTATGGCATAAGCAACGGAGGGGAGAGCCAATTTGTGGAAAGCGCTCTCCCGCTCCTGGTCGTACCCCCTATCTCGTTTCCATTTATAGGCAGCCGGGGCTCTGCTACATGGCTCTGGGCTGTGAGGAAACACCAAAAGCCCTCCAGAGTCCCTGGCCGGGAATACCCGGGGAGATCAGGAGGCCGGCGGGAGCCCACCCCATATTTGTGGACACTAAGGAGCTGCGGTTCGGGAGCTACCGCTTGTTGTTGAAACGCCAGCTGTCCACCAGCCCTGTGGTGGGGAGGCCGGAAGCCAGGCAGTGGTGGCCTGCTTGTGGGCGTGGCCGGCAGCCAGAAAGCAGAGCATAGAGGCCGGAGCGGAAGACAGGCAACCTTGTGCCTGGTTTCAGGCGGTGCTCCCGTTGTGACGAGGAGAGCTCCGCGTATGGCAGACTGGGACCTTGCTCTGTGTCCCGAGGGCCAGCGGTGCAGCAGCCAAAGGTCAGAGGTGGTGCCAGAGTCAACCCGGCCCGCAGGGCGGGATCGAAGCAACACCCATGACTGCAGGTCACCGATTGCAGCAGATTGCTGCACTCTATCTTACTCAGCCCCCAAAGAAGTGGTGAGTGGGGATGAGCCTCTAGTTACTTATACCCGGGCCATGGTAGTGACCGGCCCTGCCATTTCCGTTTGCTGCGTCGCAGCTGCACCCTCACTGGATGTTGGGGGGCAGACTTCCTTTTTCGGCATTCCCGGGCAAGCCCAGTAGGGGCCCAGATCGG
This sequence comes from Triturus cristatus, assembly GCF_964204655.1. NCBI lineage: Eukaryota > Metazoa > Chordata > Amphibia > Caudata > Salamandridae > Triturus > Triturus cristatus. The sequence continues at coordinate 565,476,760 of NC_140581.1, forward strand.
GAAGGGTCGCTAAGGAGGAGCTACCCCGGGCCGTAGTGTGAGGTCCGGATGAGACCTAGATCGGCGGCCTCGATGCTCCATGCTGTGTGGGGGTAACCATTGCATCACAGGACGGACCGTGTGTGCACCTAATAAGTGATTACTCTGGTGCACTGCTGATTATGATGCATGCCTAATGTGATTTATGCCTAAGAGAGGCAGGATGTGTTGTGTTCACCACGGTGCACTATAGCTGGTTATGTTTTGCATAATGTATTTATGCTAAATGCCTCTACCTGAAGTTACTGGTTGTGATCGTTTACTACTTGTGCGATTCTAATGGTGATGACAGTGGCCCGGTTGGCCCTGTAATGCTTATAGTCCCCTGTAAAACAATACTTAGTGCCAGGTGGCACAGGGTACATTTGTGATTATGCTCTAATGTTTTTTATGGATAATACAAAGGCTATTTTAGATATAACCTTGTGTGGAGTTTCTTTTGTGGTGTGCCTAGTGTGTCGCTGCTGTGGGTGTGTGTGTGTGTGTGTGTGTGTGTGTGTGTTGCGCAAACGCTTTACACATTGCCTCTGGGATAAGCCTGGCTGCTTGTGCCAAGCTACCAAGGGGGTGGGCAGGGGTTATCTTCAGCTTGTAACTCCCTTGCCTTGACTAGTGTTGGTTTCTACATGACTTAGGCGTATGCCCTAGCCAACCATGAGTTCCATTTCTATCACATAACCAGTATCCTCACCCTTGTCCTTGCAATAAGATAAAGCACAAAAAGCCTTATGACAGCTGCTTGTTTGACCAGCGGTTTTAAGATATCAGTGGACTTAATAGTTGGAGGATAGAATTTTTGTACCAGACACGATAGATCGACATTTCAGATCATTCAGATCCCACATAAAAAATTGCTCTTCATAAAATGGAAAAACCAAAGTCCAGACTACTAAAAGACAAAATCAAACATCGAGATAAGTACTTACCCACTTTTGCAATTTATTAGCTTCCACAATGTAATCAAGTCAAAGTGTTGCACCCACTCACAGTTATTTAATTAAAATGATTTCCAAATAACACAAAATACTGTATGCACAAATTTAATTTTCATTTTTGCAATTCTATATGGACAAATCGATGACACCCGCTGGGAGAAGATCTTCGCCTCACAGCTTGTGGCTAACTTATTTTGTCTCACCTGGCATTTTCCCTTAAATCATCCCATGTAGTGGCTATGTGTCGTCAGAGGCACCGGGGAATAAGCTGTGCCTGACATAAGTGGCCATTTGGAAAACTGTGGTGCTGGATGAGATCTAGGCCTACGTCCCAGCATTTTGTGTATGGTGTCCATTTTGGGTGGTGGCAGTGTAGGAAGCCGCATTGCTGGAGGTCCTAAGGGACTATAGTATAAATGTCTGCATCTGTTTATGGTGAACCTCTTGAAGGAGTCCGTTGATAAAGGAGCCTCGTTGAAAATACCACGCTCCTTAGTCTTCATCCCGAAGACCAGGTACAAGTGTGCAAGTCATCTACTGAGTTTTATAGTGCAGAAAGTCTTTGGAGGGCACTCCAGGGGTTGTCACCCTTCTGATAGTAGCACTAAAGCCTTTACCTTTTCCATATTATTTATAGAAAAGGATTTGACTGAGCTAGCACTGAACAATGAAGTCCTAGGTACATATAGGAGTTGTGTTTTAAAATATTTACCGATTGGTTTTTTGTGTGTAAACTTTCCACATACTTTACATGCTAGAGCAAATAGACAGGTGAACAGTCATGCACTTAGGAATGCTCCTCAATGAACATTATATTTGAGGGTCTTGAGCAGAGAAGGTCAAAGGTCATATCTTTGTAGTTGATAATCTCCAGCCCTGTTGGGCTGTTTTCAATAATCTTGGGCTCATTGTACTCCCCTGCTGTGTCCTCTGAAGACCCCATGGCCTCCTTGAGGGCATCTGAGACAGTGGAGTCTAAGGCTTCCCCCAACTGGTCTTGAGGGGTTTAAGGGGACCAGCATCGCTGGCCCTTGGAGACACCCACTAGTCCTAGGGTCAGCCGTAGACAGAATCATTAGTCCATTAGGGGGCTTGCCCTTCCAGCTGTCCATGGTATTGCCGTTGTTGCAGTCTAGTTCCAAAGTATTGCTCTCCTTCATGTTCTGAGATGCCACTTTTATGCCCAGTCCAGGTTGTGGGATTCCCCCTTTGTCTAACCTTCCCCCTTTGATGGGTTTGATGCGGTACTGCTGGTGATACAAAAGGCTGGTATCAGATCTCTTTATGTGTGCAGGGGGAAGCACCTTTGAAGAGTAATCGGGGCAGAGTCCAATCCTTCACCCTCCAGTCTATCAGGAAGACCCATTCCCTTTACACCCAGGCTTCTTTATGTACTGTCTATCTTTTTCACTTATCAGTGGGAGAGCCATAACCTGCCCAGACAGCTGGTAATTCCCAGAAACTTTAGGCAACTTTCTGAATTGCCATTTCTGAAGTAACAATTTAACATTTGAATTCACCATTAAAGAGGACTTTAAATAGCAATAAAAAAGTGGAAGAATGAATTTTCTAGCTGCTACCAATCAGTATTTTGCAGTTAATAAAATTACCATTGTAGCCCAAATGATTCCATATGGTAGTAGCCAGCCTTGCTTCATTGAAAACCGTTTTAGGGATATTTCAGTTAAAAGACATGTTCAACATTAATTTCTACATGTCCCATCTTTAAATATCTGCACCCGACCTTTATGGGCAATAAGACCTACATATAGGTGACTTACTTATATTTAAAAGGAAGTTTTAAGTCTGTCAAAAGGGGCATATTTACAGGTTAAAACTGTCACAGACAGGCTACATGTGTGCAGCTACAAGACTGCGCACAACTGTAGTCTCATGTCCAGCATGTACCTGTGCGCTCAGATATTCATATATAACTAGCCAAGTACCCTTACCCTAGCTATGTCATAGCTGTTTTATATTAAAAGGTGGACACTGGTGGTAAACATGCACAGTCTAACTTACCATGAAATTACTGGAAGTGAGACTCTGGTAGTGAGACTCACCCACCACCATATAGTTCCAAAACAGGGTTATTAAAAAGCAAACAATCTGGGCACACTAAATGGGTGGTACCCATTTGCAATAAACCCCAGTACCAAGTGCGCCAAGAAACTAATGTATAAATTGAATCATTGAACAGTTGTGAAAGAATAAAAATCCCATTGAAGAAGCTGCTACACAACCATATCAGATTCATTAAAAAAAAGATATTACTGATGAGAATACAACCAAGGACTGAGCTCACAGAATTAGAGGCATGGTCGGAGGGTTAGGTGCGGAAAGTTTATGACCAATGTCTAATTCTGCAGAATTGTGCAATAAATTATGTGTTAATGTCAAATATACCACACCTGATCTCCCCGCCACTCTCGAGTGTATGTTTGCTTTAAACAAAGCAGCCACTCAGAAACCGAGCAAACTAAATATCTTATGTACCTCCTAGAAAGTCTTTACCTTAGTACGCTTCTTGCAGAATCCCCTATTGGATTTGCCATTTGTGATGGAGACTTATGCTTCTAGTTCTGCAGTTTGGGGGTGTTTTGTCCCAAAGAGCTTTGGACAACTGAGTTCTGCCATGTGGCTTGTGATACTTTTATGCCTATTGACTATGAACTGAAGACCATGGCGGCTGATTGAGAATTGCTAGTCAAGTTTTGGTGTTAGTCTGCCAGAGGTCTGGTTCTAGTGTCGGTGGGACATTTAAGAAACTGCAACATTATTCCCTCCTCTCAAGTTATTTCAGATACAGAAACTGTGACACAACCCTTATTGTAACACTTAGAATTCAGGGTCCCCCAACTTGTCTTGTTTAAGTGTTAAGTTCATGTCAGGATTCTGTAAGGCCTTTAACTGCCTGCTTGGAGTACACTTTAGTCTATTGACATCTATATTCGAGTAGCAGTGTTGAAAGAGCTAATTGGACTATGGCACACTATATCAGTTGCATTTTTCATAAATGAATGCCACTTGGTTGCATGTGATCCAGTTTGCTAAAGTCTTATTCAATACCACCACCCACTGTCACCTGAAATTGACACTATGTTATTGCATATATTGACATCACCTGCTATGCCTGTTCTCTAGCATTCACAAAGATCTCTTTTGAGATAAAGCCGTTTAGAGTTCTTGGCCTAGGCTCAATGGACCAATTATCCAAGATAAATTTGAAAGCAGTCTAAGCTTCTTAAATGAGATGTGCACATGTTAGATAGGTGACTGGAAAAGGTATGTCCTTGAAAGCACCAGCTTTTGCACCCGCATGAGATCCTTATACCATCCCTTTCTGGATTGATGGAGGTGGGTGACCTTTGGTATTCGGTTGGCGCTTTGCAGGGCTTCTGAGATCCTCTGGGACTTCTAGGTGAGCTCTGTTATTCAGGTGGGTCTTGTCATACATGTGGCAGCCTTGTTTTTTCCAGTAAATGTATCAGTGGTAGGTTACACTGGTGCTGTTCTACTCAGTGAGCACAGGTCAAGCTTTAGTGCTAGTTCCGTCACTCGGTGTGTGGAACTAGTGTTTGTTCGTTTAGGCTTCCTCACCGTCTTCCAAAATGTCTATCTTTTTCCTGGATTTCCCTGTAAGATCTCTTGCTACTTGCTCTTAATGTGCTTTTAGTTACAATGTGACTAACAAGACAGTACATTCCTGAGTGACTGTTAGGAGACTGGAACTACCTCAATCACATTTCAATCTCTTCTCAACAAGCTCTGTTACTAGGTGCTCCGAATTCTTTGATAAAGAAGCTTCAAAGAATCCAGACAATAGCTGCCAAGTTAGCTTTAAAGAGACAGCGTAGGTCATCTGCTTCTTTATCCCTTAAAGATCTCCACTGGCTGCCGATTATGCAAAGAATACAGTTTAAATCGCTCTGCATTGTCTTCAAGGCAGTACATGAAAGGGACCTAGACCACTGCAGAGTGAATTTACCTGGTATACCCCGACCAGAAGCCTTGGGTCATCTACAACCAAGCTGGTGAGCACATCTAGATTTAGAAAAAAAACAGGATTGGAGGCAGAGCATTTAGCTCTGTAGCTGCGCGCTATGGAATGAACTCCCAGTCATTCTCAGACAAACAGATGATCTTCCTTACTTCAGAAAAAAGCTCACAACTTGGCTTTTCCCTACGATATAATGGAGCCCAGGCTTTGCTCTGAATAATTCCATCTGGTCTGGTTGCTTATGTGCTTAATGGAATTTAAGGTAATCTCAGCGCCAGGATACCCGTGGGGTGATAGTGCGCTTTATAAGTGTGTTTTACATTACATTACATTACATTACGAGGTACAGGGTTACCAAAGAAAGTCCTGCTTATCTTCTATAGCGTTACAGAAATTGTTCCCTCACAGACCAACCCTGTAGAAGTCCTCTCAGTGTAAAACATGGACAAAATAATAATAGGTGGCAATTGTGAATGCAGCCCACTGCAAACATGGACAACTTCGAGATCTTGTTGCCAGCCAATGAGATCCGCCAGAGCAGTAAGGACCAAACTAAGGTGCTGGTAGTGATACCAGAGAAGCATGGCTCCGCTCATTTACTGGCAGGAATGCATCTTTCTGGACTAACTGGTCATCCATTTGAAACTTCAGTACTGAACAATTCGAAATCCAATAAAATGAGAGTCTCCGGGGACTTCAGAACTAATCTGTAGCCTGATGATGGCTTGGAAAATGATTTGAAAACTATTCCATAAAAAGGAACACATTGTGTGAGCATTTAGTTTTTTAAGTTACAACTGAGCTTAATCTGGTCTAATATTGAGTGAATGAAGTATGGAAAACTTTAAAGCAAACCGAACACAGTCTATGCCTGAGAAGCCATTAGAACCCAGAGCTTTTTAAGAGAACCAAAAGACTCAGTTTAGGGGCAACTGTGATTCAGTGTAGCTCTTTTTCGCATCACTTCTTTGTTGGAGAAATTAAATTCAAAACAAAACAGCTGCATGCATGAAGTTTCTTTTCAGTGACACAAACTGGTAGATAAATGATCTGGAAAGAGTATGACAACAAGCTATGTTGCCTAATCGTGCTTTGGCGAGCGAGGGTATTATTAACATAGTATAGCCGCAGTCTACAGATTATGTGATCAATTGGGGATACATTGTAGATTCCAAGAGGAGCGGTGTATAGGGCAGAGTAGGGGAAGGGATTGAGAAGCCAGCAAGACAAGATTTTAGAGGGAGGAGGCTCAAACCAAAGTATTGAGATACGCCTGAAAGAGACACGGTGTTAAAACAAGCCATGAATGATGTGCACTGGGCTTTCTATGTAATAGTGGATAACTGAGCATGTGGAATTGCACACTGCTTTTAGGGGACAAGAAATATATGCATGGACTAATGGATACCAAGCAGGTATGTGTTGCCGTACACTAGTATAAAAACAACATGTCAATCACCCAAATGAACTATATTAAACATATATAGACGACCATGGCTAATCAGTATGAGAAATGAAGTTTAAGTGTCTCAGGAAGAAACATGTTGTGCAGAATGGCAGAGATCTACAGTTGAAGGGGGCCATATGCACCAAACATCTCGAGTTAGGAAAAGATTCACCAAAGAAGGGTCCCCACACTTGTTTGAAGGCCAAGGCCTGATCATCCACCCTGCAAATGATAATCTCACCATGTGTTATCATCCTCTCGTCTCTAAGCTATTCAACTCGGGTGGGAGCAGTGTTCTGTCTTGGGTTATTTAGGATATAGATCTTGACAACAGCTAGGGAAGTTGCAGTCCACCCAAGATAGTGCACAGGCACAGAGATGTCCGGGATGATGTGTAACATTGTGAGTGAATAAACAGGGGAATGTAGAGGACACCGGTGTGTTCCATTCTCTTTCAGAGTCAACCAATAAGACTGTAAGCTGGAAATATACCATAGCTAATGCAACAGATCATGATCATGACTACTGCAACAACCCACAGGTCAAGTGGTCCAATAGGCCAGCTTTCTGCAACTTCAGGGGAATGAGTACCACTCGTGCAGGATTTTGAAAAATTTCAACTAGAGCTAAGGTTCTTGGACAAATATATTATGAGACAATAAAAGGGAAGTCCAGTTCCCATGAGTAAATTATTCACCCAAAACATTTTGAGACCTCATCCTAGAAGAGATTTTGACCGGATTAGAGAATGCCATATTCCAGGTTGTAGTCTCCAGCCACTTTGGTGGTCTCATTAATTACTCAGAGGTTGTAGGATATTCAAGAATCCGTGAATCTGCATTGGATGTGTCGATTGGTGATACTGTCTGTCGTGCGATTCTTCATAATTTCACACCAGAAATGACAGGGAGAGACAGCCCTTGTGAAGATGACCCCAGTTCCAGAAGAAACTAGAGGGTCAAAAGTGGGTAGGTCTGGCACATTTTTATGTGACTGGTGAAGAAACCATTGCTGCTAATGCGCACACTCTAGGAAACCTAGTCTTTTGACCTTGAGAAATCGTTCCCAAAACGTACTCCTAACAGGGTGCAAATGTGATAACTCCATTCTACATGCTCAAAGGTCACTTTCACCTTCATTGCGAGGGACAAGGCCTCTGATAAAAAAAGTTGTTTGATTGTTACAATAGACATGCCTAGGATCCCAAAAAGTCCCTAGATGATCATCCTGGAATAAAGCCAACTTGAGAGGGGTGAGTCCGTGATGGCATGACTGTGCGCAATCGATTTGCTAAAACTGTTGCCTTTTGACAACATTGATTAGGGAAATAGGACAGTACCTGGAGCAGTTGAGGGGTACGTTCCCTCCTTTTGGGATAAGTGAAATAGTAGCTCTGATTGAAATCAGTCTGAGGAGCCGCAAGGCCTTCGTTTTCTGTAGTGCTGCATAGAATCCTCTGGTGAACCCGTCCTCCAACCAGGAACCTACATGTAGAGAGATAGGAGATTGTATATCTATTCCATTATTATCTCTGCCTCCAATAGAACTCTGGTATCCAGGAACAGGCTACTTGTGTGTAAGCAGTGAACAAAGGCTTCTTCAAAGTCCACTGTTTGGGAAGTCTCCAAATCATAAAGGGCTTTTCATTGGAAAGTGAACGTTTATGCATCATCAATAAGGTGAGTAATTAGGTTCCCCTCACAAACTCGAGCAATGGCTTTGGGCGTCTGTGCATCTCTGTATCTGAGCGGAACAGCCAGTAAGTAGTCTCTTTGCCCTATTTGTAGCAGTACCACATTTAATTTGACTAGGGCTCCTTCCGCTTTGAGAAAACAAAATGTTGAAGGTATCTTTGTAGATTCCAAGTGGTGTCTAGAGATAGGAGTAGGGCCATAATTATACTGCATTTTCAAGTCTTGCATGCCAAGCTTCAGGCGATCACACTCCGAGTTTCGTTTCTATCTAGCCATATTATTGTTTTATCAGGAATCCTCTCAACGACACTTTCACACCTGCCTAGAGAATATTTGAGCTGACCTGGCAGATCCCTCATTCAAATCTTTGTAGATTCATTTATGAAATCTAAGGAAGTCCTTCTCTTGCAGGTTCCTATATCTATTGGTTTGCATACACTACAGTGTAAGCGGGGGAGAGCAACATATCCAAAATCCTGTTTTAGAGTTATCGGTGATCCGACTCGGTAGAATTTCACAGCAGGAAATGTCAGGAAGCATCAATACTTGTGTCAGACAGAAACCAGTTTGTGAGGATCTGCAATGGGCAAAGGAAGGTATATCTTCTATCAGTTATGTGTAAGAGGCACGGTTTTTCAAGCTGATCATGATTGTGTAGCATCACCTGTCAATATCATTGCCCTGATTGGTTGTCCGGAAGTGTTGACTACCTGTCGGGGACCAGATTACACTCACTGCCCACCACCATCCTTGTAGAGCCAAATTCCACAAACAACCTACATAGGTTAGATAGAAGGCGAGCTTATGGATATTATCAGCATATACCACCCCCACTATCGGTGTTTCATACACTCTGGCCACTTATACAAATGTGTAATGTTTCACAGGATCAAGTGAGTGTTTGAAAAATCTGTGAGAGACACATTTCCAAATGAGGATGGCTACGTTGCCTTTATTGGAGCCTTTACCAAACTTGCATGCAGCTCAAGCCCACTGCTGATTACAGATCTCACCCATTCCTTTCTCAGCTTGCTGAATTCTGCCACTGATGGGTCTCACGAAGAAGAGCAATATCAGTCTTTTACATATTGAGGTAATGGAGGACCGTCTTCATTTTAATATAATAGGACAACTTTTAACTTGGAGCAATGTCATTATAAGCAGCTTATCTGTTGTACCTTTGGGGAACATGATGGGGAATTTGCAAGTTGCCCATCAGTTAGTTCTGAAAAATTTCACAGATGTGTACTAGGAAATGACAGGAAAGGTGAACCAATGAGTCAGTCGCCCATGGAGTTAAGAATTGGAGATCACATGCCTGTTCGATTATGAAAAGTGTTGATGTTGTGAGAAGGATGATCAGTGGTAATATAGGGCTGAGGTGTGGCACAATGGCAGAGTGGGGTTCACAGTTCTATCACCGGCTGCAGCTTAGCTCAGCATCATGTGGCTCTGGGTAATAGCTCACTTAATCTCCCCAATGGCCCCCACGGCCTTGAAACCCTTGAGGGGTGATGTGTTCACGCTTTACAAACAGGAATTATTATTATTATTATTGGGAGTTAGGAGGAAATAAGGCAAGTTGAGGGAGGGGTTAAAATGCAGGAAAAATAGGGAGAAGGGGCTGGGGAGGTAGATATGTTATTGCAGGGAAAGTGAAGTGGTCTCTTCATCTTAGTGACTGAGAGCTAAATTCCAGTGTCATGAGTTGGCACCTAACAGACCTAAACAGGCACAATGTGAGGGTCAGAAACGAGGTCCTCTGAGGAACAGGTGTGGAGAAATTGAATAGACAGTTTAAGTAAGTCCCAGATACAGTCTAGGCGTCATCTGTGCGTCACCATTCACTAGGGTATCAGATATATTGTAAAGTCATAAAGTCTGGACACAACAGAAATATTTTTAACAAGGCGGCTGTAACAACATCAGGCAGGCTGTAGACATTGGAAGCATTATGAAATGACTCCCCAAGCAGCTTGCATTGAGGCAAAGACAGCCATCCATTAACATGTATGAGACTTCACGGAGGAGATCAGTCCTTTGTCTTTGAGTCTTCTTTCAGGGGGGACTGAGACTTGTCTGATTCATTAATCAGCTTCTCACAATGTGATAAAGACTTTCTCTGTCAGTGTGTGTGATGTGTCCCAGATGATGGAACATTCGGAGGGTTTGAACTTTGTTGGGAGCAATTCTTCTGTGCCTGATCCAGCGTTTGCGGGATTCACTGAAGTCTCCATGTATGATTGATTAGATAGGGAGTCCAGAAAATCCTTGAGTTCATCTAGTTTCATGGATTCTTTCATCTTGCTGTCCGTCGTGATTATAATTATCACTGGTACCAGGAGACCATGCTTAATATCCCTATGACACAACTGAGGAAGAAGTGAGAAATGTTCCTCTTAATGATTGAGTACAGAATAACCAAGGGATCTGTGGATAGGACGTCCACCTAGAAGGAACAGTGTCATTTTTAGGTCTCGCCTGGCAATCACGTAAGCGATCGCTCAGCGAGACTTATGTAGGGGCTTCAGAAAATGCTCCCAAAGGCTTCCCAGGCGGATCGGGTGGCGGTTACGCGCACAACCACGCGCATTCCATTTGTCACCAGCTACTTCCTCCGCGTGCGCCGCCTCACGCATTCAGAGAGATTTAATAAGGGGCACAAGACCTTAGGAATGCGGTTTATGGCCAGTGCATGTGAGGCATTCAAGCGCGAAGCTGGCATCTGGCATCGGACTTGAAAGTAGCAGACTGCTTTCGCCAGCGCGCGCTCGGTCTCACTTCCTGCACCCCCTCTTACAACAATTAACTTTCATTATAACTCACACCCCATATACTCGTTCCCTCCCACCCTTCCTTTGATGTCCGCTTTTCTTGTTGTTTACAAACCACGCCACACACTGTTGCACGCCACACACTGTTGCACGCCACACACTGCTGCACGCCACACACTGCTGCACGCCACACACTGCTGCACGCCACACACTGCTGCACGCCACACACTGCTGCACGCCACACACTGCTGCACGCCACACACTGCTGCACGCCACACACTGCTGCACGCCTCACACTGCTGCACGCCTCACACTGCTGCACGCCTCACACTGCTGCACGCCTCACACTGCTGCACGCCTCACACTGCTGCACACCACACACTGATGCACGCCACACACTGATGCATGCCGCTGCACGCCACACACTGATGCATGCCGCTGCACGCCACACACTGCTGCACGCCGCACGCTGCTGCACGCCACACACTGCTGCACGAAACACTGCTGCACTCCACACACTGCTGCACACCGCACACTGCTGCACGCCACACACTGCTGCACACTGCTGCATTACTCACTGCTGCATGCTGCACGACACTGCTGCACGCCGCACACTGCTGCACGCCGCACACTGCTGCACGCCGCACACTGCTGCACGCCTCACACTGCTGCACGCCTCACACTGCTGCACGCCTCACACTGCTGCACGCCTCACACTGCTGCATGCCGCACACTGCTGCACGCCACATACTGCTGCACGCCACACACTGCTGCATGCTGCTGCACACCACACACTGCTGCACGCCGCACACTGCTGCATGCCGCACACTGCTGCACGCCACACACTGCTGCACGCCACACACTGCGGCACGCCGCACACTGCTGCACGCCACACACTGCTGCACACTGCTGCATTACTCACTGCTGCATGCTGCACGACACTGCTGCACGCCGCACACTGCTGCACGCTGCACGCCGCACACTTCTGCACGCCGCACACTGCTGCACACCGCTGCACGCCACACAGTGCTGCATGCCTCACACTGCTATACGAAACACTGCTGCATGCCACACACTGCAGCAAGCCGCACACTGCTGCACGCCGCACACTGTTGCACTTCACACACTGCTTTTATGCGAGTTTATGCTACTGACATTGTAAATGACAATGCCTTTTATTTGTTTTAAAACCAAAACATAAATAAAAGGCATTGTAATTTGACAATGCCAATAGCTCAAACTCTTATAAATGCGAGACCTATTGCATTGCAAATGCTTGTTGTTTTTTACTTCTGAAGTATAACTCTGGTATGCTGATGCTGTAGGAAGCAAACGTTGATCAGACACTTTGTCTTCCCCGTCCAAATGTTTAGGCCTTATGCAATGTGCTGTCTGGCATTCCACTGGACTTGTGAACTGGATTTTGAGGAGAAGTGGGATCAAGTAATGTAGTAATTCCATCATATCACCTTTTTCTGCTTTTTCTCTGATGCCAGAGAAGTGGATATTGTTGCACTGAGCTGTTTTCTAACTCTGCCACCTTTTGATAGAGGTACAGGCTTTCATTGTCCCAGTCTGGGCACCTATCTAGGCTTTTTTCACTGATTCGTACCCTTGTTTCTATGAATTAAAGACGTTAATGAAAGGTTGAGATGTCTGCCATACGACTTTTATTTTGAAAGATACATATGAAACCTTGGAATCCAGTTTGATCGTTGTTGTAAAGCTTTTAATATTAAATTCTAGAGAGAACTCTGAAACTAACTGTGCATAGATTCAGTAAGCACCTCGGAAAAGAATAATTGACTTGCTGGATGCTGACATGATTGTCAAATTATTGGGCGGAGCGTGTGCAGCGTTGGGATCCCCATGCCATATGACTGATCAATCCCTTGGTGTGTCAGCAGAGTATCAAAACTCCCTCCATGATCAATAATCGGAGATGATCAGTTCATCCCCATACTGAGGTAGTTTCTGAGCAGCTTTTGGTTGGATGGCATTATAAGGCGCTACTGTATAGTTTATCATATCATATGTACTGGTTCAGGCACAGCACATAATAAAAATCCAAATAGAGAGAGAGGTGCCAGTTATGGAACAGTATGTCCATGAGCCCTTTCCCTAGAGTTAGGGATGATCAACATGCGCTCTGTACCAATATTGCTGAAGGGTGCATGGAAGCTGTTTTATCTTATTATAACATTCAGTGTCTTTAAATATCACTGCCTATGGCTGTTGCCAATTATATGACCTGTCCTCGGGGCCACCTAGAGAAGCTCCTGGGTTTCATGGGAAATCCTTTAAGGGCAACCAGATAAAGTCCCTTTCTGAAATCAGGAGTGGTCCATATCCGCACAGAGTTGACTGACAGATCATGTAGCTTTGGGGAAATATAAAACATATTGGATCTTGGAATATGGATTATAGTTTGAGGTGAGTATCAATATATGAAGTTGCTTGTCTGCTGCCCCAAAGTGAACCGCGGCACTGCACACACCCCAGTCTGGGCAGACACTTGCAGCTATGGATTCCAATGTGATTAACAAGCATCTTAGTCTGTGAGTTGGTAAATGGGTGCTGGCTAGACCTTAACAAAGCGTGAGTGGGTAGATCCATCTAGAGGGTGCCCTCCTCCATTTTCCTATCAATTGTGGATCTGCTCCATTGTCCTTTGAGGATGGGCAGGGCAGGAGATGCCACGGTCATCAAGATCTGTCTCTTGTTTAACAGGTCATCACTAGAAATATTTTCCAGTTCTGGGTGGTATAAGTGACACTGGCGCCTGAATCTGTGGGCAAGGCAGGCCCCCATGACTAGAAGTGTTACTCAAAAAGGCACTGTGCTTGACAAATTGGTTGCTGCCATGATCCTCATTCAATGTAAAGATTAATGCTGCAAGCGAGTGCTATATGGTGTTGATGATATTGATTAACATGCATGATGTGCATATGGTAATTTACAGCTCATTGTTAAAGTCCTTTTTATAGCACCTCGATTTAGCATCTCACTTTTCATGAAAAATAATGGGAGGTCAATTTATAACATCATGAGGCACACGTAATTATATCTTGATTCAATACAACAAAGTAGTAGGAAAAAACAAAGGTGAGATTTTTCTTCTTGTAGTTGATTTATTATTCAGCACTTCCACTACTTCTTAAGTAGATCTTTTGAGCTTTTGCCCTATAGCCAACACGTGTTTCGTCGTATTTGGAGGGGTGGCCCCACGACTTACTCAAGGCTATTTGATTTTCATAGTCCTTTGTATAATCCTTAAGTCCATTAGTTTACTTCACCCCAGAAATGTTTATGCTTTTAGACCAGTCTGCAGCTTACTCGCTCACACACTCTACTGATTCTAAGTTGGCAGTGCATCTTAGGGAAGATGAACACTTAGGGAAGAGGTTCTGCATCCAAGCTCCTCTCATCGGCATGTAATTTGCTATAAAGTGTTCAAACCTGAACGAAATATGCACTTCTGAAATCGAAGACTTCAGAGATTACGTTGATACTGCATGAGCCTTGCCTAAGGAACTGTGAACCATGAACAGAGAGTGGCATTCAGTGATCACATACATGGTTCTAGCTGTCCGTAGGAGCTGCTATGCTTCGTGAAGGGGACCAGTACAATGGTATGAGCGAGGAGTTGCATTCTCAAACTTCAGACTTTGTCTTCTGATCATTGCAGGTATGCTATTCTGAAAGTGTCAACTGTGCTAAACCAATGTATGTGACCAGTATGAGCTCAGGGATGCACATAGATTACAACATCCTGACGAACGCAACTGCACATTTCTCCCACCCCAATCAGATTCACTCCAGAATGGATTATAGTTTGAGCTCCAATACCATTGTGCACTATATAGTAAAAATGTCAATTGAACCTATGGTAATCTGGGTCCTTTTAGCAATAACATTTTCACTAGATTTGAATAAAAGAAGACAAAACTTGAAAATTGAATCCAGATGTTTTACAAGACCCAACATATAGAAAAGGAATAAAAGAGGCAATTATTTTTTTTTAAAAAAAACAATCCTGAGCAATATTACAGCCCACAATCAGAGGGGCAAGTTTAAAGCGAAAATTAGGGGTACTATGATTGATATCAGAGCACAAATGAATAACATAGCACATGAAAAATTGAAGGCCATATAAATAGACATGTAACTAATTGGAATTACAATTCAGATCTGAGAAGGGACAACACGCTGACTGAGTTTTTGAGTAGTAAGAAATGGATAACCAAACACAACTCCATTACCTATGTGAAGGTAATAAAGCAGGGAAACATTTAGCACTATATCTTCAATCCAAACAAAACTCTAGACACACCCTCAGAACCAAAGACAGAGATAGCACAATATACTCAGACCCTCAGAACATATCAGAAGACTTCCTTGAATTTTACCAACATTTATATCATGCAAATAAAACTGTCGACCCTTAAGAACTTGTCACATTTCCAAATGAGATACATATCCTAATACTGGCAGATGATCAAAAAACCTTTTTAAGTATACATATATCTAATAATAAAAGAACTCAAGGAATGGAAAGCTCCTGACGGACTGATTTCTTGATTCTACAAAAGATATTGGTAAGAATTAAAACCTCCCCTGTTCAAGCTCTTCAAATTAGATGAAAAATCAGAAAATTTCGATAACAACTACAGACACAACTATAACACTCCTATCCAAAATAAGGGAAAGATTTAACTATAGGACAATATCATCAATAATCTGGACTATAGAATCTAGGTAAAAATAATGGCTAAAAGTCTAGAAAAGGTCCTACCTTCTCTGATTGGTTACTATCCGGCAGAGTTCATGATTGGAAGGTTGGTGATCGACAATAAAAGACCCTTCTGTCATATACTAGAACAACCTCAACATAAAACATCACCAGACGTAGCAATAGTAGTCAACGCTGATAAAGTGTTTGATAAGGTGGCATTGTCATTCCTCCATAATGTACGTACGAAATTTGGCTTTGAAGACAACTTAAAAAAATTATTATGGCTCTTTATCCCAACCTATGCCAGTTTAAATTGGGGATACCCTTACAGATACATTTTCTTTAAAGCAAGGTTCTAGACAGTGAGAGGCAAGTGGTAATGTGGTCCTACAGTTGCCCCTAATCCTCCTGTCTTTGAATCTGATTATTGTTGCTCTAGACAATGGGAAACCCCTTACCAATTGATTATAACTATAAAGAGATGCTTCTGATCAACAAATGAGAGTATTAAAATATAGGGATTAAATTCCAATACGTAAGTGGTAGAGTTTGAAATCACTGATTTCCAAGTCTTCTTTTATACATTCTACAAACACTTTAAATGGATATATATATTCCAGGAAACAAACAGGATAACATAGGTCAGCCAACAAGTGTTTCGCCCTTGGCTTGCAAGCCCGGGCTATTTCAAGGCTGTTATGCTCCAAAAACATGCATTATAGTACATTAAACAGTAGTGTCAATCATTGTTCTAGACAGGCCTGCCCACTCTCCTTCCTTGTTCTTATTGGCCATTGAACACTTATTAATAAGAATCAGAACCCAGAAATTGCCGGAATACAAATTGAAAAGCATAGCTTTTAAACCGCATCGTATGTGGATGACATTTTAATCATTATGGAACAAGCTGAAACACCCATTCCTTGTCCAACCCATTGTCCTCAACCGAAGAGCCCGTATGTTCAGACAGAGAAAAAAATGTATCTCCATCTGTGTCAACATCAGCGCCTACGGAGGGTACAGGAGTCTGCAGCAATTCAGTGTGAGGGGCATGGGATGTTGCCATTTGTGAACTGAGTGCGAGGCCTAATGAGACTACGTCTCCCAACGTCCCCCTTGATGGTGAGCCCAGATCCAGAGCAGCCTCAGTACATGGAGCCACCCCAATCAGATTGTCAACAGGCTGCTCCACCTCAGTTTGTAGAGTTACGGCTAAAGATGTGCCCCCATCAATATTTTTAAACATTGCAACAGAAGGAGACGGAGAAACAGCATTTGTCTTCCCAGCTGCAGGTGCAGAATCTGTAATGGCCGTGAGGGGAGCAGGAGGAAGACGAGAGGATCTCCCGACAGCAGGGCTCTGAGTGCCCTTACCGGTAGAGCTCACCCACGGTTTAAACATTGCCGGTAGCGGGACCAAAACCGGCTTAGACGTTTTACTGGCTATTGTAGGTGCCTGGGTCTTTTTGGAAGCATCTGCAGCTGGCAGTGCTACTGGCGGTGTGGGCTGGGCTGGAGCTGGCGCCTGAGTTACTACGGTGGACTTCGCTGCGGCCCGAGGAAGAATCTTTGATTGGTTTTTCGGAGGCATCGATCGGCCGACAGGAGACTGACCTGGCCGACAGGGCTGAGGGGGTTGAGCGAAGTGGAGCGCGAACAAGCTGCTTCCAGGAAAGCGCGGTGCTGCCTAAATCTGGTAATGGAGGTTGCGGCATGAACAACAGAGCCGCCAAAGCATTATCCGTCAGCGGTTACAGGTAAGAACTTCCACCGCCGGCTGGGGCCCCGCACTATGGAGCATAAGGGTTATCAGCTCCTGATGGGGGGGGGGGGAGAACGCTAGTACCGGCTCACTCGGCCAGAGGACAGGCCGCCATCTTGCCAAAACTTTTTTTTCTCTGTCTGAACATACAGGCTCTTCGGTTGAGGACAATGGGTTGGACAAAGACTGGACTGATGACGAGGGCAGTGATATGGGAGACTGGCGAACCAACGATGCCTTAAATTCTATTGGCATCTCTAGAGGTCTCCCCACAGTTTGTAAGGCATCTCAAGATCCTGGCTCAAATATTGGTTCGTTGGCCTGAGACTATTCATTTTTCGCTCAGTCAGTACCCCATGGCACTTCTCAAGACCTAGCGCCCCATGCTCTGGAATCTAATACTGGCTCGCCTCCTGGTGAAATGACACTATAATCTATCAAACAATAATGGCCCACCGAGAGGAGACGCGTCCGGAAAGTGCCTGCGCACAAGGGGCGTGCCGTAGGGTCCAAAACTCTCTGCGTAGAGTAATTAAGACCTGTACTGATATTGCATCTAGGGTCACGGAGGCAGACACTCGGATCTCTACGCTTGAAGATTATCTAGTGACTCAAAAGTCCGCCATAGATGCAATCCAGTCACAGAGGGTTGGCATTCAAGGAAAACTGGTCGACATGGAGAACCGGGCACGGAGGAACAACTTAAGAATTTTGGAGGTTCCCGAGGGCACGGAAGGATCAGACACCCGTCAGTTTGTGATTGACTTATTCACAGAAGCGTTTCCAGAGGTGAAGGAATGGGACTGGTGGTTGGAGATCCAATGTGTCCAACGTGCCCATCGTTTCCCTTTCAAACCAAAGCAGCGTTCGGGTCAAACAGACAACAGACCCCGTACCATTTTAATCTGCCTACACAATTTTTTAGCTAGAGAAAGGATCTATGATCTAGCCAGGCCTGATAGGCAAAGGCTGTCAGTTTTTTGTTAGGCCGGACTTTTGTCCAGCCACGGTAGAGCGGAGGTGGCAGCTCCGCCAGCTGATTGCCCCTTTTCAGTCTAAGGGGGCGCAAGTCTTTTTGCTTTTTCCATCTAAACTTAAAATTATCCATCAAGGCCAGACTAGATTTTTTGAGTCTGAAATTCAGGCAAACGCATTTTTGGATTCATTGTAATAAATGTAACTGTATGTAATTATATGTTCATAACTATATATTTTTTCCTCTTTTCTCTTTAGCTATTAGAAGGGTTAATGCTCTCTTAAGGGATGTATTCCAGTTTTTATTTTTTTGTTGCTAGAAAGCTTATTTGGTCTCTGGAGGGCATATCCCCCTTTTTTTATTTGGGTATATTTTGGTGAAATTAGCAGCGACTCTTGGGGGTGGGGGGTCCCTGCTCATACCAGCTTCTCCATCACTGGGACTACGGTCCCTGCCTTGCTTGGGGGGTGGTGCGGGCATGGGGGGGGGTCTTGCAGGGGTGGTGGGGTTGGGAGGGTGGGGTTGGGGCGCATTCAAAAAAATAAGCTTGAAAAATATTCTTTTTATCATGGTAATCATGGATTAAATCAGAGAATTATCGTAATTGTGATGTTTATTCTTAAAATCCTCAATGGCATCGGGTAAAATATCTATTGCTTCATGGAATGTTTGTGGCCTGAATAATGGGAAGAAGCGAGCCTTATGTGCACGGGTTATCCAAGCTCTTCACTTAGAGGTACTGTGTCTGCAGGAAACTCACGTTCCCTGGAATAATAGAGAATGTCTTAAAATTCCTGGGTTTGACCTAATAGTATTTTCTCACCAGACCTCTATGATAAGGGGGGTGGCTATTTTATTGAAACGTGGGGTAGGCTAATGCCTAAGAACCAGCCAAGATACTGGGGGGAGATGGGCAATTGCGGAGCTCCTGATTAACGGCTCATCCCTGACGGTTTGCACGGTGTATAGTTCAAATCTGGATGACCCTGTAATCTTAGATTATTTAAACGTAGAATTGGCCTTATGGCCCCAGTCTATTTGTCTCTGTGGGGACTTTAATATTAATTTATCAGCCAATTTCAACATAGTGGGAGGGCAGACTTACGTGGGCCAAAAGCCTAGAGTTTATAGAGCTTTGCAAGCCCTCGTGCAAGAACATTTCATGATTTATGGTTTCGTCATTGTAAGGATATAGATGGCTCTACATATTTCTCTGCTCCCCATAAGAAAATGGTCCGTTTGGATTATTTCTTTGTGTCAGATCAACTGGCAGATACTACATCAATTGCTATTTCTCCCAGAATTATTTCGGACCACAATCTTTTGATTAATAATTGTACTGTAAAGGGTGCTGTAAGAATATCCAGACCTTGGACCTTGAAAACTGTTACTTGAACCAACTTATTTAGACCATTTGAGCCTTTGGGTAATTGAATTTCTGAACATTAATAGAGGCTCAGCCCCATGTAATATAGTTTGGGACTCACTTAAGGCCGCAGTCCGCGGTGAGACCAAAAGTTTCTCATTCTTTCGTCAGAAGCAAATCCAGGAAGAAATTAAGGCTCGGATTGATGAATTACGTTGTGCAGTGGTCCAGATTACAAGCACGATTAGGGATGGTGGTGAAATACTTCCTATTCAGTTGCAGGTTGCACGAATCAAAGCCTTCCTGCTTGAGTTCTTTGGCCAGGATCTTGCGGCTTAATACCTGCAGTACCGCTCGACGATGTTCGAGTATGGTGAAAAATCCGTCCGGGTCCTTGCCAAGCGGCTTCAGCAGCGAGGTTTCGCTAACCGTATTACTAGGATTCAGGACCCTCTGGGGGTTATTCGTGATACCCCTGATGGGGTTTTGACAGTTTTCTCTGAATTTTATCGCTCTTTATATATTGAGGAAGTCACCGCTCACACTGTAGATTTTGAATTTAGTGCTTTTATTGATGAACTTAATACATTAAAAATTTCGGATCATCAAAATGTGGTTCTTGCCGCACCCATTGTGTGGGATGAAGTAGAAATAGCATTAAACTCATTGGCCAGCGGCAAGGCAGCAGGTCCTGATTCTATCCCTTTGGAATTTTACAGCACATTCCGGTCGGAGTTTCAGGAGGACCTTTTAATGACCCTCAGAGACGCCCAGCTTGGTAGGATTCCAGACTCCTGGCGTCTCACAACTATCATTTTGTTTAAAAAAAAAAAAAAGGCAAACCTGAGCTGGATCCCGCCTCGCTTTGTCTGATCTCATTGATCAATACGGACAGCAAAATATTTTCAAAAATCCCCGCGGCTAGACTAGCATCAGTGATATCCCCATTAGTTTCCATCCGGCAACACGGATTGATCCCGGATCTTCTGGACTGGGTTCCAAGCCACGCGATCTCCCCTTGGAGCAATCCTGCTGGATGCCGAAAAGGCGTTCAACAGGGTTGCTTGGGGTTTTTTGTGGAATGTTCTCCATTGGAAGGGGTTTTGTCCAAATTTCATACATGCTTTACAATCACTTTATATCGCCCCTCAAGCAACTTTGTCAATTTCAGGGTTGTTCTCAAGGCAGTCTGATATTAACAGGGGCACTAGACAGGGCTGCCCCTGTTCGCCCCTGTTATTTGCTCTCTGTATCGATTAAAATAGAGCTTTCTTGTAATATTTTGCCTGTTAAGATCAATGCGGTCGACTTTAAAGCTTTGGCATACGCCGATGATATTATTGTCTTAACCAGCAATGTGTCATCTTCATTTTTGGCTATCAAGAACCTGGCGGAACATTTTGGCCGACTTTCAGGGTACAAACTTAATGTTCAGAAAACCCAGGTTATCCAATCCTCCGCTATGGGTGTGTCGGAGGCACCAGTCATGCAAAGTGCAATGTATTTGGGGGTTAAAATCACGGCTGAAGTAGAGCAGCTACCTGAAATGAATATTTTACCTATTATAGATATTGCTAACTTTACTCTGCGTTGGCTGGATAATCTACATCTTTCTTTATTTGGTAGGAGGAATGTATTAAAGATGTAGATTTTGCCAACATTTTCGTAAATTTTTAGGACTATCCCCCTGGAATTTGCTCAATCTAGTCTTATTAGTACAGAAAGATGTTGTTATAGGTTTTTGTGGAATTATCGTCTTCCCCGTAGGGCTGCTAAATGGATGCATTTACCATTGGACAGGGGTGGGTGGTCAGTCCCTAATCTGTTGCTGTATAATTGGGCCGCTTTACTGCAACATCTGGCTTTCCCACTTTTTGGCTTGCGAGCCTCACTCCCACCATCATGCAGTCCCTCTATCTTTGAGATCGGCTTAGGAGAAGAGGCTAAGGGGTCTCTTTTGTCGGTCTTAGAACCCTGTTACTATAAAAAAAAAACTAAGTTTAAGGTCATTTCAGCTATGCATTCAGTCTGGAGGAAGGTGCGGCGGAAATGGTTAATCCCCAATATTAACTTTTATACACCCTTGGCTGCCGCTAGGCTATTACCCTCCAATTTTCAAGACACTGTTACAATTGGGTGGAGATCCCATGGTATTTTTACATTGGGGGACTTAGTTTATGAGGGCAATATGGCCTCTTTTGCATTTCTAAAAGATAAGTATGGATTGGATTCACATGAATTCTTCAAGTATTTGTAGACACGCAGCTATATAGACCACCTTCTCCATAATACCCCTACTGCGCTTACTAAAAATACACTCTTGGATCTGGTTTTAAGGAAGGCTCTAATAGGGGCCCTCTATCAAAATTTATTATCGGGTCTTCCCGATGATCTCTCCTCTCAGAATGCGAAATTAGAAGTTAAGCTAGGTAAGGTTGGTATAGATATTATTCAGGCATTGGACCTTTCTAATGCTGTGTTAATCTCCGGGAGCTTACGTTCCCAAAGCTATAAGGCTTTGTTCGATCTGTACTTTACTCCCGCTAAAATATCTAAATGGGGAGGCAGTGGTGTTGAGGGCTGTCCAAGATGTGGCCTGCCGGCAGCCAATGATGTACACATGTTTTTTTGTTGTGTTAAATTACACGTATTTCTTCAAGATGTCCAATCATTTATTAATAGCTCCCTTAACATTCAGGTGGTACTTTCTTCCGAGTTAGTAATAACCGGGTGTGAAACTGACTTATGCTTTGACAGAACATCTTACGAGTCTGCTTTTCTCTGCATTGCAATGTCTCTAATTCGATTGTGTATGACTTCTGAATGGATTAACCTGGTACCTCCTACCTTCGTGAATTGGAGAGCAAGAATTCTTGCTCTCCACAACTTGGAATCAGCTGTGTTCTTAAAAGGGGGTAAGAGGAGGCGTGAGAAGGGGTTGAAAATATGGGCGCCCTTTATGCATTGGTTGAATAATTAAACTTTTTTTTTTGTATTCTCCCCCTCTCATGGCATCTTCCGATAGGTGTGATTTACATGACCTTGTGTTCTTGCTTATTTCACTATGATTCTCATGTTAAACTACATTATGTATTTACTTTCTGTATTGATTGCCATGATTAATTACTTCAACAAAACAGAAATAGTGCCAATGCTGCACTTCACTTTGAAAAGAATTTTAACCATGAACTGAATAAAACAGGTTCACTCTCAACCACTTTTTCGTTGAATTTAATCAAAATTATTTTCATGCAAAAAATTAACTTATCGACGATGTTTTTCTAACCTGGACTGGAGATGAAAACCAACTACAAGGTTTTGTAGACTGGTTAAACAACAGAACACCAGATATAAAATTCAGCTTGAATTATTCAAAACTTAAAATGCCATTTTTGGACGTTGAGATCTATCCAAGCGATGGTCACCTAGTCACCACACTGTATAAGAAAAAAACGGATAGAAACAAAGCATTGCATTACTCAAGCAACCACCCACGCAGCCTAAGGGACAATCTGCCTTATGGCCAATTTTTGCGAATCCGTCGGAATTGCACATTTAAGGATGAATACTTTCTTCATGCTGAAAATGTTAAAACCAACCTCCTATCCAGGGGCTATCCTAAAAAACTACTGAAGAAAGCAATCAAACGAGCCTGGTGGACCCCGCGTGAAGTACTCTTAGAAAGAAAGGACAAATCTAAAATGAACAGGATTGTGTGCGTATCTACGTACAGCCCCACATCTAATTGGCTCAAAAAGACCATTTCCCAAAATTGGCATCTGGTCAAGAATCTTGACACCTCACTCTAAGAACCCCCGTTATTCGCCTTCAAAAAAGACAAAAGCATTGCTAACCAGATAGTGCGAGCCGCACTTCCAAAAACCAAAAGTCTGAGCATAAGAAGTTTCCTAAGTCTCCCTCCAATTCAAGGCCATCATAAGTGTGGGACATGTGTATGCTGTGAGTCTACCATGGAAGGCAACCATTTTACCCACAGGGGAATTCATTGGAGACAGGATACCTTTTCAAACTGTAAAACAAAATTTGTGGTGTACGGAATCCTATGTCCATGTCATAAACTATACATCGGGAAAACAAATCAGGAGACAAGGCTAAGAATTCAACAACACAAATCCAGAATACGCAAGAATGTGCATAATGCCCCGCTGGTCAATCATTGGCATCTTAATAACCACACAGAAAAAGATGTGAAATGGACTGTCATCTCAAAAGTCACACAAGACAGCCGAGGGGGTGACCTGGATGCTAAATTATTAAAAAGGGAGGCCATGCTCATCATTAAATTCAATACGTCAGTAGACGGTTTGAACGAAATCTCTGAGATCTATAATTTGTGAATCCCTTCAGTCGGTTTGGCCACTATTCATCCGGTGATTTTCAATATGCACACATTGCTCGGAGGAGGCTTCATAAGTAATTTTTTTACTGACGCTCCCGTTGGGCTCATAACTCGCCCATACCTAATATAGAGCTGACTCACACATTGCATTGAATGCGTATGCTGTTTTCAATAAAGCTTTGTGTTGTTTGTTTCAACAACACATCTTCATTGAACTACACTTCCCTTGAGCCTTCGAGCCTTTGACCCGTTGATTTAGGATTTTTTCAGGAGATCTCGCGGTCGATTACATTGGAACTGCAACAGCTGAGATTCTTACGATTCCGCAGGCTTTAAATAAATCCCATGCTGATAAGGTGATGCACGTGACACGGATCTGTCCATTATTTTACCGAAATCACACCACTATACATCCGGTGATTTTCAATATGCACACATTGCTTGGAGGAGGCTTCCTAAGTATTATTTTTCTGACGCTCCCGTCGGGCTCATAACTCGCCCACACCTAAAGCTGTGTGTTGTTGGTTTCAACAACACATCTTCATTAAACTACACTTCCCTTGAGCCTTCGAGCCTTAGACCCGCCCATTTAGGACGTTTTCAGGATATTTCACGATTGACTACATTGGAATTGCAACAGCTGAGATTCTTCTGATTTTCGCAGGGTCTATTAATTTTTATGCTAATTTTTTATGCTGATAAGGTGAGGCACGCGACACGGATCGGTCCATCACGTTGCCGAAACTACACATCCCAGAATTCCCCCCTGGCGGCAACACGGGTAGTCAAAATAGATGCCATTTCCTGTGCAAGGCTCACTACAGTGGCGTCTCATGCACGGACTGGGAGTGCTCCGACGGCTCTGTGAGGACTGCTTAATAGGTAAACGGTACGTAGACCTGCAGTTCAGCGACTAGATAGAACCTGCTAGCGGTGAAAGAGTTTAACTAACGGAAGGCTTGCGTCTATGTCTTCCATCCTCTTTAGAATATACAGTCCAAGATTTACAAAAGAGGGACTTTTTCCACAAAAAGCATGTCGACAACTAAATCGTGAGCACAGTCCACTTATACCGGGATGCCAGATGACAGAAGCATCTTTTGAGACATCACATTAGCCTGACAAGTAAGATTTCTATTTAACATGACAACTGCACTTCAAAGTCTCAGGGCAACAGCCTTGACTTTTTACTGACTCCCCTCTTCTTTTTCTTCGCTTTCTTCCCTCTTTGGCTGTAGGGACCCTGACGGATTTGTGTTCCATATTTAAAGCCTTTATTGTGCACTTTCAAGCTGTAGGTAAGATATTTGAGAAAGGTGTGCGGTTCATTCATTTTTCTGACTTGGTCAGCGTCATTTGGTTTATTTCAGTGTTGTGTCCGTTTTGTTTCAGATAGTGTTGGTCCTGATGAGAGTCCCCATATGCGAAGGGATTCGAAACGCGTAGACCTATCTTCGCTTTTGGCCAATCATCTGCTAAACAACTAAATGCAATTTATTATAATTGTTCTAAATGATAATTGCTGATGGCCTGATGTATTTTCTACATTCAATTGTTAATCGTTTTTTCAAACTGTGTGGAGTTGGTGTGTCTGAGAAGTTTGTTTGTTTTTGTCTGAGTGTTTGGAGTATGCTAGTGGTGGTGTCGTTTATATATGTCCATGTAATGTAAATATCGATGATATATTGTTCTATTATTTGTGAAATGCTTTAATTGTTACAGTGAAACCGTGCAAATCAATAAGTTAATTTATTGCATGAAAATAATTTTGATTAAATTCAACGAAAAAGTGGTTGAGAGTGAACCTGTTTTATTCAGTTCATGGTTAAAATTCTTTTCAAAGTGAAGTGCAGCATTGGCACTATTTCCGTTTTGTTGATTATATATGACTTGGCCTTGCTGCCATTGAGTCAAAACCCAAGCTTGTTCTTCTATGATTAATTACTTGTCATTTTGTTTTCTATTATGTTATCAAGCTGACTAATAAAAAAAATTTAAAAAAAGAAACATCCATTCCTGCCCTTATGGAAACAATTGGGAAATACGCTAGAGTATCTGGCTATTCCCTTAACATGATAAATATGACGTCCACGCCCTTAATGTCCTCTGCAATAAAAATATGTTGGGAAACACTGGACTGACCTGGCAAACAGATTTCTTAAAGTACCTCGCCCTATGATTTAAAAATGACCTGTGGGAGACTCTATATCATCATGAGAACCTGGAGATCACAAAGATCACTCACCTTATCAAGCCATGGCCCCCAAAATTCCTAACTTGGTTGGGCACAATGGAATCCATTAGGACAATCATCGCCTCATAATTAACTACCTACTAAGGATCATTCCCATCAAATGCTCGTCGGAGTTCTTTAATAACATTTACAAAATAATTCATAAATTTCTATGGAATAGAAAAAAACACTCATTACATTAAAATAAAAACTAGGACTCCCCAAAGATTTGTGAAGTGTAAATGTAGTGGTCTATTGAATATATGGGATCACTTTTTTTTATTTTTTTTATTGAGCAACGATACTCATTGGTTTCAAATCAAAGGACGCTTTATCCCACTTGGTTATTATAGCAAAGTAGTTGATGGTTGATCTATCTTTGTCTGCACTCATTACCAATAAGGAGTAATACTTCATTGCAAAATGTAATTATTCCTTCTACCAGAGATGCAAACTTATAAATAGCTGCTAAATTCTCAGAAGTCAGGATTGCTAATTTGAATATAGCGTAACTTTGGTAGAATCAGAAGATTAAAGTTGAAAAAATAACTTAATCTAGAGGAGAAATGGAGTAAGAAAAATGTTTTTTACATGAAAGAAATGGGAACTAGAGAAAGTCCTAGATCCTTTGGGACCCTGAAACATTTACCTGATTGTAAGCTGTGGCTAAATCCAGTTTTGAAAACACCTTGGACCCATTGATCATGGTCAGCAACTCGTATACTTTGGGCAGTGGATGGTAGTCAACCCAAATGTGTTTAGGCTGCGCAAGTCAACACAAACTGTCAAATCCCCATTCTTCTTTCTTGCCACAACTCAAGGAAACAACCATAATGAGGATTCAATAGGTTTGATTATCCCATTTTTACACAACTCATTAGACTCTTGTTCCAACTTATCCCGGACACTAAAAGGTACACTTCTCAACCTGTGTTTGACCGGAATCACTTTTTTCACCTTTATCCGGTGAGTGAACCCCTTAAACATGCCTAGTTGGTCACTAAAAACAGAAGTGAAATGTTTGCGGATTCCTTCTGCAAAATCTGTGGATTCTACCAAAGAGACCTGTGCCTGTGCCTGTGTGCCTGGTCTAAGAAGCATTTGAAATAACCCTTGTTGAAACCACCCCAATATTGGCAACATAAACTATTCCAAGAATTTTTCTTCCTTTAATTTTCAAAATGACTGGAAAAAACATCAAGTTCTATTTTGTGCACCTCATAAGACACAGGTGCCCTGTCAGAGGGTTCCAAAGGTTACTTTCCCCATGTTTCTTCAAACATTTCGTATGTAATCATGGTTATTCTGGCACCCAAGTCTACCAGTACATTAACCTTTTTGTCGCCTACTCCAATCTCGGCACAGGAATAAACACATGCAGATGCATCTCCTCTTATGATTGTCTTCACCCACAAACATCACCATATCTCTGAGATCATCTTGGATCTCCTGGACATTTTCTAACTCCTCATATTCAACTTCAGACACATTTGCAATACCAGTATTGGTTACACTACTCCTTTTGAACTGGGCATTTCCTCCACTAGTTTGACTCTTTGACACACTTTGGCAAAGTGACGACTTTCCCACAAATTCTGCAAGTGACACTTTTCGCAGATCACAGTTTGTTACCTCTCGCATGAGTTGCTTTGCCACATCTAAAGCAAGTGTTAGCTTGTTTGAACAAGCATTTGTTCTCCCCTCATGTTATTGTGTTTGATGTAACCTCATTGAACTTAACTACACAAACCTCTAGGGGACTTGTCTTCAAGTTCCCTAACAGAAGCTTTGAACAGTTCAAGACATTTTGCCATGCTAATAGTTTCTTCAAGTGAAGGATTTCCCCTAGACAGAAGCTTCTGTTGGATCGTTTGAGCATTTACAAATATATTGATCCCTGACCAGTTGCTCATTGAAACCCTCAAACTGATAGTCTGCACTTATCTTTGTGACAGCTGACACACATGCATATACATCTTCACCTGACCTTTGTTACCTCTTGTACCTAATGACATGACTTGGTTGCATGTCAAAACACAGTTCTAACTTCTTAACAGCCTCTAAATACTCATCAGGGTCATCCTCTCCTTGAATACCAACCAGAGGAGGTAGATGTTTAAACACAGACCTTCCTTCAAACCCCAGCGAATGGAGCTAGAGAAACCTCTTTCTTTGCAGTCCATAATGTGAAACACCTATTGCCCCCAGATATGTAACAATAGCATCAAACCAGTTTTTTCACACAATGGGGGTATTACCAGGTACTTCATGGAATGGAGGTGCAACAGATTGCAAAATAAAACTTGATGGAACCTAACTCCATTACCTTTAACTATGGGGACAGTTACTCCGGATATCCTTATGAATATTATGCTTATACTACTTTTGTACTGCATGCCAACTGATGAGTAAATCTTCAGTACCTTTAGAATGGTGTGTTGATCACCGGAAACAAACATCAGCAGGACACATCTGCCCAGAAATTACCCCTGTATACTGTAAGCTAGATTTGTTCATAGTTGTGCACTAAGAAACTGCCTTTGTTTTGATGTGGGCATCACAGAGCTGTGGGTATGAAACAATACGCACTCAAAATGCAGAACTTTATTGTTTTGGTGTTTGCATCACCACATTGTATTTGTGAAACAATGCGCCTCTCAATACATACTTCAAACCTTAGGGTTGTGCATCACGGTGTGTTATTTAAAATAACCGGGTGTACACAATTTCTCAAAATTTTTGTTAGTGTCTGCATCACCATGCTGTGTTGCTAACACCGAGAAACTGAGACAATGCGCGCTAGAGATGAGGATGTCAAACCCCTGCTTGACAGTGAGTGCATTAACCACTCCACCACTAGGCTTCCGACTTCAATCCTGCCGTGAAGTTACAATGTATGCTAATAAACGATACTCCCAAAATGGTGGTTTACATGGGTGAATAGCATGATTTCAAAATTGTGGCTATGTGCAGCATAAACCACTAGACCAGCTGTTACCCAAAAATCTGGCACATCTAATTAGCTACTGTACACTGCGCAAACTGGCGGCCATGTAGAATGTCAAATGTCAACTACTAGACTGTCGGCTGTTCAACAATGGTGCTGCTTGCAGCTCTGTATTGCGCATGCGCACTGACCATGGTAGCTTTCTTCACACTGTTTTTGGCCTCACGGGTAACTTCTTCGTGTAGCATTTAGCTTTCAGATTGCAGGCTTAGCGCTGTCTGCTCTTTGAGCTCCTCTCCCGACAGACCGGACAGAGTTGTGAACGGACAGTGTTGTGAACTGAAGACACTCTTCAACCTGCCTTTGTATACTGTAAGAGTCTATTAAGTTGCGGCTCGTGGCTTCTGCACTCTTCCGACAGCTCGTTGCCACAATATATGTTGCGAATACTCTACAAATGTTGGTTGAGAAATAGGTTTATTTGTTAAACATGGACTGCGCAGCAGCACAACTGGCAACAGCCTCAGCTGAAATACAACTGCTGTTCACTGCCCTCCTCACATAACATTCCACATTCCATAATTTAACATAGCAACATCATAAAGCCCTAATAGTAAATATTCGAATTGGTGACTAGAGCGTCACCACAGCACTAACTACTCCAAACTGTCTTTGTTTGGAAACTGGATGATATCTCTAAGCTAAATGCATTATCACTGTTCTCTCCTTTTAGAGCTGTTCATTCCTAAGGTTGCAAAAGCAGTTGCCTCCAACACATGCACCTTTTATTACTTTTCTATGCAATGCCTCATTGAGTTTGGATACAGCGCATTTTCTCCATAAACTGTGACTATTCCAGGAAGCAGACGCTCATCCAATCTTTGTACTGACCAGAAACCAAGTAGTTTTCCACCCATCTCTCATCTTTTTCACTGGTTTCCCATGTGCAAGCACCATATATGTAAGAGCTTATGTTTTTGCATTAATGATTGATACCAACTGACAGTGCATGGTCTCTCTCTTCTCTTGTTGCAGTCTGTGAGAAATTGGGTTGTTGGAGGAGTGGGTGGGGCCATTCTCAAGCCACAGCCACAATCCTTGTCAGGATGAACCACAGAAAGCCACTAAATTAACACATGCTTATCTTTCTGGTAGGTTGGCACAAAAGCAGTCGGAGGCAATGTGTAAATTAGTTATGGAGCACAACAACAGTAATAAAGTGTGAACCCAGCACAAGAAAACCCCCACACTAATTTAGGAAAATAGAGTAAAATCCAACAAATGAATTGGCACCACAAACATCCAATCAGTAGAAACACAGTTGTGAATTTTTAAAGTTGTTAGTGCACTTTAGTGCCTAAAAGATCGAAGCACCAACTGCAGACATCTGGTTGCACAAGACCAAGACCAAGGCAAAGTCAAAAGGTAAGGCTACCCACAATGGAGCTCGGTACAGATACATGAGGTAGATTGGGGTCCAGTTTCTACTTATTTTCTGACTTGGAAGAACTTTTTGAAGAAAAATGTCTCAGAAGGTAAACTTCAGAGGGGCAGGAGAGCCGCTCGGCGAAGTCACTTGAAGAGTTCTATGTTCGGATTTAGTCTCATTTTTGGAAGTCATAAATCTCCAGTGCGACAAAGCTGCAAGCTCTATTCGACGGCTCCAGGAAGCTGGATACCCTTCCAGTGAGGAGCTGCTAAATAGGATTTGATCCTGGGGAGAAGAATGTAGCGGGAGCTACCGCAAAGTCAGACCCAGCTGCGATGCACTTGGGCGGGATCAGCGAGCAGGTAGGTCTCGGTCTCCTCACGGTTCTCAGGGGCACATTTTGGCAGAATTTTTTTTTAAGTTTCAAGATTCAGATTTTGGCTGGACTGGATGCACCACTTAAAGGGTCAGAACTTACTTCAAGCTGGATCAAGGTGCACTTATTAAGTTGGAGCCTTTTGTGGCTCTGTAACTCTGAATAGGCCAGCAAACTAGCGCTTTGAGTCATTCTGGTGTTCCAGGGTGCAAGCAGAAAAGCAAGTTTCAAGCAGTAGGGCTCTCTTCTGTGGGCACATGGCAGGCGTCAGGCAGCAGAGCAGTCCCTTTGGAGCATTGGGCATAAGGAAATGTTTTGTATTTATTTAATGTTTTAATGGACACATCTTTCACTGCGTAATTATGAGTTTCTGCACCTTCTAGCACACGCACATAAGAGCAAGTATTAATGGGTATGCATTTGTAGAGACTAGGAGGGTCACAATTATCGAATCTGGGACAATGTAAAGGTATACATTTAGAGGGGTTTATTCGCATTTGGTTGTTAACCACAGGTTTAGAAGTGTGTTTGTCTTTTTTCAGTTAACCCCTGACGAAGGTCTAATGAGAGACTGAAATGCATTGGGTGAAATTTTATGCGGTTTTGGAGTATGAACCATTTATCTCTACATGCTTTAGTTGAAACCCGGATGGACACGCTCAACGCAATTGAAGATTATATAATAAAAGACCTTTGAGAAATACGCCGTCCTTGCAGTAGTTCTAAATGCTTTGAGTGACTATATTAAAGATATGGATTAATAAGCGACAATACACTTGAGTACTAATAGTCCTACATTAAGAATGATAAACTGGATAAAAGATTCGGGGACAATCCCGCATTTCACGCTGTGCGAAGGGGTGGCGCGAAAAACACGTGCCTTTTGGCTCACTGAGACAAAGAAAAATAATAATTGGAAATCAAATTAAGTTGAAGGATTGCATCTTGCTTCAATACTCTTGTTTCACAACCTTATAAAAGTGAAATTTTCAGAATTGTGACTCAAAATCCAATTTTACCATGAAATAAGGTTTTGAATTACAGTCCCTAACATGACATTTCAATCTGTTAATACACAAAAAGTTTCACTTATTAAATGTAATAAGGGAACCCAATAGTATCCTATCCAAGAGGTAGGTCTCACAGTAGTGAAAAACATTTAAAGTGTTTCACTACCAGGACATGTAAAACTTAACAGAACATGTCCCACTTTTTAAGCACAATGCACCCTGCCAATTGTCTGTTTAGGGCCTAATTTTGGGGTGACGTATATGTATTAGAAAATGGGTTATTGGGTCTGGTAAAAGGTTTTATTTTCCCAAGTTGAATTGGCAGTTCCAAACTGCTGACAGGCAGCAATGACAGACCTGAGATGTTTTAAAAGGGCTATGTAAGCCAATTCTGCCATGTTTAAAGGAGAGAGCACAAGCCTTTAGCACTGGTTTCAGTGGTAAAGTGCACATTGTCCTGAAAGCCTACAGAAACGTGTTGCAAAAACAGTTGGGGGGGGAGGGAGGGAAGGCCTACAAGGTTTGGGGGTGATACCGAAAGAGGGCCAAGTCCAATACAGTCCTTTAAGAGTCTTCCACTCCAGTACTTTTATTATATCAAGATTCATAGATTCAGGAAAGTCTTTTACTGGATGCCTTACCTTTTCTGTGGTAACTTCCAAAGCCTTTAGCAATCTTGTTTGGTTATTCTCTAGGTGTGGGCGATAAATTCTGCTCCACCAACAGAGTGCGGCGTTATGCCTGTGTAATATTGAGTTCCGGCAAAACTCCACCAACCAAGTTTTTTCTTGCGCGCAGTTGCTAATGTTAAGTTGGCTTGCGAGAATGTGTCCCCTGGAGCAATTTGTGGGCGCTAGAATGGCACCCCAGAAATTTTCTTAATGCGGGTGGTCGTAACTATTCGTGGTGAGAAAGCTGCTGCTCGAGTAGAAAATGTACTCGAGCAGCAGCAAAGCAGCAGCTCCCTGTGGTGTGGCACATGGTGCTGGTCTTCCAGATTTTGCAGTATGTACCAAGCTCCTGACGCTAAAAATCAGCGTGAGCAGCGTGACGTGCCAAATTCCGCACGTATGCAGAACCACGCAGAGTTTTTATGTAACTGTGCAGAATAAAACTCAATGAAATCTGCCCACCGATATTATTCACACCAAATAAAGCTTGAATTTCGCAAAATGTTAAGATCCTACCTGTTTTCTCTCTAGGCTCTGCTATTACAATCCTTGGTTCCTCTAAGCATCAGAACAAACACTTTGGTTTTCTGGGATATCTGAATGCTTCATGCATTTCAATTCAATCCAATGGGGCAAAACTTGGTCAAAGTCTTTCTTGACAGGATTAAAATTGTGATGGAAATGATCATCATAGCACTAAATAGCTGCCTTAACATCTGCATGGTTTTCATCCATGGAGTTTTCTGCCCTGAATGAATCGTCAAATAAAAGATGTGGGTTCCCTTAGTCACAGAGACTGGTGCTCACTTGCAATGTCTCAGATTTACATTCCAATTGGGTTCCATGTCAGGGATTTGAAGGTTCTGTCTACAGTTAGAACTCCATTTTATCACGTCAAGTTTTTTAGCAACACAAATTGTATCCATTTTTATCATTAATGTTTTTATCATTTAATATTGTGATGCCAGTTTGTTTATCAGTTAAATGATTTTTGACCTTCTCTTTGTACTGTGCAACCATCTAGAATGTCTACAATTGATTAGCAAAGATGTTGCCATATTTGAAAGATTTGGTAATCTTTGGTAGTTTAATGTGGTTAAGTTCACCAACTAATATAAATTCCAGCATTTTTCTGGTGATCTTTTTATTATTCTGGACCTGGAGTGTCAGTGTCATTATCTTGTTGATATTTGTAAACACATTTTTCAATTCCTCTCGAGTGCTTGCATGGAGCTTTGAAATGGCACTCTGCACTCTTACGTATTTCTCATGGTTCACATTTGTGTGTTTGTATTACATTATTTCCTGGCTATGTAATTCACACAATGGGAACGTAATACCATATATGTAACGAACCCACTTTGTCATCAGTGACTGTCTTTCTCTGTTACCCCTTCTCTACTCTAATAAAGAGTCATCTTTAATGTCTCCTATACAGACTGGGCACGCCTTCCTAAAGAACTCAAACCAAGGAAAAAGATAACCAAAAAAGGTAATAATTAAGAAATGTAAGCAGTCTTAATGGCAGTTTTGAACTGGAGAAAATTCTCAACAATGTAGATGATATCAAGTGTGTCAAGTGCAAATGACAAAGCGTTTAACCTTGTACCTAAAAGTTGGATGGTGCTTGCCAAGAGCATTTGCTGGTCTCCTACGTTTGATTTCCCTTTAACATAAAGGGGTGCCTTCCAATTGTGCGGAGTGGAAAAAACAGACTGGTGTCCCATGAATCCTTCCCTTGTATTATACAGATGGTATGGTCCATTTTGGAATGTACAGTTAGTCTTACAACAGTTCTGTATAATTAAGTCACAAGCTCCCCTATTCTCACCACTATACATTTAAAAAAACTCACACTTTCTATCTCGCTTTCTAGTCACTATAAGCATTTAGTAATTATTTATCAAACGCTAACCTAGTGCAAGTTATATTTGCTATAGTAGTTCTTATGAAAGTATACAGAATTAGGAACCACCCAATCATGATACATATTTCCCTACATAAGTTAGCCCTGTTAATATCTAGGTTCGTCATAAAATACAGAGAATTGTGTACCTGGATCTGCCTTTGGTCTGCTCAGCCCCTGAACAAAGCTGGGCTATATCTGGGGTAGGTGCCAGCTGTGCGCATTGATGCAGATCTCTGGATGCTGTCCTAGCTCTACCCGAATGTATACAGGATTGCGCTTTTTGTATTGTTTCTCACACTGTGGATGAGAATGTATACGCTACAGTAGCGTGATGCAAACAATAGCCTGAGAATCTATGATGAGATAGGGTTAGTGGCCTGATGTATTTGTTGTATGTACCTCGTAGATGTAAAGTCAGAACTCTATTAGTAATAACACCATACATGTATTGTATACACGTGGAATATAGGTGCACTGTCCTAAGTAACAGTAGCTAATAAGAATGACCATAAGCATATCCAAGCAACTTTATATATGCGTTATGCAGGTCTTACAGTGACAAAAGGTGTTGGTATTAGAGTTATATGTAGGAGGTCATAGATGCCTCATACAGAGTGTATACGTGACACAGGCAAGAGGGAGACAACGGGTGAGTGAAACGTATGAGGAGAAATGGTTGAAGGGACACCAGACCTCTGGTTAGATTGGTAGTTTTTAGGTCAAGCCCAGACAGTGCTTGCGCTGTCTGAAAGATCTGTTGTATGTACTTTGTGGGTTCTGGAGTTCAGCCCCAGGACTTGGTCTGCTTCCACTTTTGCTTAGGGACAATTTTTTCTGTTCAACTGCCTCTATTTAACTGTCTTGATAGAAAACGACCAGCAGGGGTCAGTAAAATACCAGAATCACTTTAGCATCCCCTAGATTCCAGGCCATTGAAACTGGTCTTCCACAAGGACCGTAGACAATAATATGTTTTTCAAATCTTGTATTTTCAGTGATATGTCCACCGAAGGCCCCAATTTTATATTAAAAACAGTTTTGGACTATACCATTTCCCGCTGATATGCAATATTTCTCTCCATGTGTTCCCATACCTGGCATGTTCCGCAGCTTGGTGCTTATTTTCCCTCCATGTTAAAGAACAGAAGATGTCTCAACACCCAGGCTAATGTGCTGCATAGCTAAATACATATAAGGTCTCAAAGGCGAGACCGATTACATTGAAAATGCTTTTTATTACATAGAAAAGGAACAAGCTTGAAGGAAAGGTGACATTTTGTGTTATATTTACTTGGAGATCATTTGGATTTTACCTGCTTGATTTCATTACAAGACTGGAGGCTACCATTATGCAATAACCTTTTATTGCTGCCCCAACATGCAGAACATAACAAATACATCTTAAAGCACTAAATCCAT
Source organism: Triturus cristatus (assembly GCF_964204655.1). NCBI lineage: Eukaryota > Metazoa > Chordata > Amphibia > Caudata > Salamandridae > Triturus > Triturus cristatus. The sequence continues at coordinate 565,512,842 of NC_140581.1, forward strand.
TTTAGAATTTTCATACAATATATATGTTCAAGGCACGTAGTCCTCCTCCTCTTTACTCAATAGAGGGCTGGGTCCCTTTTGAGAGGCAGTCACTCGTTAGCTATTGCTGTGGGGCCCGGCGCAACTGAAAGGGCCATTAAGTGGAACTGCTGTAACAGCGCCCCGACTCCTGTCAGTGATGAGGCCATTTTTCATGCCGCTCCCTTCAGCAGTAGAAGCAGACTGCGGGTGCTGCCTTCAACAAAAAGGGTACTTAAGCCCGATCGCGGGATTGGGCTGCTCCGTGTTCGGGGAGTTTCCTTTATTTCGGGGGAAGACGTAGTCGCGTGAGCGGTCGGCTACGCTATTACTCTTAAATTTATCTTCTTAAGAACGCCCAGCCATGGCAACTGATATCCATTTTGTTTTGGGCGAGAAAGCTATGGTGGTGCAGATGAGCGAGGAACTGCTTTATCCTAGCAATCAACAACCACCGCCATTTTGTAATGTCTTCTTGGGATTCCAAAGGGCTTAACGCCATTTTCTCAGATGACTAGTGTGCCGCAGCACATGGGCTCCCTCTGCTGGTCCTCTTTAAGGTAGATTCTATGCTTTTAGGAGAAAAAGTAAGAAGGAATTAAAGGGATTTCTTCCATTGTTATGCTTATGCTGACATATAGCGTACAATATATTTCTTACTAAGATTGTCTTCCGATATTCTACTTAACAAGCAGGATGACTGGTGGAATCGGACCTCATGTGCAGCCAATGGCTGAACTTGTTAGGGACTCTATTAGGAGATTCTTTGAAGAGGAATTGAAGTCCTCTGTTAAAGAGGCGGTGGTTACCACTCTTGCGAAGAGGATAAGGGACACTCGGGAGGAAAATTCTTTTCCCTTGTCAGAGAAGAATGCCTTTTCTGCCTCTATCACCCAAAAGAGGGGAAAGGTTTTCCAGAAGATGAAGCATGTAGACAAAGCTGACACTAATGCTGTATGTGGTGGTAGCCTAAGCGCTACAGTAGAGGATGGTATCCTCAGCTGCACTAGAGGAAAGGGCCACCTTAATAGGGCACTTGGAAAGGTCCCCAGTAGCGGCATGATATGGAGTGACCTTGATGGTACAAAGGAGTTGAGAGAAGGTCAAAGCTCCTCTGTTGAAGAGAATATTTTTTAGCCCACCGATTTAGAGTTTGATAAATATGTATTTGATCCTCAAGAGAGCCCAGACCTCTTTAATAGCCTGGATGAGGACTTGGATCAGGCAGCGACATCTAAGGGTGTGAAGGACACCTTCAGGGGTGATATGTTTGTAACATGACTAAGCATCCTCGGAGCACAGAGTGAGGCCCATGGATCATGTGGCAAAATATTTAAAATTATGGATCAGAAACCCATTTGACAAGGACACCCACAATTTGTGGGCAGAGTTCCCAAGGCCATTCATTGGCGATAAGACCTGCACAACACCTAATCTCGACCCAGAACTTATCACCCTTTTATTTAAGTTTGGAAAAGATCCAAGGAAGGGGATAGAGAAGTGCCTGAAGCAATGTCGGGATAAAGTCCTAGGCATGCTGGGACCCTTATCTCGCATCCTAGATTTGGCGGAAATAGCCAGATGCAATAATTCAAGGGTCAATGTGGCACATTTCAGAGGATAGGGCCAGTGTACTATTTCCATATTATGGAATGCAAATGCTGGCTTAATGATGAAAAGAAGGAAGGCTGTTCTCCTGAGAATGAACCTCTTCTCATTTGTCCTTTAGTGAGGACATAGTGGACCCAAATGGGCTTCTCTTTGGAGAAAACGTTGTAAAATCTTTGGGGAAAGCTTTGTAAAATCTTTGGGGAAATATGCCTCTACTTTTACGCCTACAGCAACTTAGCAAGGCATAGAGTAACCTGAAACGTGTCTTCGGCTCAAGGGTTTTAGGAAGGGCTGACAGGAGGAGACTAGCTGTCAGCTGTGGATCCCATAGTTCCAGTACTAGTCCCAGGAGACCAGAAACTATGGGAACTATGGTAGAAATTACTGTTCGACTCAAGTTTATATCCTCAGAAAGGAGGTCAAAGTATTGAGTAGGAAGAGCAAGACCTCAAGATTCAGGATCTCAAGGTGAGCTCAAAAACCACACTTGGTTCGATCTACTTAAAAGTTGTGGGAAGACTGAGGTTTTTTTACTCGCAGTTGGGAAAAAAATAACAAGAGACAATTGGGTGTTGCAAACCGTTGGTGGTTTCAGGATAGAATTTTGGGGAACACATATACACAACAAACAACCAATGGAGTTAGTCTTGGATTTGGAAAAGCTTGAACTGATAGCCTCAGAAGTTGCCCAGATGTTATAGAAAGTGACGTTGGATTAGAAACATTGGAAGGTATTGTGAGTACAGTTCTCGTAATAAATTTGAGGGAGTTCAACAAATTCCTAATATACAGACATTTCAAGATGGAGGGAGCTCCATCTTCTCACGGACATTTTGCAGGAAAAAGACTGGTTGGTGAAAGTGGATTTAAAGGCTGTATATTTTACAGTACCCATGGCAAAAAACTGTTAGAAATATTTTCAGTTCAGGTGGAGAGGTGTCCTATACCAGTTTCTTTGTCTACCCTTCGGTTTGTCCTCAGCTCTTTGGTGATTCACCAAGGTGATGTGCCCAGTAGTAGCCTTCCTGAGAGAGAGAAGCATCCGATTGATACTCTAATTGGACAACATATTGCTAATGCCCAAGAACAGGTTTTTGTTTTTAATAACATATTTTTATTAGGCACACAGCAACGCAAAGGTAAACAAACATACCACAGCAGTCGTACATTGTAATAATGGATTGTACATAGTGCAGGTGAGCCCCTGACTGTTTTGCTCCCAATTTTACTATACACTCCCACCCCGGCATATATCAAATGTCATGTAGGTGGTTATTCCGGCATCAGAGGACATTACTATGGGGAGGGAACATAGACTCCCTCTATAAACGTTCCATTTGCCATAGACCTTCTTCCACATTTTAGGGCAGCCCCAGCCTTCATAAATCACAGTCTCTGCCTACATAGACCAGTTCATGTCCCTTTTCCAGTCTCTGAGAAGTGGGGCAGTCGCTGCCCCCCATAGATAGGCTATGTTGCGTTTAGTAATCACCATACCTAAGGTTATTCAGATTTGCTCCATGTGACTCAAGTCTGTAGCATCCCACACATTAAGAAGGCACCACTTATCCGAAATAGGCAAGTTGCTACCACATACACTGTTCATACATGCTACAACAGATTCCCTCATCTTAGATCTACCTATAAGGTCCCACTTATCAGAGCCAGGTCTTGTCACTAGCCTGCCCAACCTCTCAAAATCCCAGAAGACCTATTGAACCCAGAGGTGAACAACCTCTTAAATAGTTTAAACCAAATCGGGCTCTCCCCACTCGCAACGGCCCCCACGCATAGGGCAGGCCACGCTTTAGACCTAATTTTTACCAATATTGGGCATCTATTCTGTTTTCCTCCCCTTCCCTTAACATGGTCCAACCACTTCATGGTCCCCTTCTCCACTCGACGGCAGTACACTAACGTGCAACCTGGATCCAGAGCACGTTCAAATCAACTCCGCAGACCTTGGAACAACCTATCCTTAGAGGCATTCGAGGCTGTCTATCACACACAGCCACAGGCAGATACATCGGTAGACCTAAATGTCTCGGGGCTGTTGAAGAATTTTAACACCAGATTAATGTCTGCTTGTGAATCCCTAATCCCAGAGAAAAAAATGTCTCCCTCCAAACAGCGAATATCACCCCCTGGTTTTCAGTGGAGCTTAGCGTGGAGAAATCCAGGTGTAAAGCCCTGGAGAGACACTGGAGAACCAGCAAAACGCTTTTGGACAGACACTTATAAACAATCCTTATCAAAATATCATCAAAATATAAAAATAGCAATAAACTCTTCTATTTTAAAACAAATTGATCAGGCCACCAATTCTTCAAAAACTCTATTTAACATAGTTAAAGACTTTGTTTCACCCCAAGCCTGCAGATTGCCTCAAATGGAGTGACAGGAACTCTGTAATTCTCTTGCGATTCACTTCCATGAAAAAATTACCTTGATATATGCTAACTTCCCCTCCCCACTAGCCCAGACCGCAACCCCACTCATAAGTTCCGCAGAAACCAACCAGAGGACTTTCGGTAATCTCAAACAATTTGAACCCCTTTCTATAATGGAAGTCACTAATCTGCTATCTTTGGCTAAATCTGGCTCACCTAGTGACATGTGCCCCCCCCAGAATTATGGCCCTTTTAGCTTCATGTTACGCTCCGGAAATTCAAGGAATTTTCAACTGTTCCATCAGCTCGGGTATAATTCCTCCCATCTGGAAGGAAGCCTTTAACCGACCTATCCTGAAAAATCCGGCTGCGGACCCCCACGTACTTAGTAACTACCGCCCCATATCTCTGTTACCCTTGTTGGGCAAACTACTCGAATCGGCCATAAACAGACAGCTGAGTCACTACCTAGAATCTAACAATCTTTTGGACCCTTCACAATCAGGGTTCCGTCCAGGATTCAGCACCGAAACTGCAATCCTGGCGGTGACCGATTCACTGAGGCAAGAAATGGATGCCGGAGGATCAGCTATTCTGGTTCTCCTGGATCTCTCTGCAGAGTTCGACACCATTGCACACTCCAAGCTGTCGGAGAGACTGCTCTCCTGCGGCATCCAAGATCAAGCCCTAAAATGGCTACAGAATTTCCTGTCTGACAGAAACCAAACAATCATGCTGGGACCTTATCGCTCAGATAAATGCTGTTTGGACAAAGGTGTTCCCCAGGGTTCCTGCCTCAGTCCCACATTGTTTAATTTGTACATGTCCCCTTTAGCTAAGATAGCAGAGTCATGTGGTTTTGAGATAATCTCATACGCGGACGACACCCAGCTTATTTTCAAAACTAACCCGAAAGCAAAATCAGAACATCTACGCTTCGCAGCTGGAATGCTCGCCATCTCCAATTGGATGACTGAGAATTATCTCCAATTGAATCCAAGCAAAACGGAAATTATGTTAATTGGGAAAGCTCCTCTTTCTTGGTCCCATGACTGGTGGCCTCGAGAGCTGGGTGCCGCCCCTGCCCCTAAACAAGTAGTGAAAAACTTGGGGTTTAAACTTGACCAGGCACTTTCTATGAAGGAACATATAGCAGCAATCTCCAGCTCCTGCTATTTTAGCCTTCGGGTTTTACGGAAGATCCTCCCCTATCTGCCTACCGCGCATCGCAGAACCCTAGTCCAGGCCATGGTGATCTGTCACCTCGATTACGGCAACGCTCTGCTGGCAGAATTAGGTCCGACGTTGCTAAAGAAACTACAGGGCATCCAAAATACCGCCGCGCGAATGATTCTAAATCGCCCGGCGGGCTCACCTTCAGCCCCTCTATTGCTAGACCTTCATTGGCTTCCCATCGTGAAATGAGCATACTTCAAGACCTGCTGCCTTACATATAAGGCCTTAAACGGTAAAGGTCCCAAATATCTGTTAAGCAGACTCACTAAACAGACTACAACTCGTAACCTTAGGTCTAATTCTCTTGGGATCCTGAAGACCCCTCGAATTCGCCTCGCCCGCTCTGGGGGAAAGGCCTTTTCATATCGTGCTCCGCGCTATTGGAATATGCTTCCCATTTCCATATGCATATGCCCTTCCCTCACTATTTTCAGGAAGTAACTGAAAACGTTTTAGTTCTGATCACGTGGGATCTATCTCCGCTGTCACGTTGTTTTTCTCCTACCCTCCTCAGTCGCCTACTAGGTACAGCGCCGAGATGCCCCAGGGTGAGTCGTGCGCTTTATAAGTATCCGTAACATAACATAACAGTGGTGTGGACTGGGTGATCTTCCCTCCCCAGAGCAAATTTTGTAAGTGTTGTGTGGCAGATTTGGACTGTGAGTGCTGTCCGTCCCGTGAGGGTCAAACATTTTGTATTGGTGTAGAGTGCTCACAAATATCCTCCAAGGTGCAAGACATGCCGGTCCATACAATAGGCTGGCTCATCCGCGGGGCAATGAACCTATTCATTAATGATAGCCAGTTGTGTCACCCAGTAGTGTTTTTGAATGTCAGGTAGCCCCCATCATATCAGTCCCATGTCCATTTAGCTAGAGCTATATGAGGGATCCCTCAATCCCACTGCAAGTTTCTACCTTCGCTATTTATAGTTTTAAAGTAGGTTGTGGGAACAGGGAGCTGTGTATTCTATAGCACGTAAAGAAACCGCTGCAGCACCATCATTTTAAACAAAGCAGCTCTTCCGAGCAGTGAGTATGTGAGCGACCTCCAAAGCTGGACATCACATTTTTATGTTGCAGCAAAGGGCCTTGGAGGTTTCTGGTGTTGAACAGAGCAGGATCGATTGTGACATAGATGGAGTTCGCTATCCCTGCATCTATCACTCTGCGCTCCCCACGGTCTAGTGGTAGGTGTGGCGTCTGGTGTAAAACTAGAATATTTTCCCCAGTGGTGAATATATCCAATATTCTGTGGATTGAGAATTGAGTAGTAGCGACACACAATAGGATGTCGTCAGCATAGAGAGATATTCCCAGAACAGGTTTAATTTGCTGGAAGTTGCGCTTGGACAAGGGATCCTCTACAGAGTTTAGGGTTATAATAAACGTTTGCTGTGGTCCCCACATAAGCATAGAATTCCTAGGTTTTCAGGTGGGTACTTTTTTATCCCAATTTATTCTCCCACAGAAAAATATAACATAGACAAGAATGGAGATAAGAGTAGTTCTAGGAAGGAATTTGATTACTTTGATGGACCTGGCGAGGTTCCGAGGGCTCCTGTCATCATCCATTCAGGCCATCTCCCCAGGTTCTTTACATTACAGAGCTCTTCAGAGGCTGAAGGCCTTGGGATTGAGGAAAGGTTTATGGTATGCAAATCCAATTTCATTGTCAGTGGATGCTCAGGAGGATCTGGAATGGTGGTTGGAGAGGTTGGAGACTTGGAATGGCAAAGCCATCTTTGGGAATGTTTCCAAATTTATTATAGAGTCGAATGCCAGCAAGTTTGGCTGGGGAGCACGATTGAACAAGTTGGAAACAGGAGGCATATGTTCCATGGAGAAGCAATTTCTACATATAAATTGTAAAGAGATGTTAGCTGGTTTAAACTTGTCTCAATAACATCCGCTTATCTTGCAGGCAAGCACACCATCTCTCTTGGTACTCTGCACACCCACAGCCAGGAGTCCATCAAACTGCAGGCTGAGTAGTTTACAAAATAAAAAGGCAGGCACTTTTTTCCCAGCGATGCACCCAGCATCTCGAGCAAAATCCTTCTATGCATCAGACTCACCCCTTTAAATAATTAATCTTTTTTTAACATAAGGTATGGCCTGTGGCCAGGCCCTGCGTCCATCCCAGTTGTTTGCTGTGCTTGAACATAATCGTTTTAAGGGGGTATCATTTTAAATAAGTCAGACCGACTGGCTTTGTTAACGGGTCAGAACATCAGTCATAAAAGACAGGCCCATTGGGGTTAATGGGGGCCACCAAATCAACATTTAGAAAGCCGATCCATTGACTTTGTCAAAAACTGACCACAATAATTTACCAATAACCATAATCCGATGCATTTGTTAATGATACACGCATAGCAGCGCTCAATAATAATAATCACAAAAATATTTTAAATAAAACATTTCAATCTAATCAACCATAAGCATGTGTGAGCTTTTGTAAAGCTCTTCAGGCCACATAATGCTGCAGAAGGACCAACCACAAGGTATCCTACAGTCTATCTGAAGAGAATACAGCTGCAGCGGTTTAAATATGAATGCAACCCCTCCTGGGGTCATGTATTCAATGACCCAGGAGACTTACTGCAAGTTTTTGTTAAGTGTTTCTGGGGGATCCCTGCAGCCACCGCAACATTTAAGTAAATCATTTGTGGTATACAATAGCAAATAAAAACAGTAAAAACAATAAAGCCTTTGAAGGGTATTATGGGGCGTTGCTTTCTAGAGCAGTTAATATTTTATGAGTGGCTAAGCCCACAGATCACCATAATGTTGGGAGCCGAGGGAAGAGGCCTAAGGTCATGTGGTCCTACCACCTCCAAGACTTGCACCCCTATTGGTGTGCCGGTGCAGAAGCCAGCTACACTTCTTATCTTTTTTAAATGTTTATTGGTAGGTCCCTCGATACCATCTGGGGCACCTGCAACTAATTTTGTCGTCTGGCTGCAGGGGTATGCCCATGAAAACTTGTGACCCCGCCGGCTTCCTAGCCAGCACCCTTGCTTTTCTTGTGGGGTGAGTGCCCTGTCCCCCTGAGTATCCCACAACATTGCCTCATGTTGGGTACTGCAGTTGTAAGCCCAATGCCCACCTCGGCCATGCAGCTCCCCTGTCAGCACCCATCTTCAGGTGCAAGCGGGAGCAAGCTACACTTAATTATGCTCCTGCCCTGCGGGAGAAGCTTTTCTTTCTGCTCTCCTTGGGCGGAAGCAATCCAGTGTTCCCTACTTGTGAGAGCATAAGCAGGGAGGTAGAACTGTGCTTCTGCCTGGCGGGAGTCTTTCTACTCCCTGTCATGTCGGGAGCAATGTAGTGTTCCCTGCTCAAGCATGGAACAAGACTACAATGTCCTGGGACAGGGGTCCCTGGGACACTCTTACATCAGGCTCTGGGGAATGGGAACCACAGGACCATTATATGGAACGGGAAGGTCTGATCTCCAGTAGATTCATGTTAAAATAAATAAAGGCTTCTGTTGTCACCCAGGGTATGTAGTCCCAGGGGCCAAGTATTCGGTCAGGGAGTAAAAAAGAAAATACTATTACTTTTCCTAATAGCTCAGTCTTCATTGGGATTGAAGATATTTGAAGGTTGTAGAAGAAGGTAACCCACCCCAATCTGAATTTTCAATGGTAAACCCTTATATCACGCTGACAATGAATAGTTGTGCACGTGCTCTTTGATGCCTTACTACAGCTTTATACAGTCAGATTATTTTTTGAGTTTTTCAAACAAATACATAGTATCCATACACGTGTCATCATACAATGCATGCTCTTAAAACTTAGTGTGACGTTACATCCCTCTGATTTATCTGTAAAACATCCATCTGCCATATGAGCATACAACATTGCCAAAGGTCCATACAAAGGAGGCTGGGAGGCTATCCCCCAAAGTAGCCATTTTGATATGCAGTGCCCATCTCAGGCCACATTCAGCGGCATCTGACTACGCATGTGGTGATCGGTGTGTGGTACGGGGTGGTTGCTACAGCAGTGTAGATACCCGTGGCAAGTTGTTGCCGTACGTAGGTATCTAACGCCTAATAAGATGTCGACAAGTCTCATTATCCCCCAGGCATGATCAAGTGGAGTGTGTTCTCAGGTATGACAAAAGAGGATCCCATATATCATTAGGACGGGAGGACACCGGTAGTAGTTCTGCATACGTTTTCAGTTGATCCTTGCAATGTACAAAATCATTAAGCCATTCTTTGTATTTAGGAGCCCGACCTCTTCCCTACCTACAGGCCACTCTACGCTTTGCTAGGAGTAACCCAATGCTAGGATTTTTCTATGTGTATGAGTCAGTTCCTCAATGCAACCTAAAAGTGTAACAGTAGGGGGTAGTGGGACCATAGCGCCCATCATCTGAGTGAGTGTAGCCGTCGCTTCCATCCAGTATGCGTGGATGGGCGCACATTGCAATGCTAAGTGCAAAAAGCCGTCTTTCTCCCGTCCACATCTGTCGCTTGCCCTTAATTTATATCTTTCGAAGGTGTAATAGACCTGGTATATGAATTTAAAATGTACAATGTGCAAACGACTGCTGGCTATGATATTGCCTGTCTGCTGACAAGAATATGTCCATTGTTTTTCGATGAATGGAATGTCAAGCTCCCGGTCCCAGCTTGGAATTATCTCACATGGCCTGGCACTCGAGTTGCGCAGCATGGTATAGTCTGGATATTGCATTTGCCAGGGATGACACCTGGAATGCTTTACGTAGCATATCTAATATTAGGGGCTCTGAAGGGAAGTCTGGGGTGGAGGCCTTGACCTCTTGTCTGAGTCTGACGTATAGAAAAGTCTCCATGTGTTTAACATGTTCGCCCCGGAACAAGGTGTCACCTCTTTTGAACGTGCCTTCATGATATAAATCCCCCAGGGGAAGATCTGCTGCTTATCAAGCATTTTCCGACAGAGTTTTTCATGTGAGACTGGGAGAAGGTGGTGGTAATGTAAAGACATCAATGGCTAGTATAATATTGGTTTCTGCATTTTCTTGGCTACCTTACACCAAGCTCGATTGGTGCAGACTACTGTAGAGTGGGTATACCCCCTTTCCAGGACTTGGGCGCTAAGGTAGGAGGTGGAGGGAACGGGCCATATATCCCTGTTCCACGGCTAAGTGGGGCATAAACGGTGGGGCTGAAGCCAGTGGAGTGCATAATGGGCTGGGGCCATAAGAAGTACAGATCCATGTCTGGGGCTTCAAAACCTCCTCTATAGAATGGCAGGGTAAGCATGTTCCAGCTCACTCTGGGTTATCTCCCCATGCAAGTCTGATCAGTTGGGATTGGAGTGTACGAAAGAAAGGCCGTAGTGTACGAAAGAAAGGCCGTCTGGGGTAGTATGGTATGTTGACAAAGAGGTAGAGTAGCTTAGGCAGTATTACCATTTTTACTAACGATATCCGCCCAGCTAGTGACAAGGGCAGCGAGATACATCTAGTGACTGAGTTGGTGATGGACTCAATAGCAGTGCCATAATTTGCTCGTAGTGTCTCCTCCCTATCCCCAGAAACCACTACATCCAGACATTTTACCTCAGAGTCACTCCATGTTAAGGGGTAGATGAGGCGTGTTGGAGTTGAGGGAGAACACCTGTATTTTTGCCCAGTTAATCTGTATACCAGCTATTCCTGCGAACCGAATACATTCGCGAAGTACGGGGTTTAAGTTGGTGTGGGGGTTCCGGATGTAAAGAGTAATGCCATCAGCATAAAGCGACACTAATATGTGACTGGATGGATAATGGAGAGCGCCGTCTCTATGATGCTGCCTGAGTTTGGCCGGTAGCGGCTCTATAGCTAGGGCAAATAATAAGGGTGACAGGGGACCACCCTGCCTTGTGCCTCAGGTGACAAACAATGGCTTGGAATAATAACCTTTGACCTGGACAGTGGCCTTTGATTAGGATTAGAGCAGAGCGTTCCAAGCTAGGAAATGGGGGTGCAGATATATCAAGTGCTGCCACTTGCCTGTTATTAGTTCCTGCTAGTGTAGGGTGGCAGGCTCCGATCAGCTGTATAGTGGTATAATCAGCTAGTCATAATAAAAGGGATTCCACATCACTCGCTTCCAGATAATTCCAGTGCATCTGGTAATTCGTAGAAACCGCTACAATTATAGAAGCCTTTGATTTTCCAACAACTTTTAGGTTCTGAATATAGACTTCCAATACACACTTTTCTTGTTGCAAGAAACCTCTGGCCAGCGTCCTCCATCCAGACATGAATAGAAAACCTATGTCATCATAAGACAATGGTCTTTTTAGACATCTGTATTTTTAAACAACCTAATTGATAATTAGCAGAAGTTCAAACAATCTTTCGGTTAAATGGACACCATGTACCACTAACAAATGAAGAGGGACACAATTATCAACATTATAGAATGACTAGCATTGCGGCATATGTGACACATAAGTATTTGTTATTTACAAAGGTTCATGGCGAGCAATGCATTTCTTCCATAGAAAATGAAGGAGGTGCATTTAAAATCTTAACAAATTTTAAATTTAAAAATCGTTTTTTTTTTACTGCCACTGGATTGGGAACTAAAAACGTCGTTGGTCCATAAGCTACAATGCCACAAAGATCATAGTATCTAATGTCAAGATTAACATGACCAACGATGGGTATTCTCTGACCAGAAATAACAGGTCTTAATGTTGTAGACTCTCCAGTTTGAGGTCATGCTGCTGCTTCACTGATGAGCCTCTTATTATTTCCCAGGCACCAAGACTAAACGTTACTCAGACTGGAGAGAGCTATCATTTAATTTGCATAATATGTAAATCGGGATGATAATATCTTCATTTACTAAATCATACTCCGTGTTGGCGAAATGGACAGCATCAAGAACCAGCCAGACTTTATCTGATGCTTGGAAAAGTGTAGGGCACCTTGCTTAAGTTACTGATCCAACAACAACACCTCCCACCTACAGGACGGGAGTCACAGGAAAGTCTCTTGCTTGCCTGGAGCTGAGGGGGAGGACTGCCTGTCCTGATGAGGTGAAAGAGACTGAGAATTGAGAAGCGGACCAACCTTGTGGAGATTGTTCCTAGAAGCAGGCTGTTACGAGGAGAGGGTCAGAGAATAACACACATATATCTTGATCTGCTATTCTTCATTATTAAAGTGGTATCAGGGGTGTAATACAAGCCCCTGTGGCACTTGGGGAGGGGCCAATCAGGCCAAAACCAATGATTGTGTGATACATTAGAGACTCTGGGGCCCCTCATCACATTCTGCAAGGGGGGCATCATTTTGTGGTGCACCACTGATCATTGTGGTTAGTTATACCTTACAATAGGAACTGCTGATATATTTTGCTTATTTGACTTTTCAACAACATTTATTCAGAATGAAAATGTACTCCACATTTGTCACTGCAGAATACCTGCAAATATCTGGCTCTACATTTAGTGCAGGCAATCCAGAAAGTTCTTTATGTGCATCAACCAATCTTCAACATCATTAGTGAGTAGAAATGTTTGAGAGTTCTGCTATGCATAAAAACGGCTACGTAAATAGACCTATGTGGGCGCACCCTGCACACAGTGTTTTTTGTGTACTCAAAAACGATACAAAGCAGCAATCAATATGATATGTGCCAGAAACACACTGACGTAGAATTTGTCACAAGTAGTAAAATAAATAAAATAAAGACATCTGTAAATGAAACATGAGCTAACTACTAAACAATTTTTCTAGGTCAGTCACACAAATGTGATTTAAATCTTCTTGTTCTACAGGTAAAAAGTTTACTATGTCTACAGAATCAAGGTTAATTAGAGGTCTATTGTATGCTATAGGGTGTATTTACCCAACAGACTTGTCTTTGTCTACAAGCTTCAGACACGGCAAAGGGATTACCGTGTGTTCTACTGCATATATCATGTTGTGGATTTTTGTATGCATGTAAGCATGGCTGCTGAGTGTATAACCTGCTGGCACCTAAACATGAGTCGGCAAGGAGACAAAAATCGGGCTTAACCCCTTCCCCGCTCATGACGGAACCGTTCCGTCATGAGCCACGGTTGCGCTGTGCTCATGATGGAACGGTTCCGTCATGACAATCCTGTTGGCGGCCGCTCCGCCTGCGCGGCGCTGTTTCCCCGCCTGTGCGGGGCGACAACGCAAATGGGCGGAGTCATGACGGAACCGTTCCGTCATGAGCACAGCTCAACTGTGGCTCATGACGGAGCGGCTCCGTCATGAGCACAGGCCCACCGCGCTGCCCCCCTGCCCCCCCCAGCGCTGCAACGGAATGTCCCCAGCAGCAAAGGGGTTTAAGAAACATGTTGTTTTTCTTTATAGAGTACCGTGCCCTGCCCGGTCCTTTCAGTCACTGCAGGGAATTAGATTGGTTAGGTCGAACCTGGGCAGTGCATGCACTGCTCTGCAAGGCTTGCAGTATTAAGGTATGGATGTGAAGTTATGCCCACTCTCCGCCCAGTTTTTTCATTGGATTCTGCTATTGTTCACTGTAAACTGTGGCGTTTCATAGTCAATAGGCTTAGTAGTCCCTCCTCAGTACCACCCTTTCCCATTTTGTAAACTCCCATGAGTACACCCCCTGTTAGGTATGTTGTTGCTCGGTAGGCTTTAATTACAGCTTCTGAGCACTATTTTCACAAAGTGCTTTGTCCTGCCTGCTCTTGCCGGCAGGAAAAGGCAGGACACACACTCGCCTAACGCATTTGCAATACAATAGGTCTCGCATTTACGAGAGTTCAAGCTAATGGCATTGTAAATGACAATGCCTTTTATTTATCAGTTTAAAAAAAAAAAACATATATTAAACAGCCCTGGGCGTAGTGGGCATAGTGAGGCTATGTGGAGCAGTGCGTAGTGTGGCAAAATCTACTCACACTCGCGCGCTCCGCGTAGCCCCACTACGCGCCACCCGCCCGCCCTCATTTTAAAATACTTTAAAGAATAGAAAAAGTAAATAAAATACCTTACCTGCAGTGCGGCGTCCCGGGGCTCCCTCTTCTTGCTTGCCGGTAACTTCTTCACACAAATGCGCATGCGTGGGCGTCCGCGCATGCGCATTTGTGTGAAGAAGTTACCGGCAAGCAAGAAGAGGGAGCCCTGGGACGCCGCACTGCAGGTAAGGTATTTTATTTACTTTTTCTATTCTTAAAGTATTTTAAAATGAGGGCGGGCGGGCGGCGGGTGGCGGGCAGCTTCGCAGCGGCGTGGGCGTAGCGCTGCCTGCTACGCCTACTTCATAAACGGCGAAGCAGGCAGTGCTACGTGCACTCCATGGGCGAAGCGGAGCACGACGCCCACCCTTAATATTAAAGGCATTGCCGTTTACAATGCCAATAGCTCAAACTCTTGTGAAAGCGAGACCTATTGCATTGCAAATGCTTGTTATGTGTTGTTAATAACTTTGGCTCAGTTTGACGAGTCTCCATGAAACTTTCCAAAAACGTGTTCCTTTTTGGTTTTTTTGTATAAGTGCTTTCTATTCAGTTTATTGTCATAGAAAAACAACTATGAGCTATGTACAAACGGGCAGAACACCATTTGGCTACACAATGCGACGTTTCTGACAATCACAGTCCCTTGTCACCATCACGCTCGTACGACATATTTAGCTTAGAGAAGTATCATCTTGGTGAGTGAGCTTACCATTCCTCCCATATCTTCTTATGTTTTTGGGTGGCTTCTTGTGCTTTGTATACAAGCTCTTCAACTTTAGCACAATAGTCCATCCCCTAGACTATTCCAGAAGTGCAGATGCCTCAGCGTCTCTCCAGTGTCATGCCAGGTCTTTCTTTACCACCAGGAACCCCGTAGCCAGAGACGTGTGCATCAAAGGCCACATTCAACCCCCTCCCCCCCACCCCACCGCCCCCACCGCATCAAAGGCCACATTCAACCCCACCCATGCTACTTTTTGACTAGTTTGTGCATGGAAAGTTTTGGGGTGATTCATCAAGCAGGGGCTGAGAAAAAAGGGACTGCCAAAACACAAAAGTCCCATGCATTTTTCATAGATGTTTTTAAGAAGGGCTACAGCAAACACTGCTGAATGGAATTGTACCAAATTTGTCAGGAAGCTAGATCTTAGTCCGCAGAGTGTGCTTCCTTGTTGGTTTTGGTGTAATCGATATGAGATTTCACTTTTTGTGCCCTTGTTTGGCTGGTGTTGACTTCAGCTTTCTTTTCCTTTCTCTCCTGGGTTTTGCGGAGAGTCTCATGGAGAACCATTCTTTGTTGGTGTTTTTTGGCACCCAGTGCCTTCTGGCATGTTGTTGTCACTGTTTCTTTGATCTTCTTCCACTGACTTTCTACTGTGTCTCTGTCGTTCTATAGTTCTTGCAGGACTGGAAACTTGTTACTGAGGGTAACTAAGTTTTCACTTTGAGGTTGTTGTTACATCCCTGGCATTGGTTTGTTTGTTCCATTCATGCTTTCTTCAGCTTTAGCCTGGCCACGACAAGGTGATGGCCTGACACCACGTCTTCTCCTCTCATCACTCTCACATCATGTCGGGGCCTTCGAAACATCTTGGCAATGCAGACATAGTAGATCTGCTTCTCTGTTGAATGGTCTGGTGATACCAATGTTGCCTTGTGTATTCTTTTTAGTGGGAATACACTACTGCCTATCCCCAGACTGTTCAGGGCACAGATATCTGCGATCCTTACACCATTCTCGTTTATATCACCACGGCCATGGTTGCCCATGATTTCTTAGTACCCAGTGTTGTTGCTTCCAATCTTGGCATTGAGATTTCCCATCAGTATGGTGATATCTCTCTCAAGGTATTTCTCCAGGATATACTGAAGTCTGTTGTGAAACCATTATCTTTCCTTTTCTGTGCTGTCATTTGTAGGTGCATAGCACTGGATGACATTAATGTTGATCCTCTTTTTCTTTGTGTGGAACCATGGGCTTCCATGGGCTTCCCATTCAATCCTCTGTTGGCTGCTGGTATTAGGATCAGTGCATGCGATGGGGGTTCTCTTCCACCTAGCCATAATAGAGCCAGTCCTTTCTGTCTGGACTATATCCATTTGGTCTCGTTGACGCCAAGCTGGGCAAGGTTGTTTTCATCAGTGGTAGAGGATAAGTCAAGCTTTTCACCCCTTACTTTTTTGTGGTTTACATTGTGTGATACTCTAAGTGCAGTGGTCATGCGCAGCCGTGGCCCAGTGCTCACTGTGCCACTGGAACCAAGCTGCACCCGACTGAAGAGGCGCAAATAGGCCGAAACCGGTCTTGGGTTGCATGTTTTTAGTTCAAAGAGAACCTGGCTTGGGAGTTTGGACAGGACTATTCCTTTTGTGTTAGAGCCAAGGCTAATTTGCATATGGTTGGGTCTAATATGGAGGGGCATGGTGGGTAAATGTATGATGGACTGGGATGCGTCTCAAAGAAATTGCCAGCCACTGAAATTAATTCAAGCATTGCATCCATCACTTTCTTGTATTTTTTTTTTTTACTTTTTTTTTTTTTCATACAGGGCAATAGCAATACTACGGACAGATGGGAAAATAAGTAATCAGTACAAGGTGTATGATCAACCTTAGGTATGAAGGTACAGCAATGGTTGGTGAATCTCGCAGCAGGGTTACTCAAGAGAAATCGTTCATATATATCAGCATTGACAATCCGACTAATACATAAGACTATTCTACTAAAAGGTCTATTCGCGAACAGAGGGCGGGAAAGCGATTCTTATAAGCCAGAACCAGCCCTCGCATGAGATAATGTAAGGGCTCCCTGTTGTACATCCAAATCGAGCTTGTAATACTTCAACCACGGGGACCAAAGTTTCCTGAATTTACGTGGGCAGCCCCTCGCTTTTTAAACCACTTTTTCCGCAGCTATGTATAAATCCATATTGGATTTCCATTCTGTGAATGTAGGAAGGTGTTGTGCACCACAGTACTTGGCTATGTCCCGTTTAGCCACTACCAACCCCAGATTAACAAGTAAGAGCCCATATTGTGGAAGATCGACATCAGTGGGAATGCCTAATAGTAGGAATTTCACATCCATCTCAATTGTTGCCCCAAGTATTTTATTTAATTTGCCCACTATTTTGTGCCAGTAGGGCTGGATATGAGCGCATTCCCAAAGGGTGTGAATGTATGTGCCATGTTCCGTGCAGCATCTGAGGCATGCAGGGTCCTCCACCCTCCCCATCTTGTGCAATCGTTCCCTATCATAGTAGACCCTATGAAGGATCTTGTATTGGATAAGCCGCAGTCTTAATTTGATCACCACCTCACGTGGATGCATGAGGGCTGCTTCCCAGTCTATATCCTCAAGTGGTCCTGTGGTAACTTCCCACTTCGCGCAAAGTGGGCGGAGATTATCTGGCATACTGTTGAGCTGTGTTTTGTATGTCAGCGAAACCGCCTGAGTCTGGATCTCCTCCTGAAGGAGTCTGCCCTCAAGGGGAGCGTATTCCGGCAGCACCCCGTTGTCCAACCCCTCCGCTCGCCAAGCATGACGAAGCCTAAGGTAAGTATAGGCTTGGGAACTATGCAGTTATTTGGATTGAAGGAACGAGGAGGAGGCCAGGGAGCCTCGCTCTAGGAGGTCTCCTATTTTGGAAGTCCCAATGAGGTCCCAGTGTTTGAAACCCCTCAGCTTTCTGATCTCACGCAGATTAGCTCCCTCCCATAATGCGGTTTTCCCTCCCATCTCATCAACTTCCCAGCAGTTTTCCAGGCCTCTATTACCCGTTGGGTAGCGGGAAGGAGTCCTGCCGTGCCAGCACCCCCGTATAGATAGTGTAGGTGGGAGCGTTCATGGAATTGAAACCGTTCCAGCCTATATGCCGGATGATCCCCTGGTGCATGAATCCACTCATTAATAACGATAAGGTGGGCCGCCCTATCGTAGGCTCTGATATCTGGTACGGGCAACCCCCCATTGTAAGGATTACGTTGCAGGGTCCGCAGTGCTATCCGTGGATGAGCACTATCCCAGAGGAGGAGGCGCAACTCACCATAAATAGAAGCAAAAATTGTATCAGGTAGTTATTGATAAGTGTTCTGAAGAACATAGAGAAGTTGAGGGAGGGTCACCATTTTGTACATGGCGGCTCTGCCCATGACAGTGAGAGGTAGTTTCCTCCATCGTTTCCCATCTGCCTGAAAATTCAGCAACACCCGTCGTATATTGCGTTCCATGCGAAGGACGGGGTCAGTGGTAATATAAAGGTCCAAATAAAGAAAGCCCTCCACGGCCAGCTGCAAGCAGCTGGGATAAGTGTAAGATGCGGGACCTCCACTTACTGGATAGAGGGTGGACTTAGTCCAGTTAATCTTGTAGCCAGCGTAGCTGCCATATTCTTCAAAGATGTGGAGAAGACGGGGGAGCGTGTCAGGGAGCACGTGACATAGAGCAGAATATTGTGTCTGCTTATAACGATATGCGTTCTTCCTCCAGCGAACCGGGAGCACTGAGGAAGCCACCTAGGTCAGGTCGGGAGCGAACCACGCATGCTAGGGGTTCCAATATGAGGGCAAACAGTAGATGAGAGAGGGGAAGCCTTGTCTGGTGCCACGTTATATCGGCCAACTGGCGGAGAGAGTGCCAATTACCCGCACTCGAGCCCCAGGTGCGTTATATAATTGCGCCAGCCACCCTAGAAAAACCGGGCCGAAGCCCATTGCCTCCAGAGTACGCCACATGAAGGGCCAGTGGATCGTGTCAAACGCTTTCTCCGCATCAAGCGAGAGAAGCAAATGGGGAGTGTCACGACCCCGTACTGTATCCATCCAGTTAGCTAGGCGGCGCAAATTAAGATGGGTAGCACACTTAGGCATAAAGCCAGATTGGTCTTGGTGCACCAACGAACGAATCACGTAGTAGGCAATGTGCAAGAATCGTGGCCAAGATTTTTGTTTCAATATTAAGGAGGGATATGGGACGATAGGACCCGCAGTCATCTGCCACACCCTTATTACCCAAACCATTGACATTCCATGTCATTACTGTATATTCATCGTCTGGCATGGTAGGACATTAGCAAAATCCGTCCCGGTGTCTGCGTTCGATAGGAATGCGCCCCCCTCCCACCTCCCCCACTCTGCGCCTCAGTGTGAGCACATGGTTGAATCAAACAAACTCCTTTCCCATCAAATTATCTCCAAAATATACTCAAAACAAGAAAACAGCCCCCCCCACCCTACTCTCTTCTGACGTTCTCCCCATCCCCCCACTCGTCAACATGACAACTTTGGAGCGAATCGTCCGTTAAGAGGTCTGTTATCCCCCTGCCCCTCCCTCCCAATTAACTACCCAATATCAAAAACCCACAGAAACACGCCAATCACTTTCCCAGTTCAATGGTAAAACCAGTGGAGAATCACTGGAGCTCAGGAAAGTCTGACTGTCCGGCAGCGGCCAGCGGGCCCCGCCTCTCTAGTCTCTTCGCCTTCCACAGGAGGGTGTCTGGGCTGGTCATCTGGAACTTGGAGGGTCTGATCCGTCGCTTCCAGTCGCAGGATACTGTTCAGGAGCGGATGGGCACTGGGTGTCTCATCAGAGTCATCTCTCTCAGACAAGTCGGTGTGGCCCATATCCTCCAGGCCCTGCAGAGGATCAGCTGACTTTGAGCGACGCACCTCTTCTCCAGAGTCCGATAAGAGTGTGTCTCCGGATCGCTCCGGATCGCAGGGTTCTGCCCGATGTTGCCCCGGCTGATGACTTGGGCCGTAGACCCCGCCTCCGACGCTTGTCCTTGAGCCTGTCTTGGGACCGTACCCTTCGTTTGAATGGGGACGTGGTGGAGCCTGACAGCGGTGGCCTTCGTAGTTGCGATCGTTCCTCCACCCAGAACCACGCCTCCTCTGGAGTTTGGAAAAACAGCGTATTATTCTGGAAAATGACCATCAGTTTGGCTGGAAACCGCAACATATATTGGATCCCCATGGCACGCAGTTTGATTTTAACTTGATCAAAAGTTCGTCTCTGTTTCTGCACATCACGAGAATAGTCCGGAAAGACCATCACCTTAGTATTCTCGTAGCGAACCTCTCCTTTCTTCCGGATTTCTCGGAGTATTAAGTCCCTGTTGTGAAAGTTCAGAAAGCGCGCTATTAGAGGTCGTGGAGGAGCCCCCGGCGGCGGAGCAAAGCCGGGCATCCTGTGCGCTCGTTCTATTATGAAACAAGTCGAGAACGGCGCCTGTGGCAGCAGATCCTTCAGGTAGGTCAACTTTCTTGTATTCTTAATTGTGACCACATAAGAATATCCATCACTGACGATCATTTGGGCTGCAGTTCAGTCCATAATTTCATCCACCATGCCAATCTAGAGCAAGGCCTGCCTTACACAGATCAGTACTGACCCTGCTCATTGGAATATAAATTCCTGAATTGCCAGTTGAGGTCCCCTCCAGAACAGAACACTAGCAACCCCAGACCGGGAGACTGGGATGATGGACTGGTATACGGTCCTGAGTAATTACCAGAGGCTGAGATTAAGTCCAGCATTTCATCAATCTTCTTTTTGTATTCTACATTGTGTAATGCTCTCATTTGCACCGGTTATGCCCAACTGTGGGCCCTGAGCTCACTGTGCCACTGTAACCAAGCTGCACCCCACAAAGGAGGCCCTAATAGGCCAAAACCGATCTTGGGTTGCTTGTATTCTAGTTCAAAGAGGACCTGGCTTGGGAGTTCGGACAGGACTGTTCCTTTTGTGACAGGACTAAGGCTGATTTCCACATTGTTGGTTCTAATATAAGGTGGCATGGTGGGCAAAACAACAATGGACTGGGATGGGGACCAGAGTAATACCAGTCGCTGAAATTAATTCAAGCATTGCATCCATCGCTTTCTTGTATTTTAATTGTGACCACATAAGTATCGGAAGCATTTTTTGTCATCTGTATGAAGTCCGTCAGTAGATAAAGTGGTGCCAAAGAGGTGGATAAGCACTGGGGGGCAGGTCTTTTCTCCCTTATCAATGTTATGTGACTGCCAGGTGACACAGCAGTGGCAATAGAAGGACACCCACTATTGGATTGCTGCGGCACAAATCACACTGGTCCTTCCAAAATGGGCAGCTCCATAGTAAAACCTCACAAGATTGAGGAGCAGAAATTGTGGTGCAACCACACGCCCTAAGCACTCTTCACACTCCTTCTGGCTCCCATGTACAATTCTCTTTTGTTCAATATTGTTTTCTGACTTCTTCCTATAACTTTGACAAATCCTTTAAAGAGACAACTGGAAATGTGCTGGTTTGTACAATATATGTAGCAGCTTAATTACTTCGGGACAAAACAACTTCTTTAACAACAGCATCAGCAGGGTATTTCCCTGAGAAACTTCATCATGAGAATTTTGGTGGACAGCACATGTAATAGTCACTCTTCTAAGTGGCAACAGCCAACAGCAATACACTGTACGTTCTTTACTTAAAAAAACCATTGTGGTCGGGGTGGTGGCAGAACAAAAAGATAAGGAAACACGTAAAACAAGGTGTCTGCCTGCCTTGTGTCACAACTCATCCTGTGAAATAGAGGTGAGAAGAAAATAGAAAGTTGGTCCCGTAGGCATTTCTCTAACTGACGCAGTAGAACGAGGGAGGAAAGATATCCTGCTGAGTCCGGTCCAGCGCTTGCCCCTTTGGTTTCCGAGTTGACATTTCCCAGCACAAAGATCTCACACTGTGAAAGAAAACACGCTCAGAAAAGCCCACAATATTCTAATAAAAGTTGAATTTCCAAAATATTACAAGCACCAAAAATATTACAAGTGCGAAGTCACAAAGTCAGTGCACCAGCGCTTTGCCATCTGAGCCCTTGGAGCAAACAAAGCTAAATTTGATTTATTTTTAACCTTTTTTTTACACAATTTACTTAAGGTAAATAATATATATTATAAAATAGATGAAAGCTTCTGTTTGCTGTGTAACATGGCAATACATACAAACATTACAACCGTGTTCTGATCCATGTCTCGGGTAATCGGCTTTAGTTTGATGAAAACCTGCAATAGCCAAATGTAGTGCAGTAGAAAGAGAGAACTGGAAAGTTGCCAACATTTACAATTTGTTTCTGCATCTACATTTAGTATACTGACTTTTATTTTGTCTCTCCTCTCATGCTATTCTAAGCAAGTATGCAGAGGTCTAGGCCTGCCCCTCACTACATGGGTTCTTAGACCTGTGCTGTGTGCCCTCAGTATGAACTGAGGACTACTGTCCCACTCCTGATTATAACACACAAAGCAGTGGTGGTAGAAAACTGTTTTTGAAATTGATAATATGATCACACCTTTTTATCTATGTTTTTTTAATTTGGCCTACCAGACTCTTTTCTGTAAAGTTCTGCTTTTTTTGTGTATGGCCAGAACCTTGCAGTAGCATCCTGTGTGTGTTGAGTGTGTTGTGTGTGTGCAGCACATGTGCTGTAGTAAAGCTCTGTGTGTAAGTAGGCCTGAGTCCTGAAGCCAATGAGTATTAAGCATGTTAAGCCACTGGCTTAACATGACAGAAGATGAAAGATGGATAAGGAATGAGGACAGCTTACGTACACTGAAAAGCGTAAAGCCTTCATTCCTGTAGCTGGATGGTGAAGGTCTAGACACCAATGAAGGGAGGTTGGAGACAGGGCTACCTTTAGAAATTGCAGGAAGACTTTAGTTCGCTTATCACTTTTTCCCAAGCACGGCCTTTTGGTTAATGATGGGGATGAAGGATGCTAAAGTAGTTTCTGCTATGCTAAGTGGGTTAGTCCTGCCCTTATGTCTATCCCTGGTTGCTGTTTCAGAGAGGGTTATGACAGCCAGGTGCAGACACAAACACTTCGTTTTGCCTGTGTTGTGGGATTCCCAGTCTGGAGACAGACCCAGTGCTACCTGCTCTGAGAAATCTCTGTGTAGGAAGCAGCCTGGCAAGGTCACTTGAAAACAGAACCACTTCAAAACGGTCCTGAAGCTTGAGACTGTGGATTTACAACCCTGTTAAGCAAATGTGTAAAGAAAATTGCACCCAAACTACCTGCTTTGTTTGAGCTCCAAGTCCCTCATGAGTCATCATGACCAAGGAAGGTAATGCTCCGCAGAGTACTGCTGTGTAACCAAGGCTGATGTCAGCCTGACAGCCAGTCTCCTAGAGTTGAAGGGACATTACCTGAAGTCTACACTTTCTGCTGCAGGAGCTGAGTGCCTAATTTACATTTCACCTGATCCTGATTCATGCTTTCGCCGTGACTATTGTGGGGGACAACTGTCAAGGGGTCACCTGGATGGGATTAGCACAAGGGAACAGAGCAGTTCTAGTGCCGCAAGAGGGAATCGCCCATGGTCATTGCCTTGTATACTAAGTTTAACTTAGTAGTATTTAGTACTGTGATTAAAATATTCTTTCTTTTCTTAAAAGACAAGCACTGGCGTGAACATTGAAATTAGTGTCTGTTGGTTGATTGCGATGTCCTGTGCTCATGCACCCTACAGCGACTGCTCACGCTTGCTACCCTCAGAGTCAAGTGGGGAAAGGTTGTTCTTGGCCCAGATTGCAGAGCTGTAGTAGGACAGACACCAGGACACTAGTGGCAATCAACCTCAACCACCACGGTTGAAGCCCAGTAACCCCTGCCTGTCTAGTTACCCCCCCAACAGGTTTTGACAAAGGTTGTTTGCTTTGGGTGAACTTTCCTAGTGTACACTTTGCTATTTAAATGTTATTGGTGTCAGCAGATCATATCAATTTAACACTATCGCTACACCTAGGACCAATAACACTGTTACTGGACTTTGAATGCAGATTTTTTTCCCATATTTATTTGTTCATTTATTTATGATGGAAAAATACATTTTCATTCAGAAATGTTGAACAATTACACTCTTTTGATCGGTACACAGGACATTACATGCATTTGATGGTTTACTTAGATTAACGTGATTAAAAGTGGTATGGAACAGAAGCTCTGTTAAATGTTTTTAATGAGTAGTGAAAACAAATATGTTATATCACAAAATATAGTAAATCACTTGCACATTAAGGTCAATGTTCTATTTAAATATTTACTCTCTATAGTGAAGACTGTGAGATATTTAACCAATGTTGCTTACTAGAGCTGATCTGAACTCTTGAAGAGAGGGGCAAGCGCTAATGGCAAGTGGATGTGTAGTGCGAGTGGATGTGTAGTGCGAGTGGATGTGTAGTGTGAGTGGATTTTTAGTGCAAGTGGATGTTAGTTCAGTGGAGTGGTTATAGCAGTTGGCCGAACCGGAATCTGGATGCCTCACATGGAGACCTTGCAAAAGCTTGGAAGTGCCTATATACTGGACTTAGATTGTGGTCTATTTATAATTAGCTTAAAATTACTAACATATCTTGCGTCCAAATGAAACATAAAAAAGCATATTCTGCAGAAATTTACCATCCACTGTATCTAAGTTATCCAAATGAAAACTGTTGTTTCTACTTCAGCAGTTGTGAAGAAGAAAGAGAAACCAATAGCTCCAAGCACTAATGTGGATATTCTATCAAAAATAGAGGTAAGATGTAGTTGTCATTTTTGCCCGTGTACACATGGTTGAATTTCAGAGCACCAAAAGCATTCACACTATATAGTTATTTCTGCAAATGAGATTAAATCTGATGTTTTTGATCTAACGGAGAGTATATTTCAGCACATTTTACAGACAAAACCAGTCTGACAAATGACCAGAAAAGACATCCATCAGATGTGAAATAATAAGATATGGGATGATTCAGATTTCTTTGTAACTGTTAAGAGTTTACTGGGATTGTAATTGATAAGCACAGCATTCATGATTTTGGGACATTCTTCCATACAGGACATAGTAGATGTGCAGTTTCAGTTTGATTGTGATATTACCACTTAATTTAGATGGTCAAGCTTCAGGAAGGCTCAAATTTGCAAGAATATCCTGGATAAAGTTAAACCCCCATACTGGATATTGTGGCCTTTACAGTAATGAGATAAGAGGTTGAGTTATTTTATCAAGGTCAAGGAAATCTAAGATGACATGCAATATCCTTTAC
Source organism: Triturus cristatus (assembly GCF_964204655.1). Classification (NCBI taxonomy): domain Eukaryota; kingdom Metazoa; phylum Chordata; class Amphibia; order Caudata; family Salamandridae; genus Triturus; species Triturus cristatus. The sequence goes on from NC_140581.1 coordinate 565,538,127, forward strand.
TCCTAAATTGTTTGGCGAATGCAACGGGACAAATCAAGAGGGCAATCTTAATTCAATAGCAGGCATTGTCCTTTGGGGTTTTCAGCACATCCTGCACCTCCTCAAGATGCAGACACCGGTTTTATTTCGAATACTAAGCCCAGGTGAGCTAGGCAGCAGATCCATGCGGCTCCTGGGGCTTACTTTCTCTCGAGTTGTCCTCCATGGAGTCCACCATCTTCTGCTTGAGGTCAACACAGCTTCTCTCCTCTTCAGACAGATCATGTAACCATCTTCAACGTTTGGTACTGCAGCATCAGATGAGGGGGAGAGGTAACCGCTTATCCGGGTACATTGTTGTCCTCTCAGATGTACCGAGCTGTAAACAAAGTACTGGTTCTAGAGGTTCATTGTTTATCCAAAAGTTGGGTCAGTACCCAGAATCCAAGCCCCTTTCAGCTGGGCCCCTTTAACATTTCGAAACTTTAGCCATCCAGTTCAAGGAGCATCTTCATGTGCATATTCCTGAGCATCCTACACCAAATATAAGGATAAGAAACAAATTGCCAATGGGGATATGTGTGTGTTTTAAAAAAAAAAGAAGTCTTTATTGGCATTCCGCATGCAAACATAAACATGTTTATAAGAGCAATTTGGTAGTATAATAAGCTGTCTTCAAACCTCTGGTCAATACATGCACCATGCATTCAATGGGGATGTGTATTGTGAATTCACAGGACAGATAGGAAAAGTGAAGGTGAGCGGCTCTTAGGCATAACATGGGCCTGGGCTACTCAGGCAGTCAAACTCATTACAGCCAAGTATTTTGATTGGGCACTCTCCCAGACTTTTCAGGATTTTGTTTATTTCTTCCAATCCACTGGGATGGGCTACAGCATTTCTAATACGCAGGCACCAGTGGCAGCTATATGCAGGATGCCACATTCACAAGGATTATATAATCCTAATGGACAATCTCCTTCTCGTGTTGCAATCACTGTATTCAAAAATTGACAAAAATCGCACACCAAGAATTCTAAAACAGGTGCACACAAGCACCATTGCAGTGCATACATTTTGGAAAGAGAATGACATCAATGGAAGTAGGCATTATCGTTGTTTGGGTAGGAAGGCCATCTCTCTCCTCAGGGGACAAGTAAAAAAGCCTGTGTCCCTGTATTAGCAATCCGCTTGTCATGTCGAAGTGGCAGTACCCATACCTCGTTGTAAGTGGAGTATATATTGGGTTGCTCACAGTCCAGCAGAGGCTTTTGGTCTGAAGGAGCACATTAAGTCAGTGTGGCTCACCTCAAGTGCGATTTTAGATGGTGTGTTCCCTGGGGCTTACCTAGTGAGTCAGACAGAAAAGTAAAAACATACATGGTGTCTCGGGTGTCTGCCCATTGTGAGGATATTTTGTTCCCACTGTCATGAATCTGCTCGGTCTTGCAGGACTTTTTGGTCTGAGCCAGTTCAGAGCTACCACTTTGGGAGATACCGCTGTGGCATCTATTCACAAGGTGAGGAATCTGCAGTTGATGTAGCCATCAGTAGAATATGTTTCTGACCTACGATAATGATCTGTCTGGTGGATACCTTCCATTCCTCACCCTTCTCTGAACTGGACTCTCTTCTCCATCTAAAAAGGTCGCACACCTAGACATCTGCACTCTGGTAATAGCCAGACTGTTAATGGGCTCTGAGCCTGGGGGCACAGACAGCCTAGCAAGCAACTGACATTGGCATGCACGGGTGGCGCGTACTTGCAACTCCACACGTCACTTCCGTAGCAGAACGATATTAGTGCAGAGCTGCACAACACCACCTACTGGCACACAGTGATATTGCTAAAGATTTTACTGATAGTCTCACACCTGGGGAATATTCAAGAGGTGAGGGATCTGCGGTTATATCCATCAGAAAGAATGTTGCAAGAGGTAATTAAGTTGTTTTACACTGTACTAGATCAGCAGTGCCGGAGTTTCTAACTTTGAACTCTTCCCCAGATGGAGTATGGTGACTCCATTCAATAGCCTAGAAGACATCAACAACATTCATTTGAAAGCCACAGGAAAATAACATGAGGTCTTTTTGTATCAATTCAATCCTTCAAGACCATTTGGTAGGTGGACTTGGTATTTATGGAAAAACACCATCACTCACAAAAAGTCTAAGTGATAATGGGATTAAGTAGAAAGCGCAGTAATCTTTAGCACAGCGTCTAGTGGAGAAGCCAAGCCTATTTCAGAGATGTAGGTAGCCCAAATAAAATATTTGCAGGAACCCAGGTGCTGTCTGGTTTGTTACACAAGTTGAGATGACCAGCACCTAAATGCTTTCATGAAGGAGGAGAATGCCATTTTCCGAGCTCCATTAAAAGCTTCCAATACACTGGCAGCTAGGAAGCAGTGTGATGGCTAACTGTGGTTTGAAAGGTCAAAATTCTTAGTCTTTCTCCCACCAGATCAGAGTAGGTAAGTAGTGTGTATTTCTGATAGCGGCTATTGTGAACTGTACAAGGCTCTGTTCTTGGGGGTTGGTGATAGCTCAAGCATCTATCATGTGCACGGAAGTGGAAGCCAGGATATAAAACCTGCCAAACGGCGGGGAGCTGTTTGGTCTAAAGTCAGACAAGGCATTGGAAACTATAAAATTGGGAGCTGAGGCAACCAGGGTCATTGGTTTACTTTTTTCTTTGAGTATCACCGGATAGAAACCTAGATATAAGCAGATGACACTTTTACTGACATACATTGAATTTTTAGGGAGCCTACCATAGATAAAAGGGAGAGAGGGTTGAGCGTTAGAGGTGGTCACAAGAGAGCATTTTTTGCCAATTTAGAGTAAGACTTAGAAGCATGTCTGATTTAATTGATAATCATGTTCCTCCTTTTTGCACGGGTTTACAAGGATAGATCTCTGACCGACAAACTTGACATAAAAATTTACTTTTGACAAATGGGTGTGCAGTTTTGAATGCAAAGGACACGTACTGGAATTATTCAAAAAGCCTGATGTCACAACCTGCAAAAAAAGTGTAACCGAAAAGTAAATTAACAGCTAGAGAAACAAATTCTTACCATGCTGCAAAGGGTGTGAGAGGAACAGTTTCCAACCATCTGACAAATTAAGTGTGCCCTCAATGCAATTTTTAGTTTAAAAAAATCTGAAGTCACTTCTAGATATAAGTTTTTTGAACATTTACAAAAAATGGTGTTTGGGGTAATTATATTGCAGTTTATAATACCACTATTGCAGCCGAGTGATTGGTGCTCACAGTTTTCAATCCAGTACTCGTTTGATAGGAGAGTAAATAGAAACTACTTTCCAAATGGCCTATATAGGCACCGCCGCCCCATGAAGCCATTACGAATGACCCTTCAAGCTGCTGTTGTAGAAGTGGCAGACACTTACAAGATCTAATTGTCAAGGGCCATTGGACTTCAGAAAAAGTAACCTCACTTTGAGCAACTGGAAGGTTCTCAGAAAGAAACGGGTGAAAAGGTAAATTACCAAACTTCTATTCAGGTGATTTTCTGCACTCCTCTGTAATGTACAATCAAACATATTGACTTCAGAGGTTTTTTGCATGTTTTTTTTTTTAGTTTTCAGGTAAGAGTCTATGGTTGCCCTTCTCGTCTGATCAGTCGGGTAGTAATAGTGTGGAATAGCACTCCTTCTGATAGCGTGAGAAGATCAGCATAACCGGAGGATATAGGCATTTTTGTCCCCATTGAGGGCTCTCAAAGGACTTTCTTTACATTTTCATTCCATTGGAGTAATGAATTTGGGACGTTCTGGTATGTTCTGATTTTTTCAATCAAAGAAAAATGCTTAAAGTTCTTTATAGATGAATCCACCATGGCCTTTCCCATACGTCCCAACAATGAATGTCCTGCCTGCTCTGTCCCATCTCTCTAGCCTTGAGTGGTCAGCCGCTGAAGCCCTCTGAACCTGCTCCATGTCACTTGTGTTCTACTGACAGGGACGAGTACACTTGACATGTCTCAGTAACATGACGCCCAGTTTCAGTGGGTCTTCCTCAGTGTTTGGGGCCACCTAGGAATCCAGCTTCACTGGAGTACCACATCTCCTTCACCCAGCACCCACAGTCACCGAGCTCACAAGTGCAAAATGAGACCCAGACCAGTGTTGCACTTTCCTGGGTATTTAAATGTTCGTGTTTAATGGTATGTGGTGCTTATGGGGTCGATTGCATTATAGGGTATTTTTAAGTTGATCTGAATGCAAGACTGGTGCTTTTGTTATCTGCGTAATCCCAGAGTGAGAGTTTTACTTTGTTTTAGTTGGTTGATGTAGGTAAGCCTCTTTGTTGTTTTTTTAAGTTTGATTTTATTGAAGAAAAAACAGGAAAAATAACAGCAGAAAAAACGAATATAGCATATCCTATTTGACATAAAAGTGGAGAAATATAGTGAAAATTGCATAAGGAAATGACTGTCAAGCTGCAAACAAAAGAAAAATACATCATATAAAACAGTAAGAAAAAGTACAAAGGAAAAGAAACCAGTAGTAATTAAGGTATATCAATTAAAAAAAATAACAAGTGTGTAATAATGGTTATTGAACACTGTAAGCATAACTGTAATACAATTGAAAAAATGTAGTAATAAACATTCAGAAGTTAAGAACCAATTAAACATCTGGTAATGAAAAGGCAAAGGGAGAAAATTAAGGTGGTTTCTGTACATCATCTGATACATTTTTAGAAGCAACAATTGAAGAGCCAGTTACAGATAAATAAGTTGTTAAGGGAAGCAAGAGAATATCCCTTTTGATTGGGAGATACATAGTTAGCATCAAGTCTATGATGGCAGCAAACAGCATTCCACCATCATCTAAAAGTTACTTTATTGGTTTGTTTCCAGTTTGAGGGTATTAGATGAAATGCAATAGCTATTAATAAATCTAAAAGTTTAAAACATAGTGGTGATTGAGGCCATTGAGGAGATAAGGTACCTAGAAATATATTTGTAAAAGAAAAGGGGATCTGAACTTTAAAAATTATCTTAATTTGGGACCAAACCGATTGCCAAAATTGGAGGATGGAGGGACATTCAAACAAAATATGTTTTACGTCTGTGGCAGGGCAAGGACAAGACCAACAGGAAGAAGGCGTTTCTAATGAAAAGGATGCTAATGTTACTGGGGAATATAGTACCCGATGAAAAATGAAAAAAGGGTTTGTGTGGTATTAGCAGCCCAAGAGGTTTTATGAAGTTTGGACCATAATTTATCCCATGTGTTAGTTGACCATTCTTGTGAAAATTCCTTTTCCCAAGCCTGTTCAATCTTTGAATTTATTCCTATCTGTGGGAAGTTGATGTTGCCTGGTAGATTATGGAGAAACTGGTTAGGAGAAGGATAAAGAAGATTATATTGCGTTCTAGATGTTGAGGGTAAAGAAATTTGAGATTGAAGATTGGAGAAAGTGAGGGGTTGGGAGTTAAATATAAGCTGAGAAATCCACTTTAAACCTCTAGAATGCCATGATTTCCAGTATATAGAACGATTACGGACCATTAACAATTTGTTATGCCAAATAGGTAATTGATGAAGGGAACTAGTAGAGGGATACGATGAAGATAGGAAAGGAGTCAAAAGTTTACGAGAGTGTGAAATGACAGGAGAACGCGTGAAAGCAGTGAAGAAGAAAATTATAAAATTTCTTGACAATCGAAAGGGGAAATAAAAGAATTCTCATTTTTAACCAAAGAGGAGAATATAAAGGGAGATTAGTAGATATCCAACAAGCAGTTTGTTTTAATGAAAAAGTGGAATGATATGTTCTAAAATCAGGAAATCTAAGACCTCCGTTAGGTCTATCGTTCTTTAAAGAGGACAAGGCTATACGAGATGGTTTACCCTTCCATAGCAATTTTATCAAAGTAGAGTCAATTTTCTTAAAATGATACGCCAGAATGTGAATAGGGATCATAGAGATAGTATATAATATAAGAGGGGAGAGCATCATCTTAATTGAGTCTGAACGACCCCACCAAGAAAGGAAAAGGGGGTGCCAAAGACTAATAGTATCATAGCTTTAATGTTTCAGGTACTAAAGGTGCAAACCACAAGTCTAAATATTTTATTTTAAGTTGTTGCCGAGAAATCCCGGAATTGTCGAAAAGCTATTTCTGACATAAGATGTTCAAAGGCAAAATTTCACATTTATCAGCATTTAGGCGATAACCTGAGTTGTGAAAAAGAGGCTACCTGCTGAAGAAAGGGAGTGAGAGACGTTTCTGGAATGGAACAATAAAGAAGAATGTCATCCGCGCAGACTGACATTTTAACTTGTTGGGAGCCAAAATGGAACCCTGTAATGCGGTCATCCTGCCTAATCTTAGTTAAAAAAGGTTCCAATGCTATAACAAATAATAAGGGATACAAAGGGCAACCCTGTCTTACCCCCCTACGTAAGGGGAAATAATCAGAAGATTTGCAGTTAACGAAAACTGAAGCATGGGGACCTGAATACAATAAAGAAATGAAAGTAAAAAAATTGGGAGGGAAGCCAGCCCACTTCAAAGCATGAAACATAAAATCCCAACCAATCCTATCAAATGCTTTTTCTGCATCTAAGGTGATTGTGGCAATCGGATGATCCAAGGGAGAAGACTTGCTTAGAACATTAAAAAAGACTGAGATTTGTCAGAAGCAAGTCTCCCTTTAACAAAACCTGATTGTTCAGGGCCAATAAGATCAGGCAGAATACTATCAATACGAAGAGCCAAAATCTTAGCTAAGATCTTATACTCTGTGTTAACTAAAGAGATAGGCCGATAGTTCATGCAGAGAGAATGGTCCTTATCCTCCTTAGGAATTAAGCAGATCAACGCTTCCTGAAATGAACCCCGAGAAGATCCTTCATCAGAGAAAGATTGGAATATAATTAAGTGATTAGGTAAAAGAATTTTCTCAAAATGATTATAAAATTCAATGGTAAAACCATCTGGTCTGGGCGCCTTCCCACGACGTAACATTGACATAGCATGGGGTATATCTGCTAAACAAATAGCAACTCCTAAAGACTCAAAATCAATGTGATTAGAAGGGGGAGAGGAGATGGAACGAAAGTAGGTAAGAAGATCAGATTGATCTGGTGATGATTCAGGAGTATATAGGTTTTTATAAAAGGAAACAAATTCATTCAAAATATCCTTAAAGACGGGAGTACCAGCAGGACCTTTCAAAGACTCTATTCTTGTTCTTTCCTTTCTTACTTTCAAATAGTTAGCTAGTAATTTCCCCATTTTGTTTTGGCTTTCATAATAACGAGTGTTACTTTTCAATAGGTAGATAATTTATTAAAAGTAAGTTTAGCCTCGATAAGGTTTTTCAAAGCGGACTCATTATTAGTATGATAATATGTATATTCTAATTGTTTAATTTTATTAAGTAATTGAGAGGATTGGATTTCTAAGGTTTTTTTCCTTTTGTGAAACAAAATTTATAATAAAACCTCTGGCCGCTGCTTTATAGGAGTCCCATACCATAACAAAGGGAGAGTCCGGGGAATTGTTAATAGTAAAAAATTCAGAGGCAAAGGAATTGAATCTTTGACAGAAATTAGGGTCGAGGAATAGGGAATTGTTGAAACGCCATCTGCCCTGGTGAGGTGAAAAAGGGATGAGATCAATATCAACAAGTACGGGGCGTGGTCTGAGATTAGGATTGAACCAATTTCAGATTGAATGGCATGTTGGGCCAGGGATTTACTGAGGAAAAGGTCATTAATACAAGATTGTGAATGATGTGGGGAACTATCAGGCACATGCATCAACCTTTATTGCGAGCGCAAACGGTGCGATTTGCAAAAACCGTCCGTTAGCGCCCGCAACAAGGGACTCTGCGATGCATGATACTGTAAGGCTCTCGCAATTTAAGAAATCGCAAATTCGATTCCTTAAATGCAATGTATGATGAAATCGCAAATAGCATTTTTGCTAACAGGGGGCACAAATTACCATCAATTTAAACTTGATGGTAATTTGCAAACACTTTGAAAAATGCACTGAAGTGCATTTTTCAAAGTTGTAGGTTACACACACACATGCCATTGGGGCATGTTTGTGCACAACATGTATGCACAGTTCAATTTCGTGGGGGCAACAGGGTGTCCTTTTGACACCCTTGCACCCTTGAAATTGCATGCGCAATTTGCGAGTACCTATTGGTACTCGCAAATTGCACATGCAATCTCCCATTCATTCCTATGGGCCCGGAGGCCCATAGGAATGAATAGGAAGGCATTCCTTAAATGCGACTCGCAATATGCGAGTCACAATTAAGGAATGTTTGGGAATCGCTAATTTTATAGCGATTCCTACATGCGTAGGCTTTTGCAATTACTTAATTGTGATTCCTTAATAATCGCAATTAAGGAATCGCTAAAGCCTAGATTGAATCATATGCCCGTAAATTGTCTAACGTCAGGGTGGCAAAGATGCCAAATGTCAACAAACGCATTGTGTCGTATTTTGGAGTTAAATTGTGAATGCATTTTAGAGGGGACAAACTTAACTCTAGAGTTCCTATCTAAAATGGGATCAAGAATTTGGTTACAGTCACCACCAAATACAATGTATATTTCATCAAATGTACGTAATATGTTAGAAACATTTATCCAGAAAGCCGTATACATTAAAAATAACTAAAGGAATCTTATCTATGAGAAGTTTAACAATAACCCAACGACCATCAGTATCCGCTTCCTGATGAACAACTGAAACATGCAATTTTTTATGACATAAAATCAAAACTCCATTTTTCTTATTTAAAGTCGGAGAGCTAAACACATGACCCACTCAGCATCTTTTCAACTTGGAAGCTTTTTCATCTGAGATGTGAGATTCTTGGAGTAAAGCAATATCAGTTTTTAATTTTGCTAGATGGGACAGCACGCGTTGCCTTTTAATAGGATTGTTCAAACCTTTAATGTTCCAGGTAGTGACCCGAAATGTAATTTAATTAAAAAATATTGAACAAAGATTATGCTTACAAAAGCACGACTGAGAGTTGTTTGAGAAATAAATAAGAAGAAAAGCTGAGAGAAATTAAACAAATGTGTTAGAAAATTAGACTTAAAAAATGAGAGAATAGAACAGAAAAAATAAAAGGGAGAAAAAAGAATGAAGAAGGGACAACACAGGAGTAAACCGATAAAGAAGGAAAAAGATAAAGAACAAAGAGACAGTACAAGTCATATGAATGACGACTGAAAAACATACCTACGAATACAAGACGAAATGGGGGTGACTACACCAGAAGACGACGACGACAGCACCAGAGCTCCACTGAATACCTGAGGAACCACATTCAGAACTTTGACATAGATGGGAGACCAAATATGTAATGAATTGCAGGAACTAAACACCTATACACATAAGGAGAAAAATCGTAACAAAATAAATCGATCCACCAGCACACTAGAAAAAGTGACTAGAAAAATACATAAAACGACAAAATGCTAGAACATTACGAAAAAACACAAGCAAATTAACACTCAATTTATAACCAGAACAACAAAACATCTACACAGGGCAGAGCAAAAAAGAGTACTTATGATGCAGGTTAGAAGCGTCCATGACATCCGCCCCATGAAGACAAAGAAATTCTTGTAGCGCCGCTGGCTCCTCAAAAGTTGGAGTCTTTTCTTTATATGTCACTTTGAAAATGAAAGGATGTAGAAGACCAAATCTGGCATTGATAGCACGAAGTTGAGGACGTAGATCCAGGAATTTTTTCCAATGCTGTGCCGTGCTTTTAGCAACATCTTGAGAGAAAAATAGCAGGGTCCTTCCCAACAAACTTGCTTTTTGGACTTGACGGCAGACAGAACTTGTAGAAGGTCAGTGTATTGCAGGAATAACATGATTACACCACGAGGTTTCACAGAAGTTTTAGGTCCAAGTCTGTGTGCTCTTTGAATGTTAAGAGGAGGAGAAGCAGGTAAGTCTAAGAGCTTAAGCAAGAATGACTGAAAAAAGGCGGTTGGATTGGAACCCTCAATATTTTCAGGGAGAACTTAAATTCTGAGATTATTCCTGGGATTTCGATTTTCAAAGTCCTCAGCTTGTTTTTTAAGTAGTGAGACTTCAGATTCTAGAGAAGAAATGCGGGAACACGAGACTTTAAGGGATTCCGTTTGTTGTTGCACAATGAGCACTTGTGAGTCTAATGCAGACCATTTGTCATTCAAAAATTGTAAAGTCTTGTTAGTTTCCTCTATGAAAGGTTTTAAAGCACGGATTTCCTCAAGAATTAGATCCATGGAGGTTGAGGAAGAGTTTACTGAAGAAGGCCGTTTGGTAGAAATCACAGGTAATTTGCTTGAGAACTGCTTTTTAGGAATGGTTCTTGTTGAATGATCAGGATTCTGAGAAGAAGAGTCATCCATTTTGTTGAAGTTGGAGTCCGAGTCTGAGCACGCAGTGACCTTGGAAGAAGCAGTGAGTTTAAGGTTCTTTTCTCCCCATATAGGGCGGTGGAGTTTAGTAAGGAAAAACTGAAACTAAACTCTTAAGGGTGTATTCTTCAATTAGTAGGTCACTGCTCGATAATGAAGCAAGATGAAATGGCTAAATAAAGGAGTCACAGGCTCAGCAGTTAATGATGTAGAAGAGTGGCTCAAAGAACTGCGGCGAGGATTCAAAACATTTAAAAATGTAAAAGACCTCCCTCTAAAGGAACAGGCTGATATTCAAGAAAAGGCTATGAAGCATAACATCAGTAGAAGTGGCATAGTGAAGACCATCTATATTGAATGAAAATAAGTTTCATGTGCGAGACGAGTAGAGCACTTAGAGGATGTCGAACGCTCACCAGAAGGGGAACAATACGGGCTTGGATGCCGGGAAACCACCAGAAGAACGCAGCGGTCTAGTGGCGCTGGGGAGACGCGACGGCAGGACGTCATCACAGGCGGATGGGAATAAGGGCGGAGACTCAAACCCTGGAGATGTTGGCGGCATGAGCGCGAGGAACGACGGAGGTGAAGAAGAGGAGAAAACAAAGAGAGGAGAGCATGACAAGTTGAGAGAGCAGCCCAGCGGAGGAGACGACAGAAGTCTGAAGACCCCTGGAGCAGCGTATACTGCGGACAAGCCCGGCAGCCCAGAGAAGGGAGAGGATGCCCCGGGTCCCAGCGCCACGGCCTTGATCATGGGTCGTGGCTCCAGGCAAGTAGCACTGAAGGGGTCGTTCTGGTAGGGTAGCACAGGGAGGTAGAACACCTGTGGTTCCTCTCGCAATTCCCATCACGATACCTTCACTCCCTATCGTCCCGTTCCCTTTACCCTAAACGTTTGGTGGTGGTAGCACAACAAGCCCATAGCAGGAGACTGTGAGCTAATCCCGATATTTGTTCTTCCTTTTCCCTTCTTTTTGGAGGACCAGGGAGGAAGCAAGACCCACGGATATCCTGAACCAAAGCCTTGAGGACGGCCCTGAGAAGGGAGAAGACAATCCCCAGCTATTCTTTAGCCATTTTGTTATTCATTTGACTAAGTCCATTTCTTTTGTTACTTTGTAAAACTCCGTCCGGTCTATGGGACTGCTAAAACATAATACCTACAAAAGACGCCCTCATAATAAAAAAGTCTTTGAAAACCCTATACTGCGTGCGTCCAGTATTCACCTACACCCGTCGGGCCCTCGAGCCGCCTACAAGCATAAAATGGCGACTGACTCAGATTAAGCAGGTTATTCCATTAGCATGACCGAAATAAAATTAAGACGCAAAGTTCCAGCATGCAGAAAGAAATTATCTGCCCATCACAGCAATTCAAAGCATAGGTGTTCCAGAAGTGCAGAAAAAAATTGGCATTATAAGGTTTTCAAGCAGAGTGGCGGTCGAGACATGGAGATTCCAAAATGCGGCCGTTTTGAGTGGAAACTAGTGACGCCATCAAAGTAGCTGAAAATTGATGAAAAACGGCGATTCAATTGCACAAAAGCTCACCGCTGTGCTGGGGAGCCGGAAACCAACATCGTTTGAAGGAAATAAAGTGATTTCTCTCCCGTATAGAGAATGAGACCGGAACCGTGGTGCGGAGCTCCGCAGCTATGCCGCCATCTTGATTGGCGACTTGGCCACACCCTCTAGGTAAGCCTCTTAAGAATTGTGATTTGCTCAGGTCAGCTTCATCCTTCTAATATTTCTTGTCTTGTGTGGCCAGTTTACAGTTTCCCTTTAACCATGTCTCAGTCTTGTTTTTCTAGGTCTCACTTCTCCAGGAGAGTGAGCTAGATAACTCTTTTATGGTGCTTGAAGTTAAAAGGGAAAGCACATAGTTAAGGGGAAGACCTTCGTGCCAACAGTTTTCCCTCCACTTTTTATTTGTGTCATATAGATGTAATAGTACTCAAGCTGGTCGACTTATTCAGCTGTGAATTTGAAATATATACTGCCTTACTCGACAAGTAAAGCTATAATTGTTTGTCTTCCAAAACCTAGGAAGGTTAGAAAGAATGTCTTCTGATCTTGGTCAGTGCTGAACATGTCAAGATTACAGGCTGGGTGCTCGGGTTGCTTATACATCCAGGTCAAAGCTGTTTTATATGAGGGCACAGCACTACTTTGAATATAATACAGCTATTCTATGTGTTGCACACAACACCTATATTGAGTTCACAACATGCAGTAATGGGGGTAGACCTGGAAATGTGTTTGATACGTTTAGTCAAAGGTACATTTTAGCAGTAAATGGAACGATGGAGTTAGGTCCAGTAGTCATGTACCATTTGCTAATATGGAACACCTCAAAAGAGGTTTTAGTGGCATTTCTATAGTAATAATGTACATGCCATTTCTACAGTAATAATGTACATGCTATTTCTTTGTATGTCGGTAACATGCTACTCTACTTGGGAGAGTAGTCCCACTGATTGCAGCACTATAAAGGTTTGGGAATGTGTCAGGCCTGCAAGTAAATTGGGACAAGACGTGTATACTTCTGATCCGGCCAGCTGCCATGCTAGTTGCTGCCTGCTTTTTTGTATGGTCAAACACCTCAGCTGGAGTGTCGCTCATTCAAATGTGGACCTAGGGGTCCAAATTTGTCATGTAGAATCAGAGGGCTTTGTCTGCTCTCAAGGGCAATGTTGATTTTTGGAGAATCCCATTGTCGGTTATGGGAAGGCTAATGTTAGCAAAAATGGTGCATTATTGCAAAAATGGTTGCATTATTGTGCTAATCTACCTGTGCAGTTGCTTCTCAAGTTTTCTAGGGAATTTGATTCTGCTCTCCTTTAGTTTATTTAGAGCTGGGGCAGACAGAGTGGTTCTGTGAGAGCTCCTCCTTCTCATGGCTGAAGGAGGTCTGGAAGTTCCAGACTATGACTGTTGCTACATAGGAGCACAGCTACAGAGGGTAGCCAGGTGGGTTTTGGGCACTTCTTTAAAAGAGGTACAGACTAAATTGGAAAACTATCCATATGGGTAAACTAGCTGGTCTGTCCTCACTCCCAAGAGCTCTGCTCCTTACATGAGCGGTAAAAGGGTAGTTAAAGAGAGTTTACCAAGCACTAGGGGCATGACAAAGGGCAGCAATGAATGCCTGTTGAGAAGTGATCCCCTAATGTTTACAGACAATTAAGTGAGGGAGCCTGCCAGCTGCACTGAGTTACACAACTTACGCCGTTTATACCATAGGCCTAAAATGATTGATAAAATACACCCAACAACTAACGCTTCTTGCTCCTGTTGTGGGGTGACTTGAAGCAAGCCTGTTGAGCTTAATGCAATGACCCAAGAAAAACTAAGCAAGAGGCAGATTTGTAGATTTTGACATCACTGCGAGCTAAAAATAGTATTGTAATGCCTAGAAGTCTGGTAGGTCCACACCTCTTAATCGTTGGAAGGGTGAAGTATTGAAGTGTAAGAGCTTGAGACTGGAATTCGATAGCTGTGTGTGTATGTGCACTTGATCGCATGGATGGATAACTTGGTTGTTTACTAAATTAGTAGCAAGGCCATTGACAGAAGCTTTGGAGACTGTCTACTATTGGTTATCTGCCATTCAAGGGGCTTTCCACACACACACACACACACACACACACTCACACACTACAGAGGTAGTAAAGGACAAGGTTCACAATGCCAATTAGCTTACATTAAGAAGTTGCTCGGCTCAGTGGAATTTGAAGACCAATATTGCCTAACAAAAAATGATTGAATGTCCTCATGTAACTGGTGCTATGTAAAGAGCTCTGATACCTGATTGGATTCGGGTCAAGTTCGCGCTATATAAAACTCTGCGCAAAAAAAAAATATGGTATACAAATTTCAGGCTCAAGACCTGTGCTTTCTTTCCTGCAGTTATACCGGTTGTCAGCCAGTTATACCTTTTTACTTAGAACCCAATTTTTGTGGTGGGAGGGGGCGCACAATGGTTAGGGGGCCAGGGTTTCTTATCTTGCTTCCTTATATTGTTTTTCATTTCATTTTTATGGCCTAGACCTGCGGGTATCCTGTGGGACCAGGCATTCAAAGAGCATGTTTTGACCCCTCCACCCCAGCAGGACATCCACAAGAGTCCTTCTGCAACAGATATTGGTATTTTTTGTAACCTTAATTTATGTAAAATAGCTGACCAGATCTATGCCAGAATGCTTTCTGGATAAGTATCTAGCTTTCTCTCAAATTTGGTATGAATCTGTTTTTCTTTCTGTATCGCTGTTCAATTTTCACTATGGAAATTGCATGCAGAAAAAGTGTTTTGGGACCTCTACCTCCCTTTTTTTTTTGTAGCCGCTTGATGGATCACCCCAAACTTTACAGGAAGGAGCTGAGGTGGATGAACATTTTTTTCTGGGAAAGCTTTGTTAAGATGCTTCAGTTATTAGCAAACAAAAACACACTTGCTATAGAGACTCGGATTCACTGATAACTACATAGTGGCTACCACCGCTGTTATATATCTCAAACTACTTGTGCCGAAGAGCCGCCTGCCATCCGCAGCGTCTGTGCTGGCAACCTGTTAATTATGCTCAAAGCACTCCAGTTTAATTCCTGTCCCAGCACTGATGTGTTCTCATAGCTCTTCCCAGGGGGATACTGTAGAGTAAGAGGGCTTTTGGAAACTGATGTAGAGGGAGTGAAAAGGAACTAAACTAAAGAGAGTACATCGGAATTTTGAAGGCCGGAACTGCTCATAAACCCAGTCTTACAAGAAAATCTTTTTGCTTATGATGAATACAAGTGCTATACCCTGCCTGTACTGGGCTTAAGTCACATTGCTTGGTTGTAGGACTGGGAGTCCAAGAAAAACTGTGATGCCCACTGCAGTGTTTTGGATTTTTGAATGCATGGCACTTCGGTACTCTGTAGCCTGGTAAGCACTTGATGAAAGATTTATATCATACGTACCCACAAACACAGACTTATATTTTGGCAGGAACTGGAGAAAAAAGGAGATGAAGAAAAATCAGATGAGGAAACTGAAGAAAAAGACAAAGACAAAGATGAGGAAGAAGAAGATGCTGAAAGCGAGGCTTATGATGAGGAGGAGCAGGAAGAGGTACTGTGTGCTCTTTGTATTTTGAATTTCCTTTTACTCTTCGAGCTGCATTGTGCTGTATTGACACACACTGTAGCATTGTATATATGTCATAGAGACTTCTAATTGCATATTCCCTACCTCAGAATTATCCTCATGTGTCACACTGGATCTGGAAAATCTTCAAGCAGTATCCTTACACGCCCGTAGGTGGCGTTGCTCGGCTCCGCGTGGCGTTGTTGGCGTCCGCACCGGAAATGACACATGGGGTGCCTGACATCAGTTCTTTTCTTTCTGTGTCAGACACAGATGCGGCGAGAGCAACCCCTCAGTCTTTTTTGACTAAGTCTTTTTTTACTTTTTGTTGACCTTTTTTTGAGATTTTCAACTGTTGTGGCAGTTCTGTCTTCTGGGAAGGCGGACTTCAAGCCCTGTGGCACTCATCACCGACAGATGTTGGAAAGGGACCTGTATCTTGTTTGCCTTTGGTCCCTCGAGTGCCATCACTACCCGAAGGCCTGCGCCAACTGCTGCGTCATGCACCCTGAAGGCTATGAGAAAGCAATCCCTGAAGCACGTGGCGGAGCTTGAGATTCTTGTCTCACTGGAAGTTGTCGGGCCACTTGGGTAAGTCCCTTAAGAAAAAGAAGAGCATGAAGTCAAAGAGGTATTAGACTTCGCCCCTTCCATCAAAGCCTTCAGATGAGAAAGCGTTACTATTTGAGGCATGGCTCCCGGGTTATGACAGTGCCTGGGTTGGCTCCGTGCTTTCCCGAGTTTCCGGGAGCTGGAGTGACCCCCGCTGATCTTCTGGAAATTTATGAGGCCATGCACATCATATCGGAGCGTCCCACCTCCGTGCCTCCAGGTCCCGCGGGGTCAGGAGGGGCCATATTGGTTCGCCGCGGAAGTATGATGTTACTTCGCATTTCATTGTAACGCATGCCTTTACAACGCATGCGTTACACCGCTAATGCCATGACTTTGCAAACCTTTACCACGCATATTTTTATGACAAATGTACTTTTACCACGCATGCTTTTACAACGACATTCGTTGTAAAAGCATGCTTGATTACAAGCATATGCGTGTTAAAGGTTTCTGCATATGGCTTTACCATGCAAGCCTTTACAGCGAAAATTTCGCTGTAAAGGCATGGTTGGTATAGACATGCGAAACATGGACATGGGTACCCCAACCCCCTCCCACACCGCCAAATCAAGTGCGGCGGGCTTGACACTTGCGCCACCCAGGCCACTGTGGACCACACCGACCCTGCGCCCCTAAAAAACGATTCTGACTGGGACTTTCAGTCACTTTTAAACTATACACCTCCCTCAGGCTGCACGCGCCAAACAGCCCGAGTCGGCGCCCTCCTTAAACGTGAGCCAGTCCTCAATGGGGGTCTGCAGCAGCTGCGCAAGGAGGGGAAGAATGAACCCAAACTCACACCTCCATGTCAATGGACAGCAATTTCCCCCATCTGTAGTGTGGCACACTCAACGCCACAGCTAGACTGGTAGATCCGGTTCTGGCAACCAGCGTCTCTGGGCGTAGTCTTCCCAGGCATTCACACGTCACGTCCCTGCCGCCTCACCGAGCACCGCCAGGGGCTGCTGAAACTAGGAATGCGGTCAGCTCTCCATCTCTGCCAGACTGATGCTGGGTATATGGTGCTCGTGCTCCTCTCCCACTCCAGTACTAGGAGAGGAATACAAAAAAAAACAGGTATTCCGCCATCTCAATCACGAATCTGCTATGGCCATAACCACAAATTCTTTACCACAAACATGTCTTTACTAAGCATGCCGAGTTGGTTGTAAAGGCATGTGTAGTAAAGGTATATTCGTGCTAAAGGATTCGTTTCTATGGACATGCGTAGTAAAGGGGCGTTCATTGTAAATGATTAGTGGTAATGGGCATGAGTGGTTTTGACCGCTTTGTTACGGCTGTTTACCGTTCGCCGCCGGCGGCAGCACTGGCCCTGGTTCCGATCCTGCGCCGAGGATCCACAGATGGATCCGGATTAGCATCGGTAATGTCACCTCGACCTTCTCCAATGTGGGTACACCCCAGCGGTGCCATCCCCATTATCATCCCTGACTCCAGCACAGAGCCGGAGGGACATCGTCCGACGCAGACTCCGGCACCGACTGGAGCCTTGCTCTCTAGGCCAAAGACTGAGCCCTATTCTTAAGGGCCAGGACTTAGATAGGAATGAGAGGCGTTGCTGGACCCTAAAGAATACCAACCCGTTGACCCTAATGTAGACTGGTGTGAGGATTTGGCTGAGCATGTGGGCTGGACACTTCTCCAGAATCTGGCATGCTTTCTTCTGCTTCTGGGGTTATGGAGGAGGGAGTGTCTTTTGCTATGCTGGTTAGAAGTGCGACTTAGGTTTCTGACCGTAACCTACCCTCAGTGGCAGTCCAGACTAATGTATTGACAGAAGTGCTTCAACTTGAAATGACCCCTTCTTAACTACTACTTCCCTTCCACGAAGCACTTACAGATGTCTTACTGGGGACTTGGTCCAAATCCAGCATTGGGGCTTCTGTGAATAGGACAATTGCCTGCTGCCATCGCCCCACCACAGGGGACCCCAACTTCTTTACCCAACACCCTAGGAGTTTGGTGGTCCGAGCCTCAACTTCCCATGTAAATCCTGGCACCTTCCCTGGACAGGTACTCAAAGAGGCCGGATACCTTAGGGAAAAAGATGCTTTCTTCCACCAGCCTGTCACTGTGGTCCATGAACACCGCTTTTGGGCTGTTACTCCTGTTCTCTTTGGGACTCAGTTACGCAGGTGCTGCCTGTGGTCCCAAAAGAGGCGTGGGCCATACTCTCCCAGGCTGTTGCCGACGGGACGGATGCAGCGAAGTTCACAATTCGATGTGGACTTAACACCACCGACTCGCTGGGCAGATTAGTTTCGTCAACAGTGGCTTTGAGGTACCACTCCTGGCTGAGGGCTACTGAATTTTTAGGGGATGTCCATGCAACACTTATGGAAATGCCCTTTGACTCCCGTCTCTTCAGAGACGAAGCGGATTCCATGCTAGAGCTCTTTAAGCACAGCAGAGTTATGGCCAGGTCATTGGGCCTTTCTATCGCCCGTTGCCAACCACAATCTGCCTTTTGCTCCTTTTGTGGCCATGGAAGGGACTTCCAACCGCGTCTCTATACAGCCAGCCACTGTGGCACACAAGCTTCCCAGCCTCTGCGTGCTCAACGACGCAGTACCCCCAGACCTCGTTGGCTAGAGCTCGGGTCAGTTTACTAACCCACTGGCAGTCGCAGCTTCCAAGCCCTTATAATTTGCACCATTACCAATATGGTCCCACTGGTAGAACTTTGAAACTGAATATATGATTTTAATTTACGGATTATGATCAACACAAATTAATCCTAGCGAGAGAGAGAAAAGAAACCAAAATAAACACACACAGAATTTCGAAAATAAATTTTATTTTATATTTTTGTAAATTGATATGGCATATATTTATTGAATATTATCATGGTTGCTCCATAGGGTGCATGAGAAAGTGCTCACAAAATGTACCTCACGCAGCAGTTAGGTCGAAACGTCCACACTTGTTTCCTAGCCTGGATTGAAGGTTCAGATCCATATGGATGGTGTGCTTTGATTAATCTGCCACCTATCCTTAGCTATGGATTTATCTTGAGTAAAACGTTTTTTCAAACAGGCATATCACATGGGCCGTTTTGAGCTGCTTTAGCCATTGTTCTATTGTATTTTTGATATTTATTACTCCTTTCTCTCCTATGTCACTTCACACATGAGCACTTTTACGAGCACTTTCTCATGTATTCCATGAAGTAACCATATAATATTCAATAAATGTATGCATTATCAATTTACTAAAATATAAATGAATTTATTTTGCTGATTCTGTTGGTTTATTTTGGTTTCTTCTCTCACTTGTTGGGATCAATTTATGTTGATCATAATATGTAAATTATTATTATATATTCAGTTTCAAAGTATTCCCAGTAGGATCATATCGTTGTATGTACTGAACTATACCTAGGTCCTTTGGTTTTTCTTTCGTTACCCCGTTAGTTTGTAATGGACATTACCAACATGAGTACCCAGTAGTAGGAGGCAGGATGCTTCATCATCTGCCCCACTGGCGGTCCATCACATCCGACCAGTGGGTTTTGCCGATTGTCCAGGGGGGCTACTCCCTCTCCGTGACTACCCCTCCACCCGTGCTACCTGCTTGCAACAGGATGATGGTGGACCACCTCTATTTACTCCAACAGGAATTGACAGCTCTGTTGGCAGAGGGAATCATAGAGAGCGTGCCGACACCAGGAGTAGGTTTTGGTTGCTATTCCTATACTTTTTGGTGCCCAGGGAAGAATGAAAGCCTTCGTCCTATCCTAGATCTGCAGTCTCTCAATTTCTTCCTCCAGGAGGGGAAGGTCAGGATGCTTGTGCTCGCTCAAGTCTTGTCTGCCCTGCACCCGATAGACTGGATGGTAGCGTTGGATTTGCAGGATGTATAATTCCACATTCCCGTACCGCCTGCTCGCAGGCGTTACCTGCATTTCACGGTGGGCCACGAGCATTTTCATTTCGCTGTGCTCCATTTTGGCCTTACCAGCACCCATCGAGTGCTCACCAGGGTGATGGTGGTGTTGCAGCTCATCTGCGGAGATTAGGGGTGCCAGTCTTGATTGTCTCTTGAAGGTGGTCTCGCCCCTGGCTGTCAACTCCTACCTCCAGACTAACATTCACTGGGGTTCACTATCAACGTGCCAAAGTCACACCTGACTCCCTTTCATCACAGCTGTTCTGGACACCATGCAGTTGGGGGCCTATCCTCCTGCATGTTGAGTCCAGGCTGTTCGGAGGCTGCTGGACCTCATGGCCTCCTTCATCCTGCTTATGACACATGCCTGCTGGCATATGCGACTCTGCAGTGGGACCTGAAGTTCCAGTGGGCGCAGCATCAGGGAAATCCATCCAACGTGGTCCTGATCTTGGAGGGAACTGCAAAATATTTGCATTGGTGGTTGACGAACTGCAATTGGGTAAGCAGCAGATCCCTCTCTCTTCCCCAATCAGATCTGACAGTGGTGACAATGCATCAATCCTGAGATGGGACAGCCATCTGGGGAAGTGGAGATCAGAGACCTCTGATCTCCGGCAGAATCTGGACTCCACATCAGACTTCTAGAGCTATGAGCGATCCATCTAGAATTGAAAGCCTTTCTACTCTCCATCTACTCTCCATCAGGGGACGGCTGGTGCTGGTGTTCACGGGCAGCACCACCACCATGTGGTACTGAAACAAGCATAGCCGTGTGTGGTTGTGGACCATCTGCCAAGAGGCCCTTTGCCTCTGGACATGGCTGGAACAACAGGGCATATCCCTGGTGGTTCAATATCTGGCAGACTCTCTGAACTCCAGGGCGGATAAACTCAGCCGAAGGTGCCTAGCGGATCACAAATGGTCTCCATTTGGAGGATGTGCAAGATCTCTTTCAGCAGTGAGGAGAGCCTTGGTTAGATCTGTTTGCCACCACCAAGAACACACAATGTCAGCAGTTTTGCGCTCAGGAGTTACCAAGGCGACACTCGCTCTGAGACTCTTTTTATCTCGAGTGGCGCTCTGGCCCCCTGAATGCCTTTCTCCCATACCACTCCGGCCCATATTTCTCAAGAAGATCAGGAACGACTGGGCCAGAGTCATTCTTGTAGGCCCGGACTGGGCTCAGAGTTTGGTATCCCAAGCTGTTGAGCATGTCCATCGGTCCTCCGATCAGTCTACATCTTCGGGAGGATCTTCTGTTGCAGCAGGGGAGGGTTTTACACCTAAACAAAGTCAATGATCCATCTTCTTGCATGGAGATTGCACAGTGACAGTTGGCAGCTTTTGACCTTCCTCTGCAAGTCTGTGATGTTATTCTGCTAGCCAGGCGACCCTCCACCAAATCGCCTGCCGTAGGGTCAAGTATGTGGCATGGTGTGCAGACAAGGAGGTTGATCCCCTTTCTGCTCCCCTCTCTGAGCTTCTTCTCTTTATTCTTATCATTGCCAAGCAGAGCTCTGCTTTGGGCACCATAAAGGGTTAACTTTCTGCTGTATCAGTCTTTCTACGGTTGCCTGATCAGCCATCCCTCTTCAAATCCCCTATTGTACATAAATTCTTGCCAGGTTTGCAAAATATGTTTTCTTTCTCTCCTTTCATCTTGCCCCAGTGTGACCTGAATACGGTTCTCATGTTTTTGATGTGCGCCCCTTTAAGCCATTGCACAACTGACCTTTCAGGCTCCTTACCATCAAGACGGCCTTCCCGGTGGCAATAAAAATCTGCGCAGAGGGTCAGTGAGCTTCAAGCTTTGTCATCCAAGCCTCCTTACTTGAACATCTAGCAAGACAAGCTGGTGCAGTTGTCACTCCATTTTTATGTAGGCAACTCCCTTGCCATGTCTACTTTCTATGCTCTGCCACATCCCTCTAAGGAGGAGGAACAACTTCACTGTCTGGACCGAAAAAGAGCATTGTCGTTCTACTTTGACCGCACAAAAGAGTTCTGGGTGGACGACCAATTGTTTGTGCGGTATGTTGAAGCGAAAAAGGGTAAGGCTGTGCAGATGCAGACCATTTCCTGATGGATTGTGCTTTAGATTAAGTTATACTGGCCATTGGCCAAGAAACAACCCCGTGAGAGTTTGCATGCACATTCAACCAGAGCCAAGGCTGCGACGACTGCATTAGCACTCAGACTTTTGGTCTTGGACATTTGCCAGGCAGCGACCTGGGCTTCTCTGCACATGTTCACTAAACACTACTGCCTAGACAGTCCGGTGCATAGGGTTGGACACTCAGCTTTGTTGGCCCTACAGGACTTTTTAGTTTGAAATTAATTCGCAGACCCACCTCCGGGGAGGTATTGCTTGTGTATCTATTCTAAGGTAAGGAATCTGGAGCTAGAAGTCTATCAGATGGACAAGTTGCTTATTCCTTATCTGGTACAGACTATCTAGCCACAGATTCCTTACCAAGCCACCCATCCTCCCCGTAAATGGATGTCTAGGGGCAGGACTTTTCATTTTTAGGACCCTAGGTTTCCACACGTGTGAGTGTTCTCCGCGCTTCATTGTGGTAAGTGCGAAGAAAAACTGATGTCAGCGTGCTGGATGACGCCGATGACACCACAGGGATACTGCTTGAAAGCTTTTCCAGATCCAATCTGACAGCTGGGGATAATTCTAAGGTAAGGAATCTGCGGCTAAAGAGTCTCTACCAGATAAGGCCTTACTGAAGGTAAGTAACTTGTCCATTGCACTTCTGTGTTTTACAGTTTAAATAAGAAACGCTCACTACTGTACATGGAGCTCATGACTGCATGTCCCAGCATTTTCACATGAGTTGTCATGATCTGAGATCTCTTTTTAATCTGGCCTGTCTGATGCGTGATGATGAGGCTGCTCTCTGTGAGTGTAGCACAGAGCCGGAGTCAGGAAGCGACAGCCCCCTGGGCTCCGCGCATTGTAGGCTAATAGGTTAATCTAGTTTACAGAGAGCAGCAGGATTGCAAATGCTAACGGACAGAAGATGCTTCCCTGCGGTGCCCAAACCTGGAGGCCTGTTATTGATGTCATTCTCTTTCAACACAGGAATTGCGTAGACAGGCTGTTTTTATGCAGTTACTTCCAGTTAAATACGCATAATGTTTTGTTTAAACATGTGGTATCTTCCACGTTTACCTATTTGTTTGCACTATTATGTTTAGCTCCAAATACTATAATGTTAATATGACTTCCATTAAATGAGTGCAATCCCATTAAATAGGACATAATACAGAATGCTCCCACGTATGTTGGAAAATGGGAGGAAAAGTGCACTGTCGCTTCTTTAGCCCTATATTAAAATAATTAATGATTATAAAGAAACTAAAAACATTACAATCACAAGCATTGCTAACATCATCATCTATAGTAGACCTCCAAGATGCATGCCTTGAATCTGTATTATTTTAGGGAAGTAAATAAGATTCCTCTCTCTTTTTGTTAAATTAACACATTCCCACCAGGCATTGTAATATAAACAATCATATTAAGTTAAAAGTAAATGATTTAATACCTTAAACCATTAGTACCAAACAGCTTGCATTCATCTTTGGCTGGCGAACATTCTTTCGATTTATAAATAGTTGTGAATAATGGAAAGAATTTTAGGTTCATATTTGTTTATTCGTTGCAACATAACGCCAATATTCAAGTAGTAAAATCTCTGACGCAGCTCAACATCCGGCCGTCAGTGCAATTAGCAACGCTTATTTAATATACAGAAAGAAGCTCCCCCCCCACCC
Organism: Triturus cristatus; assembly: GCF_964204655.1. Lineage (NCBI taxonomy): Eukaryota > Metazoa > Chordata > Amphibia > Caudata > Salamandridae > Triturus > Triturus cristatus. The sequence goes on from NC_140581.1 coordinate 565,561,979, forward strand.
CCTACAACCCCTAACCACCCTTTCCCTCCCTCCCTTAGGTGTTCGTAAGATCTTATGCTTCTATGTATCCCTGGTTCTTAGATTTCAGAGGGTCTCCTTCATAGAGACGTGGTTATAGATTAGTCAGGCGTAGCAAATTTAGATACCTAGGACAGGTGACTTCTGTGAATCCCTTCGACAAAAATGCGATAAACGGCTTCCAGACCTCCCCAAATGCACCCTCTTGTAATTCCAAAGTCATTGAAATTTTTTCCATCCCCAGGAGGTGCCAGATGCGGTGAAGCCACCCGTTTTTTTTTGGGAAGCCTGTCAGTGCCCCAGAGGGCTAGGACCATTTGACGAGGCCGCCCCCAGCACCAGCTCAATGTGTCCTCCTCTCCTAGCTTTAAGGGGAAAAGTCAATGGATTAGGGAGGCCCAACAGCACTTAGGCTGAGATCTGGGGGAGTTGGATGCTAAAATGGTGGTCAGTCTCTGTCAGGACCCCCCTTCTGATACGAATAGCGCTATCCTATTGGAAAAGGGCCTTACAATATACCAGACAAAGCCTCCCCTACACTCGTAACACTCCCTTACTCGGAATCCCCACCGCAACAGGGTTAATCAACAGATGAAGTCTTTCCCAAGGGAAGGGGTATCCACAGTCAGAGCATTGTTCATTGACGGCGCGCTAGCAGACCACGAGAATTTAGCTCTGGGCCACGGAGTCCGCGCTCCCTGTTTATACTACACGCAACCATCACCCGATATGTTAAATAGTACTGGTCCCCAGATGGGATTGAGCCCCCTACACATGGACTGACGCATGCCGTATATCTAAAGGGTAAAGGACGCCACCTAATCAGATGGCTATACAGGGGCGTCCGGGCACAGGCAAGGACCTATCTCACAACTCTAAGAGAAAAATGGACTAGAGATCTCAGAAGAGACCTAACCGACAAGGACTGGTCCGCTCAACTGGAATTCCCCAAAAAGGTGTCTTGTAATGCCAAATTCAAACTCCTACAATACATGATCCTTCACAGGGCATACCTCACCCCACATCGCCTCAATTGCATATATCCTGACACACACGTCTGCTGCCCTAGATGCCAGGCGGAGGATGCAGACATGTTAAACATGCTATGGACGTACCCACGCCTGGGAGGGTTTTGGTCTTCAGTTGTGCAAATAGTGGGAGAACTAAAAGGTACCCCTGGCTGGGACACAGTAGAGAGCTGCTTGCTGGGACTGCGCCAACGCCCGAAATCACAGAAAGTACAACGTCGCTTCGCCGATATGGCTATCCTCATAGCAAAACGCACTATTACAATGAAATGGAAATCAGCCTTCCCCCTACACTAACCAACTGGCACAAGGAGATGGTCTGATGGAGTGGAGCAGAAAGTGCTATCACCAGGTGGGAGGAATTCCGAGGTTTACGGAAAACACCCATCTCTATGGGATGGGACCAGATTTGAGTCCCTCAGGCTACTGACCCCTTTACGCCTCCCGATACATAAAACATACCGCCCCCTCTCCCCGCGACATTGTAGTTATTCCCCACAACCCCTACTGTGTCATCCGACCCAACCGCCATCCCTAAAACCATAGGACACTTATGTGAATGAAAGGTTAAAGTCCAGGTCCAGATCTTATCATCTGGGGATGAACCAGATGAGTAGGTGGGGGGTGGGTAGTTGAGAAATGTTATTTTCCTTATTTGATTTACTGGACAATACATAACTGTACGAGCTAATGCAAATGGTAGATCCTGAAATGTAAATACCCATAAAGGGTTACCATGTGTACATATTGGTTTTTCAGATATCAGGACACTGTTTGAACTGACTGTACGCGAAGTGGGAAATATTGTATCACTGCATCAATGGCTGCGGCACTTTATTAACGCGCCATATTGTATATAATTAATAAAAATATGTTTAAAAAGAAAATGTTTGTCAGGACCTCTTCCCAGAGTTGGGTCAAGAAAGGGCACTCCCACAAGATATGTACAAGCGTCCCTAGAGCACCATTACATCGCCAGCCCCTGTCACTGCGTTGTGGATTTGCTCTGTGTAATGCCGGCCCGGGTTAAATACCAATAGGTGACAATCTTTGTCGCTGTTTCTGTGCTAGCTAAATTAGTGGCCGTGTGCCTAACTCGGTGAAAGATGTCCAGCCACGACTGAAGGGAAAGCTCCCGCCCCAGTTACCACTCCCATCTCAGCTGTGCCGCAGATTAAGGTTCTTTGCATAATAGCCATTTCTCAAAACTTGTGAAGCGGCATTGTGCCGCCTGTCCTATCCCGGGCTTCATCAGCCAATGCCTAATTGTAACGTATCGGAATCTCTCCCTCTCAGGCACGTCATTATCCCTCCTTAAGTTGTTGAACTGTAAGGGACCCTCTAGATCAAAGAAGTGGCCTATCGACCTGCATCCCGGCTTAATCTACTCCCGAAAGGCCACTGTATTCAGCCTTGGGAAAAAGTCTGGGTTCTCTGCCACCAGGGAAAGAGGAGAGGGGAAGGATGAAAAGACCTTTCTGACGGCCACCAAGTCCCAGACTTGAAGGATGGGTCTTGTTAAAAAACGGGACCTTCCACAAGGATGTTCCAGCCGGCGCCCTGTCCCTGAAAAGCAGCTTTTCCCAGACTCTGGGGTGCCCATTCCACCGGGAACCTAGCCTGCGCTGATTGGAAATAGTGTAAAATACATGGGACTCCCAGTCCTCCCCGCATTGGAGTCTGCCAGGTAAATTCACGACGCATTCGTGAGTGCCTGCATACCCATTCATAATTTTGAAGTTTTTTTTTTGTAAAGTCTGAAGTGTCCCAGAAGGGGGCCAGAGCGGTATTTATAGGATCCTGGGGAGGACCGACATTTTTAGAGCTGCGATCCTTCTGAGCCATGACAGAGGGAAAGCTCTCCATCTCGCTAGATCAGCGTGCATGCTGCTAACCAGTGCGCAATAATTGATACCTCTCACTTCCTGGATAGATGGTGCCAATTGGACCCCAGGTACGTTAAATTTCGTTCCCATCGGATGGAGAGTCTGTGCGAGAAAGACCTTCAAGTCCTTTGACATCGACAGGCTCAATGCTTGTAATTTAGCGAAGTTAATTTGGAATCGTGACTTCCCCAAACCTCCCGACCTCCCTTATAAACTGCGGCAGCTACTTCCGCGAGCCATCGAGTGAAACACTGACATCGTCTGCGTATAGGGTGATTATATTCTCCTCTCTGCCAAATCACATGCCAGTAATTTGGGGATCGGCCCTGACACGCTGGGCAAATGGATTCATATAGAGCGCGAATAACAGTGGGGAGAGGGGACTCCCCTGTCTCGTTCTACGCTCTATTGAGAAGTTCCCGGCTCTCCCACCGTTCACTCCGACAGTCGCCCATGGCCCCCTATACCCGCTGAGCGTCCAGGTCTGATACCGTTCTCCCAGTCCGAATCATTTCAGTACAGCTTCCAGATAGGGTCAGTGGACTATGTTGAAGGCTTTCTCCCCGTCTATAGAGAAAAGCATTGTGTCTCGCTGGACACTGGATGCCTTGTCTATAAGGTGGAGAATTCTCTTGGTGTTGTCTGAGCTCTGGCTGCCCGGAATAAATCCATCCTGATCTGGACCCATCAGTCCGGGAATGCAAGTGGCCAGATGTGTAGCTAGGATGCCTGTAAATAATTTTGCGTCCACGTTCGAGAGATATCGGTCTATACAATGCACACAAATGTTTCTTTCCCCGGTTTTGCTATTACTACTACCAAGGCTTCCTTCATGGAGGGAGGGAGTGTCCCTACTTCTGAAATCTCAATAAAAATTCTAGTAAGGAGAGGACCCAGTATATTACAAAATCTTTTATAGAAAGGACTGAAAAGCAATTTGGACCTGGGGATTTATGCGGTTTCAGTCTGGATATATCTGCGATTACTTCCTCTATCCTTATGGGGCTATCTAAGCTCGCTGCTTCCTCTTCTGTTAGGCTAGTTATTTTGGCGCTTTCTAAGTAACTAAAGATCGCTTGGGAAGGGAGGTCCTGCGTGGAGTATAAAGCTTTATAAAAGTCCCCAAATCTTATGGCTACCGCTTCGTCTCCCATCGCCTCTTCCCCCATCATGCGTCAGTAAGGCCTCAACCATGTTAGGCTGTCACTGGCCTCTGAGTTTGTTAGCCAGCATTCTTCCTGGCTTGTTCCCCCCTACATTGAACGCGTGCTTGAGGTGGAGTAGAGAATACTCCGCTCTGTCCAAATGTAGTCCCGCTAGTTGTTTCCAGCTCACTTCTAGTTGGCGCCAGACTCTGGGTGCCTCGGGCCAATGGTGAATATGCTCCAGCTCGTGCTTTTTTTGTTGTAGGTGTGCAGGCTTGTTGTGGCCCTCATTGTTTTATCTGCCACTGAGATCACAATCAATTCCCCATGGAGCACTGCCTGCATTGCATCCCAGATTATCACCATAGACGTCTCTGCTGTGTCATTAACCTCTAAGTACCTATCGATTGCGCACTCTGTTTTGCTACTTCGGGTCTACGTAGTAGGGTCTCTGGCAGTCTCCAGGAACAGGGTCTTTGCGCGTGGGGGTGGAGCACAAGGTCGAGTAAGACTACTGAGTGGTCAGATAAGGATCTAGGTTCAATGTCTACTGCTTTCTTTGCTGCCAGGACCTCCGCAGAACCAAGGAAGCGATCCAACCTCACGTAGGATTTGTGCACATGGGAGTGCAATGTGTAGTCCCTAGTGTTGGGATGCTTATTGCACCAGACATCTCTCAATCCCAGCTCCTGCATTTTGAGGGCAACTCCCTGGCTAATCTCCCCTGTTAACCCCTGCCTGTGGGTCGAGCGGTCAACTGCATTGTTAAAGATTACTTTTAAGTCGCCTTCTAAGGGCACCCACCTGTCCTGTGCAGTTAGAATGTCTGCTGCTGCTTCCTGGAGAAATCTGCCTTTTCCCTCATTTGTGATGTACACTGACCCCAGGACGATATTGTGCTGGCCAAAATGAACTCTGTATCCCGGAAGCCGCCACCATATCTCCATCACCTTCGACCCAATCTTCCCTTGAAAGGATCGTGCGAACAGAATCGCCACTCTTGCCGCCTTCTGTGGGAAGTGAGGAGAAGAATTGCTGGGGGAAGGCCTGAGATCTCATCCTGGTCCAATCTCTACGTAGGAGGTAAGTCTCCTGTAGGAGGCACACCTCAGCTCTGGATTGCTCTAGGTATGCAAGGAACTCCTGCCTCTTGATAGGGTTATTTAAGCCTTTTATGTTTAGGGTCAATACCCTAAGGCTATAAGAGTTTTACAAATGTTATCAGCACCCACATTCCAAAGAGGAGAAACAGGTTTACAGTACTAAATCATGTCATTTTGTCTCTTTATCATTTTGACATTTCCAACATTTACACGACTCTAACTCTTTAGTTGTAAACATATTACTGGTGGTCCACAATATGTCGGAAATTAAAAAGTTTTGAGAAGAACCCCTCCACCCTTCCAGGAGTAGAGGGCCAAATAAAACACTAGTCTTCATCATAATTAGAACCTCAAATCGTTTTTGATTTCAAAAGGAATGATCCTTAATGCAATGTCTTTGTAGTAATTTATAAAGTTTGTGTGATACATGACCAGAAAAAGTGAATGAATTTAGGTCATCAAAATAATGGGAGCCAGTTGACTTGAATACATTAAAATGTATGTGCAGAAAGGCAATTATTTAATCATTTCTAGTGAAATCATTTAACATGAGAAAAACATTTTCATGCCAATCTTGCCAATATGCTTTTTGTTGAATTTAATGGTGGGATTGCACTAAAGGAAAGCTGAAATAGATCTTCCAATACCTGGGATTTCCACTCAAGGTCCAGTCTACTATCTCTCTTGTACTGTCTAAACTTGATTATGCCAATGGCCTCTAGCACGGATCATCTTTATCAACTATGGAAAAACTACAACGGATTCAGAACTCTGCAGCCAGACTACTATTACATGTAAAGACATAAACTCACATCTCCCTTTCCTTGGGGCCCTACATTGGTTACTGGAGGCCAGAAGATCCACATTCAAGCTACTTTGTATCACCCACTAAGCAATACATGGAACAGGGCCACTCGTCATCAGGAGTAAAATCACCAAATACATTCAACAAAGAAACTTTTGCTCCAGATTGACCTCAAAATCCCACCATACTAGAAAAACAAAAAACAAAGGTGGCACATCTTTCTCTTTTCAAGAAGCCAAACTAAGGAACTCATTAACCCCAAAACCTAAGATCCATGGATAACTGTTATCTACAGAAGACTACCTAAGAGTTGACCAAATAGGGACCCTTGCTTCTAGTCAGGGTAAGGGGGATACACACTTTAGATAACCCTTGCTCAGTAGCTTGGCACGAGCAGACATGCTTATCCCAAAGGCAAGGTGTAAAGTATTTGTACCAACACTCACAGTAACACAGTGAAAACACCGCAAATGACACCACACTAGTTTAGAAAAATAAAATATCTTTATCTAAGCTAAATAAGACCAAAACAACAAAAATCCAACATACAGAAACTCAGTAGAATGTCTTTAAAAAGGGTTGTTTGTAGATGATAAATGCAACACTTTAGTCTCAAAGTACCTGGGATGCGTAATGCAAAACAAACAAAAGGGTCACAGAGAAGATGATGCGTTGATTCTTCCGGCGCTCCAGTTACGATGCGACAAGATGGCGCCTCGATGCGTTGCGACGATCTGGTGCCATGCGGCAAAATGGCGTCTTTACTGCAATGTGACAACGTGGAGGCGATGCGTGCAGCCCTGATGGCTGTGCGGCGAACTCTGTGGTTTTCTGAGCCATGACAGGCCCTGCGACACGCTTCTCCGGTGATGCGACGACACCCTCGGCGACGGCGACATGCTTCTCCAGTGTGGCGGCGGCACGCTTCCTCAGCGATGCTACGGCCCAGCGACACACTTCTCCGTTGATGCGACGGCATCCTCTGTGACGGCGGCACGCTTCTCCGGTGATGCGACGGCAAACAGCAGCAGCGGCGACACGCTTCCTCGATGATGCGGCAGTGGCACACTTCTATCTCTTTGCGTCGTGCTTCCCGCTCCCAACAGCAAAGAGGCCTCACACACAGTTACAGGCCCTCCTGGCAACTGGAACTCCTCAGCAAGGAAGTTCAGGGAAGCTGGGGGTGAAGTCCTTTTGTGCCTGGGACTTAAGAAACAGGAGGCCAGCTCTCCGTCCTCTCTCCAGCTTGAGGTCTCCATCGAGAGGAAGGTCGCGGCACCGGTCACGGAGTCAGCACCATTCCTCATCTAAGTCTTCATGCTCCTCCTGTAAGAAGAAGGCGAAGAAGCATCGTCACTCTTCGCTTTCTTCCAATCCGTCCGCCGACGCGACACGGGACCCAGAGCGTCGTCGCTTTCCGGCTCCATCTTCAGAGCCCGCTGGGACAGCTCTGCGCTTCCCTCCCTTTCCCGGAGCCAGAGCATCCCCTGCCCAACTTCGTGCCTTTTACGAAGCGCTCCATAGCATTTTTGGGCAGCCCGACTCTCTTCAGGCCCCGCAGACTCATCTTGGGGTCCTGGGCCTTCGATGCCAGTGGCTCTGGCCTCGGCGCCAGATGGCCGCCATGGACCCATGCCTGGATCTGGATGGGCGCCGGTCAACCTCACGGTACCTTCCCTGGTGCCGATTCCAGTGTCGACGCCGGTTGTGCCCCCAACCGGTGTTAACCCTAGCCTCACCCCACCGACTTGGACCCAGTGCCGGACTGACGTCGGTACCGGTGCCGGAGGGTACTTTTGTACCGCTGTTCCTCCCTGGCGTTCCCTATTGCCATCAGTAGCATACAGAGGAGGGTGAGGAGGACTGGGAGGGGTCAGTTGACCCTCTAGCAGACCAACTTGAAGAGCTTGACTGGGGAAAGGAGTTGGGTGATGCCAATAGTCTGCATACCTCCCCAGACCTTGCTATGCTTTCTCCCAGTACCGTGGCTACAGAGGAGGGGGATTCCTTTGCTGTGGTGTTGTGTAGGGCGGCTGAGGCCTTGGGCCTTGAGCTTCCTACGGTGGCTGTCGGGACTAACCTCCTGACTGAGGTGCTTCAGCCGGTAGCAGCCTCTTCAGAATCCCTGCTGCTTTTAATGAGGCTCTCACTGACAATCCTTCTGGGCACTTTTGTCCAAGCCCAGCACAGGGGCTCCTGAAGACAGGATTATTGCCCGATGCCACCGCCCAGCCCCAGGTGACCCCAATTTTCCTCTCCCAACACCCTACCCCTAAGAGCTTGATGGTCCATGCCTCATCTTCAAAAGGCGCGTTCCCTACTGCTTCCCCAGATAGGGAATCCAAGAAGCTTGACCATCTTGGGAAGACGTTTTCTTCCACCAGCGTAGGACTGCGGTCGGTGAACACCACTTGTGTCTTGGGCCATTATGTACACATGGTGTGGGATACTGTAGCGCAAGTTCTACGTTGCGTGTCTGGGGGCCAGGGCAGGCCAGTCCACCAATGCCCCCCTGCAGCAGCCTCCTAACCTTCGTTGTCTGACTTTTCAGAGCCACCAGTTGCCAGTGGGCAGCTGGATCCGCCATCACCTCCCACACTGGCCCACATCACGTCGAACAGGTAGGTTTTGCAGATAGTCTGAAGGGGCTACTCCCTCCCCTTCGAGACTACCCCTCACTCCATGCCACCAACACTCCATCGCATGTCAGAGGATCACTTGACCCTTCTCCGCCAGGAAGTTATGGCTCTTGTTAGACCTGGCATTTCTTGGTGTGGTTACCCCTGATGTTTTGCCTCTACGTCCTCTATTTTTGATGCTGTGATGGATTTTGTTTTGTTGGCTTAGATGCTTTGGGCACTTAGTCACTGCTCATCAGTTGAAAAAACACAGCACCAAATGCACCAGACGTTTTCCAAAAGGTTCTTCTTTATTATGCAGTTTGACATGTGATTTTTAAAAAAAAACTTCCGACAACAGCAAAAGCAGCCGACACGTTTCGTCCAACTTTGGACTTCTTCAGGGCCAAAATAGTAGGTTGAATAATAAGCACATAGGGTTCTGATTAACTCAATTCAAGAGTCTTTCACCATCCAATCGGATATAGTATATCCTTAATACGAGATCACTGTCCTGTTTGAAAACAGAAGTAAATGGTACTAATTAGAAGTAGAAGATAAAAAAAGATCCTTTGCCATCAGTAACAAGCAATAGTAGGATAGTGGGTCTGTATGTGAACTCCAATGATAAGGGCGAGTTTGTCCTATCGTGGGATACCCGATTCAGTATCCAAATAGAAATAAAAGGGAGGCGCCAGCCCCGTCCGGTAACAGCGACCCTGCTCATCAGTGTCAAAGTGCAAGTGCTCCCAGTTAAAAGTGCCATGGTAATTGGTTGTCCATAATTGGTATGTTTGTCTTACTAGAAAAGTCCCTAGTAAAGTGCACTATGTGTGCCAGGGCTGGTAATACAAATGCTACTAGTGGGCCTGCAGCACTAATTGTGCCACCCACACAAGTAGCCCTAAAAAGAGATCTCAGTCCTGCCACTTCAGGGCCTGCGTGTAGTTTAACTGCTTTGTTGTCCTGACAATTACACCCACTTGCCAGGCCTTACCCTTCCATTTTTATGCATATCAGACAACCCTATAGTAGGCCCAAGGTACCACCCTGGGCAGGGCGCAGTGTATGTGAATGGTGAGACATGTACTGAGGTGTGTACCATGTCCTGACAGTGAAATACTGCCAAATTCGTTTTTCACTGTTGCAAGGCCATCTTGCCCATAGGACAGAATGGGGAATGCTGTGTCCCATGTTTCCAGCATATCTTCCCATAGGCATAAGATGGAGGGATAGAGTTTAGTGTGCCTGAATTAAGCATTTAATAACACATCTTTTTGTGAACCTGGTTTTTAAATTGTGTGTTTAGAAACCACGCTTTTAGAAGTGGCTGGTTTCTTGTCTTAAACCATCCTGTGTGCCTCTACCTGGTTGTGTATTGACTGTCTGGGTTTGGATGTGACAGGGTCTGGGGAATGTCTTGCCACCAGGGAGGAGTAGGTGAGATAGCAACAGGCTGGCCTGCATTTGATGTGGGGGGAGGAGCAGCCCCCTGGATATGAAGAGGACTGTGTTGCTGCCACCAAAAGATGGCTCCACCTCCTGCGGAGCGTCTGGGGCCCAGACCCTCACTATCAAAGGAAGAGGGTGTGCACTGGCAGGAAGACACCCAGGTCTGGTTTGGAATGGGCTCAGAGCCCCCTCAACACAGAGACTTCAAAGGCATTTAGGGGTATAAATGTGAGAGCTGAAACCCCTAAACTCAAGACTGAACTCAAGCCTAAAAAAGAATTGAAACTACTTCGTGAGCAAGAGGAACCTCTGCCAAGGAAGAACAGCTGAAGAGACTGAATAGAAGATCTGCCCTTGCTCTGTGTTCTGGGGGTGACCTACAGTTTGCTGATTTGACTAAGGAGAGGACAAGGGACTTTGCTGTGTCCCGCTGCTTCTAAGGACTTTGCTGTGTCCTGAAGTAACTTGTCTCCAAGGGCCCGAGAGGAGCTGGCTCCCTGTTGTGGAAACTCAGGAACATAAAAGTTTCCAAGTGTGTCTCAGCGGCGCTGTGTGCGTGTGCTTTTTGCAGCCTGCCATGAGAATTGCCCTGTGACCGTGTGCCCTGGAGCAGTCTTGCGCTCTGCTTCGATCGACCGCGTGACCCAAAGTGCCGTGATCGTTATCGCCATCGGCCCGGACCGTCATCCCAAGGGGGAGCAGTGAGAAATCACTGCCGCCGGCCTGAGCCTGCCTTGGCCAACGAGAGATCTGTGATCCTTCACCATCGTGGGTCCGAGGTCCTTTGCCCAAGATCAACAGAGTTGCACCGGTAGCCGATCAGCTGAGAGGCCATCGCCTGGTAGCCTGACTCTCACTGCGAGGAGCAGCCGCCGCCAACCCAAAGCCGCACAGAGTGACGCCCAAGCTGCGAGGAGAGAGAGACTGCACCCCCCCAGGTAACGCTCAGCAAGCGTATGTGTGCCGCCGCCTCGGGCGGAGTGCATGTTACGAGAGACCGCTCTCAGCCTTTCCCATCATTGCAGCGCGAGCCTCCGCTCAAGTCAGTATCGCACCCCGTACTCGCCGAGGAGTGGCAGTTCCGGGGTAGGATTGGGGAACTGCATTTTGTTTTCTTCGTAACAGGATTGTTGGCATATTTTGGCAACCGCTGACCGCGAGTCAGCTCGGAGTGGCATAGAGTCCTTCACAAGCACCGCGATTGGTGCCGAATTGCAGTTGCGATCCACAATAGTACTTGCACTATGAACTACCTTATTACTTGCTCTTGTGATCCGCATTAGTACGTACATTATGAACTGCATTATTACTTGCTTTTACGATCCGCATTAGTACGTGCATTACGAACTGCCTTATTACTTGCTTTTACGATCCGCATTAGTACTTGCATTACGGACTGCATTATTACTTGCTTTTACGATCCGCATTAGTACCTGCATTAAGGACTGTCTTATTTCTAAATTACGAACTGCATTACGAACTGCATAGCATTGCATTAGGACTGCATTAGATCATCGTGAACTGCTCATTAATACCGCAAGAACCTACAAGTGATTGTTGGCCTAATACCCGGCCCAGTGAAATATTACGAATACGCATATGCTGGATATTTTTATCGTTTGGTCTCCTCGTATTTCTTCTTGATAAAGATACCGCTATTTTCCTAAATCAGTGTGGTGGCCCTTTGTGGTGTTTTCACTGTGTTCCTGGGAGTGTGGTTGCAGATACTTTACACATTGCCTTGGAGATAAGCCGGGCTGCTCGTGCCAAGCTACCGGAGGTGAGCAGGGGTTATCTAAGAGGGTGTCCCTCCTTTCCCTGACTAGAAGCAAGGGTCCGTATTTGGACTAAGGTACCTACCTCAGCCAACTAGAGACCCTCAGTTCTAACAGCTCTCATGGCCAAGGGAACTATTGTATGAGTCCCTGTGCCAGAAGTAGGTTGTGGTTGCTACTCCCACTACTTCCTGGTACCCAAGAAGGACAAAGGCCTGCGTCCTATCTTAGACCTCAGGGTCTGTCAACCGCTTCCTCCAGAAGAAGAAGTTCAAAATGTTAATTTTGGCTCCGGTCCTGTCTGCCCTCGACCCCAGAGACTGGATGGTAGCGTTGGACTTGCAGGACGCTTATTTTCACATCCCCGTCTTGCCTGCCCACTGGTGTTCTCTTGTCGGACAGGTGGGTTTTGCAGATAGTCCGAAGGGGCTATTCCCTCCCCTTCAAGACTTCCCTCCCTCCATGCCTCCAGCACTCCATCGCATGTCAGAGGATCATTTGGCCCTTCTCCACCAGGAAGTAATGGCTCTCTTGGCCAAGGGAGCTATCGAACGAGTCCCGGTTGACCTCAGGGATGTCAACCGCATCCTCCGGAAGGAGAAGTTCAAAATCTTAACCTTGGCTCAGGTCTTATCTGCCCTTGACCCCGGAGACTGGATGCTAGCGGTAGGCCACGTGCATTTTCAGTTTACCGTGCTCCCCTTTGGCCTTACCAACGCCCCCTGGGTGTTCACAGCTCATCTGCGCAGATCAGGGGTTCCAGTCTTCCCCTATCTTGACAACTGGCTGTTGAAGGCGGGATCGCCCCAGGCTGTCATCTCCCACCTCCAGGCTACGGCAGACCTCCTGCATTCACTGGGGTTCACTATCAACGTGCCAAAGTCACACCTAATTTCCTCTCGGAATCCTCCCGAGCAGCGATTCAGGGATATTTGGGCTATGATACCGATGTTTCAGCTTCTATACCGGATTTCGGTGAAAATGGCTCCGAGGCTGCTGGGCCTCATGGCCTCCTGCATCCTGTTGTTAGATCATGCCAGATGGCATATGCGGGCTCTGCAGTGGAACCTGAAGTTCAGGTGGGCTCAGCATCAGGGCAATCTTTCCGATGTTGTCCAGATCTCCGAGGGGACGGCGAGTCAGTTGGTTGCTAATGACCCAAGATTGGGTCAGCGGCGGATCCCTCTCCCTTCCCCAACTAGAATTTACAGTGTTGACAGATACGTCACTCCTAGGATGGCGCGGCCAGATGGGATAAGCGGAGATCAGAGGACTCTGGTCTCCAGCGGAGTCCGGGCATTTCAAATCAACCTTCTGGAGCTTCGGGTGATTTGTCTTGCACTGAAGGCATTCCTTCCTTCTGTCGAAGGAAGAGCAGTGCAGGTGTTAACAGACAACACCACCGCCATGTGGTACTGCAACAAACAGGGTGTGTGGGGTCATGGACCCTATGTCAAGAGGCTCTTCCCCTTTGGACATGGCTGGAACATCAGGGGATATCCCTGGTGGTTCAACACCTGGCGGGTTCTCTGAACGCCAGGGCAGACCAGCTCAGCCGCTGGTGCATTATGGATCATGAACGGCATCTTCACTCGGAGGTGATGCAAGGACTCATTCAGCAGTGGGGAGAGCCTTGGTTAGATCTATTTGCCACCAAAGAGAACGCGCAATGTCAGCAGTTCTGCGCGTTGGAGTTTCCAAGGCGGTACTCGCTTGGCAACGCCTTTCATCACAAGTGGAATTGCGACCTCCTGTATGCCTTTCCGCCTGTACCACTTCTACCCAGAGTGCTGAAGAAGATCAAGCTCAACATGGCCCAGGTCATTCTTTTGGCTTCGGACTGTGCCCAAAGAGTCTGGTACCCCGAGCTCTTAAGCATGGCCATCAATCCCCCGATCAGGTTGGCGCTTCAAGAGGATCTTCTGTCACAGCATCATGGGACCGTTCTCCACCCGAACCTGTCCAGCCTCCACCTCCTTGCGTGGAGATTGATCAGTGACAGTTGACAGCTTTCGACCTTCCTCCCGACGTCTGCAACGTAATCTTGGCAGCCAGGCATCTCTCCACTAAGACGGTATACGCCTGTAGATGGAACAAATTTGTGGCATGGTGCACAGCAAAGGCTGGGGATCTCATTTCTGCCCCCCTTTCAGAGGTTCTCCTCTTCATTATTTCTTTGGCCCAGCAGGTCTCTGCTCTGGGCACTCTTAAAGGCTATCTTTCGGCCATTTCAGCCTTTCTTTGCCTCCCTGATCAGCCTTCTCTTTACAAGTCCCCTATTGTAAACAGATTTCTGAAAGGCATTACTCCTCTTTTTCCTCCTTCTCCTTTCGTAATGCCCCAGTGGTACTTGAATCTTGTACTTACTTATCTTATGTGTGCTTCCTTTGAGCCACTACATAATTGTCCTCTTCGTCTACTTTCTTTAAAGACTGCTTTCCTGCTTGCCAACACCACTGCTCGAAGGTGAGTGAGCTTCAGGCTCTGTCTTCCAAGCCTCCCTTTCATACTGTTCATCTGGACAAAGTGGTCCTTCGCACTAGGTCCTCTTTTCTGCCCAAAGTAGTTACCTCTTTCTCGTTCCACATAGGTCAGACCGTCATATTGCCCACCTTCTTCCCGCACCCACCGTCTGGACCAAAAACATGTGCTGCCCTGCTACCTTGACCGCACTAAAGAATTCTGAGTGGACTATCAACTCTTCGTGGGTTATGTGGGCGCCAAGAAAGGTCGGGCTGTGCACAAACATACCATCTCTCGATGGGTTGTCCTATGCATCAAGATCTGTTATACTTTGGCAAAAAGGGTACATTCAGTAGGACTGCACGCCCACTCATCCAGGGCGATGGCAGCAACTACTGCTTTGGGACGTGGAGTTCCGCTGGTTGATATCTGCCCGGCAGCGACGTGGGCATCCCTGCACATGTTGCCTAGACACTACTGCCTGGACAGCCAAGTCCGGAAAGACTGCTTCTTTGGCCATTCTGTTCTCCAGGACTTTTTGGTATGAATTTAGTTTGCAGACTCACCACCAGGGTTGGTATTTCTGGGGCATCTATTCTAAGGTAAGGAATCTATAACTCCAGTCTCTTTCAGATGAACAAGTTACTTACCTTCGGTAACGATGCATCTGTAAGAGACACATGTAGTTATAGATTCCTTACCGCCCCACCCATCCTCCCTGTTCTGCGAACTGACCTCTAGGGATAGGGAATCCTCTCTAGGGCATTAGGTATGTGCGCCAGTGGTCAGTGTCTTGCATGGCTCAGCACTTCTGGCGTGGAAAGCCATGACAGAACTGACGTCAGCACGCAGGGACAGTATCTAAGTAGACACCGCGCTGTCATCCTGGTGACTTCGAAGCTGATGACGCCACCTACCGACGCACAGGAGTACTGCTACAGAAAAAATCATCCTGATCCAGTCTGATGCCTGGGGATTATTCTAAGATAAGAAATCTATAACTACATATGTCTCTTACAGATACATCATTATCTAAGGTAAGTAACTTGTTAATTTCGACATATGTGGCCTTCTTTCATGCCCTCATTGTAAAAACCTTGAGTTCATACATAAAGCCCACAGGTGGCTTCCTCAGAATCCTGGACAATACTTGCTGGCAAGGGGGACACCTGCTAGCAACAATCGATGTTGTATCCCTATACACTTCCATAGATCATGATCCAGGATTGAAAGCAATTGAGTATTTTCTTAAACAGCGGAGCATCAAATAATTGAAACTCAGATATGCTGCTCAGCATGATTGACATGTGTCTCAAAAACAAGGTGTTCCTTTTCAACCACCAGCTGTACACCCAAGTACAGCGGGACAGCTATGGGAGTCTCCTTCTCTCCAAGCTATGCCAACCTGACCATGAGTTGGTGAGAGAACAACTTGCCTTGGATAGAGGAGAATGAAACCTACGCAGAGAAAATTGACCTGTGGCTGAGCTTATCGATGATCTTTTCTTGATTTGCAATGGAACCAAATCAGAATTCAACACTTATTTCAATGTCTTGAATAACAAATGGGAATTGCGGTTCACATGCAATGTGAGCACTAATCAAGTCAAATTCTTGGATGTGAAAGTATATGATGAAGGAAACACGATACAAATAAACCGTACAGGTCGTTCACGGCTACGAACAGCATCCTACATGGATTAAGTTTCTAACCCAAATCATTAAAGAAAAGCATACCATATGGGGAGTTCTTAAGCATCAAACAGAATTTGTCAGATGTAGGGGAGACGGAGGAGTCATTTAAAACGACTGAACAAAGATTCATGAAGAGAGGATACCCACTCATAGACTTAAAACAAGGAATGGAACATGCAAAAATGTTAGCTCGCACACAAACACTGGTGAACAAGGAGAAAGAAACTAACATGGCCAAGAATGATGATATCATCAGGGTCATTCTTACATTTAGTAAGGAAAACCAACAAATCTACAACCTCCTGACCAAGTACTGGAATCTACTCTATAAGGATCCTGACATTGGTCAGGAAGTAGGTGAAAGACTGAATGTAATCTATAGTAACGTACCATCAGTCAAAGACAAACTAGTGAGACGCCATTTTAGGAAAACCAAAAGAAGGGATTCACCAGATGTGATAAGTGTAAACCATACCAAATTGATCAAAACATGAAACAGTATCAGGACCACAAAGGACCACAGGTCGCCATAAGTCACAGGATCACCCGTGAAATAAACTATGTAGTGTATATTATCATATGCCCCTGTGGACTGAAGTATGTGGGCAGTACGATATGTCCATTGAAGAAGCACATTCTGGAACATATCAGAGCAATTGTGAACAAAGATCAGGATTATGTGCTGGCAAAACACCTAAAAGGGCATCCAGGACTGGAAAAGTCTGTGATGTTATGGTTTAGCTTGTGTGCCGAAAGATGAGGAGATGGAGTACTCAAACTCAGATACCTGGAGTCATGCTTGATTATGAGACTCAAAACAAAGGTCCTATTTGGCTTGAATGCAGACAAAGAACTTCATACACATCTGTAACACATATGTACGTTAACAAGGATACCATTTGTTGGTCACACTAAAGGATGTAAGATGATAGACAAGGAGAGTATCCACAAAGGGGTGTTAAATACAAGTTAGGACACACAACACAGATTGCATAGTAATAGAATCAAGACAGTTAATGATCAAACATGATAAAGGGCACCACAGAGTAGGCATGCACAGGGTAGAATAAGAAACAACATTAAGAACAAAGATATTTAGTCAGTAATCAATCTGACACCAGTGTGTCACCAAACTAGAGGCACAAAGCCTCTCAGGGACACACTAGATGGTAATGTAATCCCCACATCATAGCCTGAACAGTAGCTACAAAGATAAAAGTACACCCATCACTAAATTGATAACAGGCATCAGTGAACAACATCCAATACAAATAGGTTAGTAATTAAACCTGATACCTATGTGTGCTATCAAACAAGAGGCACTGAGCAGAAATAGGAACATACTAGATTGTAGTTCAATCCCTACATCAATGCCTAAACAGCATGGGCAAAGTAAACAGAGCATTAAGCTCTTAATTGACAATAGGTAGCAGTGAACAATATTCAACACCCCACCAACAGAGATATAAAATACTGAGGGAACGCCAACACGATACTGTTAGACCTAACCTCCTTGGCGTGGGTTTTTTTCCCCCTATCTTTTGCCTCTACCACCTGTATTTTTGATGCTATGCTGAATTTCGTTTTTGCTGGTTTAGATGCTTTGGACACTCTGCCACTGCTAACCAGTGCCAGAGTGTAAGTGCTCCCTGTGTAAAATATCATATTGATTGGATATACCTGATTGGCATATTTGTATCACCATGAAGTCCCTAGTAAAGTGCACTGTGTGTGCCAGGGCTGGTGATGACAGATGCTACTAGTGGGCCTGTAGCGCTGATTGCGCCACCCACACGAGTAGCCCTAAAATGGTGTCTCAGGCCTGCCGCCGCAGGCTTGCCTGCAGTCCCTGGACTGCCATGTCCTCCTGGCCAGTGTCCACACTGGCCGGGCCTAACCCTTCCCTTTTTGTACACGTCAGTCATCCCTATGGAAGGCCCAAGGTACCCCCCTGGGCAGGGTGCAGTGTATGTAAAAGTTAGAGCATGTACTAGTGCAGGTAACATGCTCTGGTAGTGAACAACGGCCATTTTGTGTGTTCACTGCTGCAAGGTTATCTTGCTCCATAGGCTAACCTGGGGGAGGCTGGTGCCAATGGCTATCAGCCGATCTACTCATAAGAACAAGATAAGAGATGAGTGTTTGATATCCCTGAGCTCAGCATTTAATAACACATCTTTTAGGAGAGGTTTTTTTTAAATCCTGAGTTGGAGAGCAGTACTTTTTAGAGAGTAGCTGTTCTCTTGTCTGACCCTTCTGTGTGCCTGGGCATGCTTGTGGATTGATTGTCTGGTTTGAGAGTGACAGGGGCTGGGGATCCCCCCAGGAGGTTGGCTGAGTCAGCCCTTTGCTGAATGACGACATTTGCAAGTAGAGTGGAGGGAGGAGATAGCACCTGGAAGTGAATAGGGCTGTGCCTGCCTGCCACACTGCTGGCTCCACCTCCTGCTGGGCGGCTGACGACTCTGCCCCTCACTCTGAAAGGAAAGCAGAAGCCAGGAAAACAAAGTGCTCCAGCAAAACCCAGAACTGGATCAGACCGGGCTCAGGACCCACTTGCACAAAGACTTCAAAGACTTTTAGGGGTATAAGTACAGGACCCCTGACAACAGATTTTTAGATTCTACAATCAAGAGGAACCTCTGCTGAAAGACGGACCGCTGAAGGACTGAAGGAAGATTGCCTTGCTGTGTGCTCTAAGGGCTGACCTGTCCTGCTGTACAACTGAAGCTGAGGAGGAGAAGGGACTTTGCTGTGTGCTGTGACCCTGCCTGCTTGACCTAAAACAAGACTTTTCTGTGTGCTGTGTCTTCAACTCTGAATCTCCAAGGGCCTGAGAAGAACTGGCCTCCTGTTTGGCAACCCAGGGACATAAAGGTTGCCGAGACTACAAGACTCTGTTCTGCCCGTGAACTGCGCTGGCTGCTCTCCGCTTTGCTTGAGAGCGCCGCACCGATTCCTGCCTGAAACCGGCTGCCGTGGAGAGGAGATCGACGTGCTCATCGGCACGTGCATTTCTGCAAGCCTAAAGATGGTGGGCGCCCTCTGAGCCGCTGTGAAGCCCGGCGGCGTCTCGATCGACCCGCTGACTCAAGGCACCCCAAAAACATCCTGCCCGCAATTCACCGCCACGGCCCGGGGGCCCGAGACCGATCAGAGGCTGGTCTCCCCGCTCCGCAAAGCCGCGGAGAAAGAAGCGAGAAGGCCGCGACCTGATTGGTGGTTGGTGGAGGCTTGGCCGGAGGAGCCGCGCTGCGATTGGTTGACGCCCGGTGACATCTATCAGCGTCACTGGGGACTTGTCGAGGGAGCCGCGACCGGATTGGCCCAGCGCTCGCGAGTTGCAGGAGCCCTGCACCGAAGAAACCTTCCAACGCGCAGAGTCCTCACACCCCGGCCCGCATCCTGGTGAGTCTGTAGAGGGAGAGGGAACCCGGTTAACTGTAGTAGCACCCTTCGCAAGTCCCGAACGTCCCGCTTAGCGTATGGGCGCTCGGGGACTGCCGCGCAAGGTATAATTACCTGGTTACCAACGAAGGAACAGCCGAAGAGGAGCGCTGCAGTTGCAAGTGCAGGGGCACAACTGAAAAACGTGTTTTAAGAACTAAGAGCCTACGAACATATTCTTTTTGGAATTCATTCAACAGACTAGAGACTATCTTCTTACGATCCTGACAAACCCAAGAAAACGATTAATGTGCAACGCTATGATAATTGATTTCCCCTGCTGAAACTAGATAAAGTTATATTTTTGATATACTCACCTGTGTGGTCTATGTTTGTGGTGTACTAGGGGGGTCATTGTAGTTGTTACATGCAAATACTTTACACATTGCCTTGGGGATAAGCCTGTCTGCTCGAGCCAAGCTACCTAGAGGGTGAGCAGGGGTTATCTACCGTGTGTGTCCCTGTACCCTGACTAGAAGCAAGGGTCCCTATTTGGTCTAAGGTACTTACCTCTGCCAACTAGAGACCCCCAGATCTAACAGATACACATTGAAATATAGGTGCTAGAAACACCCATATCACATAATCTAGATAAGTAGAAACAAGTCAGTATGGTATTACTAAACCCAAGATTACTGTTCACTGCCTGGGTATGATATATGGAGAAATGTATACACTGAGACCCGGACATTAAGTATATCTGAGCTTGCTCGAGTGTGCGATTGTGACAAGTAAAGTGAGACCCTGATAGGCAGGCTGATTCAGAATATCATAGCTGAATAGTAACCCACATAGACCCTGGGAAAGGAAAAACATGCAACACGTGGGGATGGGTACCCGATGTAAACAGGCTTCACCTTAAAATTTTTAAATGTTACAATGCCAACATTAGTGTCAATATTACAACCTTGACAACATTTAAAAATGTACAACAAAAGGAAGACTCTGCATCCATGCAGTAAGAGTTTTTAATTAATTTGTTTTGGATTGTTTTGTGACTATTGTGCACAGTAACTACATTTCCCACAATGCCTCCTAATGGCTACTATGGCCAGAGTACAGAAGCAGAAAGTAAAGGAGGACTCACTAACCATTTGCAAAACTGTATGTCAAAATGAGTCTGTGTGTGGTGATAGCACTCGAAATAAATGTGATCGGTCAAGAAGATTCCCTGGAATGCAGTGTTTTCTTTGTTTTTCAACATAACTGGTCTATCACCGATGCTGGCACCGGTCAAGGAGAGTGCACCACAAGGGACAATTTCTTTTGTGATATATAATTTTCACTGAAAGAAACCCAGGGACGTTCTAGTTGGGCTGAGCTTTCACTCGTACAAAACCATAGAAATTCAGTGGTTATAGTTACCTGTACTAGCTATAAGTTATGCCCCTGCAATGCACTGCTTATGACCCCACATATTACATCACTCATGACATTCTATGTCTGTATGTTCAGGGGTATGCACTGTAATAACATTCTTAGGAATTGCTGCTTGATTGGTTAAAACAGTAAGAGGGTTCAGGTAATTAATGATGTCTTCAACACAAACCCCAAGTGCAGCCTGTGACCAGATGCAACTAGGATGACCCATCAGCTGTATTCAATCTGTGTTCTAAACCGTTTATAATAGTTCATCTGCCTCAGGGCTACATGATCACCAACCAGTAGTAAAAGTTAGTTTACAACTGAGAAATTTGGTGTTGAGGGGAAGGATGCAGTTACAAAAGGAGAACTGGTCTGATGGATACTTCTAAGTGCAGATTCCTCACCTTTAGGATATACCCCAGGCACCAGTCCGGTCCTGGACATTTTTCAGGGCAGTGTTCCTGTGCTCCACTAGGTGGCACCATGCTGCTTTGCATTGGCTTCATTCCATCAGGGAAGTGATGGAGCGGAGCCGCATATAAGCTCTTACCCCTCAGGTCCTTTATTTTTCCGCCTTTTAATGCGGATCCAGAGCTCCGCTTCCTCATTCAATAATGTGGTCACTCAGAAAATCCAATGTGCTTTAGAATGATGTCAACATCTAATGATTAAAAATACTTTATTCAGTCAGATATATGACTAGAAAAACTGTGAAACGATGCAGTTTATCTACAACAGAGTATAAAAACGTAACACGTACTATTAAATATCAGATAAAATCATACAATCTCACATCAGTTAAAATTCATAAAACATACATGTTACTCCGACTCAGCAATGTATAATAAAATAACACCAAAAGTGTAATTAAATATCAAATAAAAGCAAGTCATATGACCTCATGTCTCCACTTAAACTTCATTAAAGGTATCTTAATAATAATAAAATTCAAAACAGCGAATCAGATCAATGGGGACTCAAAGCGCTGTAAGAAAATCAAACCTTCAAGATGCGAGTTAAAAGACCTCTCTTTAAGGATTGGCCAGATGAATCTGGATCTATAGACTTCGTAAAGTGGGCAGAATAATTTGAAGTGCTTGGTAGATTGGTAGGAAATCACGTCACAGTGACAAGGTGGCAAGGACCTGCATCATTAACCTGTGGTCAGGAACGCCCCCAAATAATGTAACATATTCATGCAAAAATTTGAAAAATAACATGTATGTTGGGCAGTTCGAATTCACATAAGAATGAGTTCCATGCCAGCGCGCGTGGAAAACGGCATATGCTGTTGAACAGTTATCATGTCAATAGCTTTCTCCAGTCTTCGCTTTTCCTTGCTTTCTAAGAACTTCAACTTGATCAGCACCTTCATAGAAATTCTAATATTTCCTGTGTTTATCCACAGGTTTGCCAGCCCCAATTCTTGCTAGGATAACGGGGCATAATTTAACAATGGGATGGCCTGTGCATTGCTCTGTTTTAAACACTCTTCTACAGTATTACACATGAATTTAAAATCCTGAGACAACCATATTTTTACCCATTGCATGATAGGAACTAGAATCTTCATGAATTCAACATCTAATAAAACGACAGGATTCAAACCATGCCATGATGGAAGAAAACACGTCGGTGATGGACTGCATGAGGTGTGCCTTCGACGTTTGCACTTGAGGCACGGCTCAAAGTCGTGCAGTGAGTACTCTCTCATGCACTCAGAGGTGAATCAGGACCAAGAAGAGAAGCTGTATATCGCCGAACATAGGAAGTCACAGACTTTGTGTAAGTCTTGTTCCGGATCCAAGTCCCGGGATCAGGCAAAAAAGCATCAAGGTGCCACACAAAGTCAATCCCATTTCCCAATTGAGGAGTTGATTGTGCAGTTGGTTCCAATGCGCCAGAGTTCCTCTGGGGATCGGCAATTTTGCAGCTGGTTGAGGCCTTTATGAAAGCCATTCTGTGTATTTTTGCCACTCTCCCATCTCTCTCTGGCACACCATCAAGCCCCAAGGAGCCACATGTGCCTTCAGTCAGGTTAGCTGAGGCGGATCCATCCTTGGTACCTTCTGATCCCATAGAACCCGTCTTGGGTTTTGCACCAACTTTGGTGCCAACTTCCACTCCAGCTCCCAGATCTGCACCGGTCCCTCTTTCATTCGTGCCTGTACTGGCATTCCTGGCACCCAAAGGGACTCCGGTGCATACCCAGACCACGAGCTGAATCCATCTTGACCCTGACGAGATCACACTCTGACTCCACTCCAGTGCGCTCATTAACCATGCACGCTGTTTATTACAATATACTTCCACTACCGCTAAGCTGTCCCCAGAGGCCACATTGCCTTTTTGGTTACAACTCTGACCAGAGTTTGCCACCACCCAGAGGTAACATTGGCGAAGAAGGGGATGAATTACCCCCACATTATGATAATGACGACAGTTTATACATGGACTTACGGGAGGCTATTGGCTTGATACTGGACCTGATACACAGTCTATTCCCCCTGAGTGCTGTCAATGTAAGAGAAAGCTTCCTTTGCTGTGGTAATTCAACATGCTGCTGAGGTCCTGGACCTACACATACCCTCTGTTGAAGTTAAAACAACTGCCCTTATTGAAGTCCTCCAGCTTGGCATTGCTGCCTCATAGTCCTTACTCCCATTAAAGCCCTAACTGACACTCTGATGGACACATGGTCTAAGTATTGCTGTTGCCCACTGGTGAACAGGCAGGTGGCCAGACAGCATAAACAGGCACCTAGAAACATTGACTTTCTCATGCAACATCCTACCCCAGAGAATTTGGTGGTCCAAGCTTCCAAGAGCAAGATGAATTCCAATTCATTTCAGATATATGTCTTCGATGCAGGTTAACTTGATGGTGGCCTTGGACTGGCAGGACGCGTGTTTCATATACCCGTCCTGCAGTCCCGCAGACGTTATCTGTGAGTCCCGTTAGCCAAGAGAATTTTCAGCTTGCCGTGCTCCCCTTCTGCTCAGCAGTGCTCCTCAGGTATTCACAAAAGTGATGGCGGTGGTTGCCGCTGTTCTTTTGGAGTATGGCAGTACCAGTGTTCTCCTACCTAGATGACTGGCTGTTGAAGGATGACCTTGCTGCGATCAGTCTGTGACCACCTCCAGATGACGACAAACCTCCTAACAGCGTTTGGATTCTTGATCGATTAGCCAAAGTCAAACCTGACTCCTCACAGACTTCCTTTTAAAGGAGCCGTCTTGAGCATGGTACAGTCCATTGTCATCCCTTCATCACAAGTAGTCCATGACATTTGGGCTATGATCCCAATGTTTCAATCTCGTCCTGGATCTCGTGAGAGGAGGTCTGCGGTTGCTTGTCCTATTAGCCTCCTGCATTCTGCTTGTCAACTTTACCAGGTGGTATATGCCAGCTCTGGTGTCTCAGTGACCCCAGCACCAGGGAAACCTGTTGGATGCCATCCAAGAGGAGACAGCTTGAGATCAGCAATTGTGGCTGCTCCACCGCATTTGGCAGACACCTCTCTTCTTCCTCAACCAAAGCTGACGGTGACAGATGCACTACTGCTGAGTAGGGAAGGTCAGCAAGGGGAGGGAAATGTGAAGATCAGAGAACTCTAGTCTCCGGCAGAAACCTGGCGCCATATCAATCTGTTGCACTTGTGGGCCATTAGCCTGCCACTGAAGGCTTTCCTGCTGACCATCAAAGGGAGGCTGGTGCAGGTTCGCACGGACAACACTACTGTCATATGGCACTGCAACAAATATAGTGGAGTCCTGTGCCAAGAGGCTCTGCATCTCTGGAGTTTTCTAAGGCATCAGGACATCTCCATGATCGTGACTGGATTTTATTTGAACACCAGGGTGGGCAAGCTCCCCCTGGTTAGACGTTTTTGCCATCGTCGAGAACACAGTGTCAAAATGTTTGCACATTGGAGTTCCGCAAAAGCTCTCAATAGGAGATGCTTTTCAGCTGGCGTGCAGCATGGAACTCCAATACGTCTTTCCGTCTCTGCCTCTCCTGCCTGCCATTCTGAAGAAGATCAGGGGCATCGGGCCCAAGTCATCGCAATAGGCTTCAGATTTGTCCCAGTGTGTGTTGTACTCCGAACTTCTATCATCTGACCAGGCTACCACTTCCGGAGTATCTTCTGTTGCATCAGAGCAGCGTTCTGTACTCTAACCTTCTCAATCTATACCACCATGTGTGGAGAATGAACAGT
Source organism: Triturus cristatus (assembly GCF_964204655.1). Classification (NCBI taxonomy): domain Eukaryota; kingdom Metazoa; phylum Chordata; class Amphibia; order Caudata; family Salamandridae; genus Triturus; species Triturus cristatus. The sequence goes on from NC_140581.1 coordinate 565,586,998, forward strand.
GACAGTTGACTGCACTTGATCTACCACCTGAAGTTGTGGAAGGCATCCTTGCTGACGGGTCCATCTACAAAACCATATATGCCAGGTACAAATGTGTTGCCTGGTGTCGTGTTAGCAAGACAGACCCATTGCAAGCTGAACTGTTGGATATTTTATTGTTTAGATTGTCTTTGACCCCGGAAGGTCTTGCATTGGGCACTATTAATGCTTATTTGTAGGCCTTTTTGCATTTCCAGATCAACTGTCCTTTTCTTTTTTAAATTACCTGTTGTGAAGCAGTTTATTAAAGGTTTGACACATGTTCTTTCCCAAACCATTTGTGGTGGCACAGTAGGAGGTTCTCTTCGTTTTGACGTTCCTCATGTGTACAGCTGCTTGTGGCGTCTTCTGACATTTAATAGTTTCTTCCTTCTAGCGATCACTTCAGCTCATCACCTGAGTGAGTTCCATGCTGGGTACAACTGCCTTAAACCACCTTATATCCGGACAAATTGGTGCTGAGGCTTCAGGGGGCCTTCTTGACTAAAGTTATTACTTTTTTGAATTTTGGGCAATCCATCACTCTCCCAGCATTCTTGACCCTGCCTCATCCCTCAAAAAAGGAAAAGAGGTTCCATCATTTGGACCCCAACAGAACATGAAGCTTTTGCATCAGTGGTACCAAGAAAGATCAGCTTTTTGTGGGTTTCTCTGGAGCAAAAAAAGGAAAGGCTGTGCAGAAAAAGGCTATTTCAAGGCGGCATTAAGATCTGCTTTACACTGGCCAAAATGCAGCCTTTTGGAAAGTCGGAGAGCCCATTCCACCAGGGCCAAGGCTGCTGCCACTTTGTTGGCTTGTGGAGTGCTGTCCATGTGATGTTATGTGTGGTTAAGTTATCTTATTTGATGTTACGCTAGGTGTTGCTATGTTATGTAGTGTCGTGTTGTGTTAGTTTATGCAATGTTGTCTTATGTTTGCACCTGACAGCCTTTCCTGTGGTTTTCCCCAAAATTATTTGCCTTCTTCCCTCCTGTTTGCTGAAATTAGTTTTAGTTGGCCTTAGGACTCTGTGCACATGACCATTGGTAACCAATGCTAGAGTGCATGTACTCACTCCTTTAAACATGTTAAAAAAGGGCTTTCAGCCAATTGTCACTTTAATTCACTTGTAAGTCCCTAGTAAATTGGTGCTACATTACTACATGTAAACAAGGACTGTAAACTAAAGGTTTCTTGTGGGCCTTCATCATTTATTACACCACCCACTTAAGTAGCCTGTATGTTAAAAAAACGTCTCAGGTCTACCATTGCAGCCTGTCTGTAGTTTTATTCTGCCAATTCGACCTGGCAACATACCTCTTTTGCTAGGCCTCAACCTCCCTTTTTAATACTTTTATGTCACCCCTTGGGCAGGCCCTAAACAGTCCATAGGGCAGGGTGTATTGTATTTCAGAAGTAGAACATGCGTTTTTAAGTTGCATTTTTAAGTTTTACATTTCCTAGTAGTGAAAAACTCATCATTTGTTTTTTTCACTACATGAGGCCTGCCTCTTCGTAGAATAATGTTGGGTTACCTTATTACATTTAGTCGGTGCTAACTTTTGTTTGGGAACAGGTGGAAACTTCAAGTTTGTTGTCAAAGGAATTGTAATTTAAAACTCACTTTAATGGTAAAGTCTGATTTTAAGTCACAATTCTAAAAATAAGACTGTTAGAAAGTTGGCATGTTCTTGTCCTAACCATTTGGTGGTGCTGGCAACCTGTATAATGGGTCACATGACTAGCTGTAGTTGGCAGGTGGCATTTGTGTATCCCTCCCAGACTATGAGATTAGGTGTTGACAGGATGGGTCATCTTGCCAAGATGGGAGGGGCGTTGCTGTTCTCTGCCTCACTTACATTACAACGCAGGTGAGTTATGTTTTTTTAAATTACATAAGCACTTGTGTGTGTGTGTGTGCATATGTATATTTGTGGGTGTGTATATATATATATATGTGTGTGTATGTATGTATACGTGTATGTATATATATATATATATTCACTGAAAAAAACATAGGTTTCAGTCACGTTATAGTTAGGAATTATCATTTTAATAAACTTAGAAATTCACTGAAAAAAACATAGGTTTCAGGGGCGTTCTAGTTAGCTGGACATTTCACTCGTACAAAACCATTGAAATTCCCCTGATATAGTTAGTTCAGCTAACTATAACTCGCTCGCCCGCAATGCACTGCTAATGACGTCACATATTACATCACTCATGACATGGTCAGTGACATCACTCATGACATCACTGATGACATCGCAAATGACATCTCTGATGACATCATCCTTGTGATAGTGGCAGACCTCCTCTCACCCTAATATAACCTTTGATACACACATTCAAAAATAGAAACTAAAATTTTCAAAACAATGGACATACCAATACCAGTTACAACAACCTATTCAGTAATTCTAAGATCCACATACACATCCACTCATTCACCAACAGTCCTATACAGTCACTCATACATGTACTCACTCATCATATGTACTCATACGCCTATACATCCTGTTACACACCGCCACTCATCCATAGAGTTACTCACACACATAGTCACTCATGATCCAACTAGCCCACTAGGTACCTCCAGTAAGCGCCACAGAGCTGCGTTGCAGAGAGGTGCAAAAAGGGGCGTGGCCTAGTCCACCTCTCTACAATGCAGCGCAGTGACCCTTACTGGAAGCACCTGGTGGGCTAGTAGGCCCCCAGGGACCCTCAGGATTGAAGGGGAATTATTTCCCCATCTTAAAACGCACCACAGGGTGTGTTTGCACACGTCACCTCAGGCCCTGTCCCCTCCCTTCCCCACTGTGTAACCACGCCCTGTGGCCATTTTAAGTTGAGAGATTAAGTCCCCTTGAATCCTGAGGGTCCCTAGGTGCAAATTAGCCCACTAGGTACATCCAGTAAGCGCCATTGCAGAGAGGTGTAAAAAGGGGCACAGCCTGCACCACCTCTCTGCAACTCAGCGTAGTGGCGCTTCTTGGAAGCACCTGGTGGGCTAGTTGGCCCCCAGGGTCCCTCAGGATTGAAGGGGAATTATTTCCCCAACTGAAAACGCGCCACAGGGCATGTTTGCACACGTCACCTCAGGCCCTGTCCCCTCATCACTGTGTAAACGCGCTCTGTGGCCGTTCTAGGTTGAGAGATTAAGTCCCCTTGAATCCCAAAGGTCCCTAGGGTCAAACTAGCCCACTAGGTACCTCCAGTAAGCGCCACAGAGCTGCGTTGCAGAGAGGTGTAAAAAGGGGCATGGCCTCAGAACACTTGGCTGCAATGCAGCTCCCTGGCGCATACTGGAGATACCTGTTGGGCTAGTTGGCCCTCAGGGGCCCTCAGTATTGGACGGGAATTAATTCCCCAACTTACAACTTGCCAGGGGGTGCGTTTGCACAATGGTGAAGGAAGGGGGCGTGACCCGAGGTGACATGTCTGCAAACACGCACTGTGGCGCGTTTTAAGTTGGAGAATTAATTCCTCCTCAATCCTGAGGGTCCTTGGGGGCCAACTAGCCCACCAGGTATCTCCAGTATGCACCAGAGAGCTGCGTTGCAGAGAGGTGTTCAGAGGCAACGCCCCTTTTCACAACACTCGTTTTTTCTACCCTGCCCCTTTTTACATTTTGCGCACTTGTATGACTGATTTCTTGTGCCTCGGTTCTACTGAGGCACAAGATGGCTGCCATCACTTCTTGGTTTGGAGTGTTGACAGCCAATTAGCATACAGCTCATGATTGGGAGGGTGAGAGGATCCTCCGTGGCCATAGATATGTGTTTTTACTTTCGATTTTCTCAGCAACTACTGAACGGATTTACACCATTTAACAAAATGGGTTGTTTCGGAACCAAGAACTACCTCTTTGCCAAATTTGGTGTAATTCCGTTCAGCAGTTTGGGCTGTAGCCATGTCTAAATTTTCCTATGGGAAATTGCATGGGGAAAACACGTTTTCAGACCCCCCTTTTTTCTCATCCCCCGCTTGCTGAATTACCCTGAATCTTTCAGGATAGGAGCGGACCGGAGCGCCCCACGAATTTTTAAAAGTTCGCAAAGATTCATCAACCGGCGCTAAAGTTATTGGAAATAGAATGTTGTGAATTTCCTATGGAAAATAAGTCCTAACTATAATCTTCTACTGGCGACCGCCAGTAGATAATATATATATATGTGTGTGTGCGTGCATATATATATAAATATATATATATATGTGTTCACAAAGGTTAAAGTGACATTACACTTCGGTATGGTAATAAGGTTTGAGCTTGCATCTAAAAAAAACTCCAGAAATTCACTGAAAAAAACAAAGGTTAAAGTGATGTTACAGTCAGGTGTTAAAATAAGATAAAACCTAAATAACAAAGAAATCATTGAAATTCACCAGTTATAGGTCACTGAGTTAACTCTAACTTGTGGACCTGTTGTGCACTGCTTCTGAATTCACATATTATATCATTCATGACATGTTAAATGACCTCTGTTAGACCTGGCTTCCTTGGCATGTTTTTTCCCTAACTTTTTGCCTTTCGACCTCCTGTTTTTGCTGACCTTAGGACTCTGTGCCCTTTGGACTCTCTGCCCTTTACCACTGCTAAGCAGTGCTAAAGGGCTTGTGCTCGATCCTTGGAACATGTTAGATTAGCCCAATTGGCATATTTCATTTACTTGAACGTCCCTGATAAAATTGTACTACCTGTTTCAGAACCTGCAAATTAAGTGATACTAGTGGGCCTGCAGCACAGTGTCCATGTCATAGCGCTTTTGTTTTTTATGGCAGGTGGGGGTGTAAGCAACAACACTGATAAAGGAAGAAGGGCGCGCAGGGGAAAGCAACAGTACGGGGAGAGAGAGAGGTCTGGTGGGGGCAAGCAACAAGGGAGCTAGGGTTTTATCAGGTGCAAGCAACGAGACGGACAAGGTAGGGAAGGTGGATGGGGCAAGCAGCAATACGGATGAAGGAGGTAGGAAAAGCACACAAGGGAGCCAGCTTAAGAGTGCTTAAACACAAAGAAAAAAGTAGTGCCTAAAAAAATGAGCAGTGGAAGGACGCAAATAATGCATTCAATCTCCAGGCAAGAGACAAACACTCAAAGAGGAAGGAAGTGTACAGCAGTTGACCAAAAAGAAGCAAGCAAATGAGTGCCACTGAGGCCAACCTATAGTAAGAAATATGCAGTATCTAAATTCACTGATATAAAACAAAAGCTCTTGAAGAGACAGCACATGTACTGTCTAGGCGAGACTGAAAAGTGAGTGATGTTACTGAGTTGAACAAGCCTTACTATGCTCTGAGCCAGTGCTGGAAAGTAGGGGGAACTCTCTGGAGCTCAGTTCTGGCAGCTCTCAGCTGGATCTGGCTGACCTAGGGAAATATGCTGAATTTGCTGTCACATTTTCCGACACAGGACATAATTCAGCAGTGCCAGAACGTTGGCTGCATTCCATTCAGAGCAGCAACCTGCAGGCAGCAAGGAGGCTTTCTTATTTTAACAGCAGCTGGGCCCAAAACAAAGGTCTGATTCATAAAGCCATCTCCCCTCCGTTTATTCAATCATCTTGGCTGAGAACCATCTGAAGCCAAACACCTAGATGCCAATGTAATGGAAGGAAACAAAGGTGCTGAGCTTATCACTTCACAAGTACTCAAGACAAACTATTGGATGCAGGTGTGTACATTTGTTCACCTCCCAATGAATGGGATGTGCTTTCATTGTGAGAATGCAAGATTTATCTCTGTATGAGTAATTACACTAATATTTATTTAAATGGCACCTACTGTTTTTATTGAATTCTTTTATAGCGCTACTCATCCCAGTGTGTGGTGTCAGAGTGCTTTATATCACACAGAGACACTATAAATTATCCAAGTGTGCACATCGATGCATATGGAATGTTACATAAGACAGTGAGGCATATAAGGTGTAGAAATCACATCTCATTCAAACTTGTAGTCTGGTTATAAAGTCCTGACTAAAGCCAGGATATAAAACATAATTGTGGTTGTCTGTACTAACAATGCTTCATTACTTCCCAAATGAACCCTTCTTTGCAATCGTAGAATAAAAACAGATAAGAAAAAAACAATAAGGATCTAAACTCATGACTTAGTTTGCATGCAGCTCCTTGATTCTGGTAAATAGCTCACTGTGCTTTATTAGAAGGCTTGCAATTTAGGAACTGGAAGTAACAAAACAATCTCCATGGCAAAAGCAGTAGCCCAATTACCTATCTAAACAATCCTACAAATCTGTGATCTACATTGTTGTATGTTGATTATTACACATGGTTGTGTTCCTTTAATTCATGCTTGTGAGCGAGACGTGGAACCTTGCTAGGTTCTTGTTTAGATTCTAATCCTGGGATCAGTTGCACTGGCGTCCTGGAGAAGAAGCTGTTACCTGGCGCTCACCTGTTCAACAGATTTGCTCAAATAAATCTACCTTCTACATCCGCTGGTGTGCCTCATTACAATTGGCGACGATTACCGGAATACCCACCTCCACCTCGATCTACAAGAAAAGTTTATTATGAAGTTTTAAGTTTGGAGGAACTATTTGGGAGCTTCATGGATCGGAACTGTTACGATGGAAAATTTTATGCCATCTGACACCGTACTTTAAGGAGAAACTACTTGCAGCCTGAACTCAAAGGAAGCTGACTTGGGTAAGAAAGCCTTACTTGAGAGTTGGATCATTGCAGGCATCTTTTGAGTGCCGGCAACGTTCGATTGTTGTGCGCGGACTTCTGGGCTGGTGCTGCGCGCTGATGCAGAGATAGAATGCGGCAGCAAGAAAGGCATGCGCAATAGTCCTGGCACGTCATCGCGTGGGGTCACGCAGTGTGACCTTGCGTGGCGGCCATCTTAGAGCCGGATCAGCAGAGTTAGAGACTATAAATATTGAAAGTGCACTGGAACTCTGAGCGCTTTACCGACCTAAGATATAAATACAAAAAAATTAAAAAAAGGAGGAGAAGAACATCGGAGGCATAATAAGTAACAATTGGGAGTGAATCATTAAGAACAGGTGAGGGAGCCGGGGTAACATTATTTTTTGTATAGTTTTGAAACAGTGGAAGTATATATTTTATGAATACATCCTTACTGTGAGGAGTAATATTGTAGAGTTGTCACAACTATATATGGATCAAGGAGATCAAGCTGTACATAGTGAGGAAGAAGTTATGGCTCAACAAAATTTTAATATAAGCCCTCCACACGCCTTTTGGGTAACAGGATCACAACCCACTATAAAATGGGTTGAATGGAAAGAATATTTCGTGAATTATATAGAAGCAGTGGATGAAGCAGGTAAAATGAAACCTGAACAATAGAAAAGACTACTGCTTCACTCCTTGGGCCCTATTGGACTGAAAACATATTCACGTATGAACAAGATTAATGAAGGTGATGTGAATGTATTTGATGCGGCATTGAGAGATCCTGACAAGTATTTCGCTCCGAAGCTCTTTATTGGAGTAGTTCGCAATAAATTCTTCCAAAGAAAACAAACCAAAGAAGTGTGGATGAGTGGTTAGACGATCTAAAAAGACTGGCTTTAGATTGTAAATTTGGAGATCTTCACGATTATCTCATACGTGACCAACTAGTTATGCATAATAATAATTCTTCAATACAAGACCGATTATGGGTCAATGGAGAGGCGCCTTTAGAGGATGTCTTGGCCATAATGAGAAAATCAGAAATGTCAGGAAGATGTGCTACAGTTGTGAAAGAATCGGAAAAGGATCGAAATTGTGTTTTTAAGTTACAGAACTTAAATAGAAGTCAAAATCAACAAACCCTAGGACGCTGGGTGAACCAATTTCAAAAGAACATAGAAAAAGAAAGGAAACCTGAAGAGAGAAGATGCTATTGCTGCGATAGCAAGGAACATTTAGAGTTTAGCAAATATTGTCCTGCATTAAAAAAAAGATGTGGCATTTGTGGATTAATGGGCCATTTTCGTAAAATGTGCCGTAAAAGAGGTAGCGTAAAATATGCATGGGAATGTGAAGAAGACACAAAGGAGGGTGTGAATAGTGATGATAGTTGTGTAAATGTGTAAAAAATTGACAAGGAAACTGTTCTTAATGTCACGGATGAGTCTGTGAAAGATAAACCCATATGTGAGGTGTCTTTTGGTGGTGTCACGGTAAATGTGTATGCAGATTCCGGATCGCCATACACTATTAATAATAAGGCTGTGTGGAAGGAGAAATTTGTAGAGAAAATTGGAGATGAGTTGTGTCCAACTGATGTGAACCCAGTAAGCTTCACTGGAGAAAAGATTAATATGCTTGGGTTCAGATGGCTCTCCTTTTTGTTTAAAGGGAGGTCAGCAAGGGGTAAAATGTATGTAGAAGAAGACGGTCCATCTGTACTTGGTTGGTTAGACCAAAAAAACTTGCACATCATCCCGGAACCAAACAGTGAGGCAAAAGTACTCATAATGGATTAAACTAGCAAATTGGGTGATTCATTTAAAGTAAAATTTCCTGGTGTTTTTGGAAAGAGTTTAGGAGCACTTAAAGGATTTGAACATAAGATAGTACTATAAGAGCATGCGGAACCAAAGGTTCATAAAGTAAGACCCATTCCTATACTGATACGGGATGACGTTAAGAAGGAGTTGCAAGATTTGTTAAGTAATGGTGTGATTGGTGAAGTGGAAAGCTCTGAATGGATTTCTCCAGTTGTCGTTGCACGCAAAAGCAATGGAAAAATCAGTTTATGCATTGATTTACGCCATCTAAACAATAGCATTGTTATTGAGAAGTTTCCACTACCTAAAATCAATTAAATGGTTTCTTCACTCAGAGGGTCTAGTCGGTTTTCAACAATAGACTTGTCCGCAGCCTACCACCAGGTTATCTTGTCATCTGAATCAAAGAGACTCACTGCATTCATCACGCCTTTTGGGTGTTATCAATTCAGACGTATGCCATTTGGCCTTGCTTCAGCCGCTGCTGTTTTTCAGCAAATGATGCACAGGCTTTTTGGAGAAGTAAAAGGCGTAAGGTTCTTTCAGGATGTTATACTAATTGCTGGCACTAGCAGGGAAGAACATGATGCTGTTCTTAATCGAGTGTTAGAGACTTTACAGAGTGCTGGATTAAGTGTAGAACTCAGCAAATGTAAGTTTGCGGAGAGAGAGGTATCATACTTAGGACATACCATAAGCAAAGATGGTGTTAACCAAAACCTTCACTTGTAAATACTATTGTACGATCGCCTGCTCTGAGTATAAAAGATGAGGTTAGATCCTTTTTGGGAATGACAGAATATTGTGCAAAGTATATACACAATTTTGCTAGCAAGGTGTACAACATACGTTCACTACTGAAAAAGAATGTAAAATTTGAATGGACGGATGAATGTGATAAAGAATTTACGAGGATTAAGGCTGAATTGAATAATGTAAATGCTTTAAGTTGCTTTGACCCTAACCAAGAATGTTATTTGACAACTGATGCTAGTGATAAAGGACTAGGTGCGGTTCTTTCATAGAAAACGTGTAATGGTCATGAAAAGATTCTTTTGTTCGCATCAAGAGCCTTATTCCCTACAGAGGTGAAATGCCCAATAATTGAAAGAGAGGCATTGGCCTGTGCGTGGGCCTTGGAACATTTTAGAGCCTTTGTTTGGGGTAAACCTGTCATCATCAGAACTGATCATCGACCATTAGTAAGGATTTTGACGAGTGAAGGTAGTGTTGGAGCTTCTGCAAGGTTAGTAAGAATATCCATGAGAATGAAATAATACATCTATAAAATAATGTATGTTCCTGGTAAGGATAATGTGGTGGCCGACTGTTTATCTAGACTACCTGCACCCATGGAGAAGTGTGAAGATGATCCTTGGGGCAATTTCAGTATTGCTTTTGTTCAAGATTCTGGCACAGCAGTAATTACCAAAACTGTTTATTGAAGAGCAATCTAAGGATGAAATCTTATAAGCTGTTTCTAAATATATGTGTAAAGGGTGGCCAAAGAGACATATTATGAATAAGGATCTTAAATTTTTTTGGGATATACGCATGGACTTATCCTTAGATTTGTTGTTGAGAGGTGATAGAATAATTCCATCGAAAGTTTTACGAAGGAAAGTGTTACTTTTATGTCATGAAGGACATTTTGGAATAGTTAGAACCAAGCTGGTAGTTAAAGGTATCTTTTGGTGGCCGGGAATTGACAAGGAAATTGAAAAGTTTGTAAAAGACTGCCCCATTTGTTCTTCTGCGTATAAGTCCTTGAAAATTTTGAGACCTCCAATGAGTGAAGGCTTGATTCCTGATCTTCCTTGGGAAGTAATAGCAATTGATATTTTTGGACCTGTTGAAGAGTTGAAAGAAAATGGCATTGTGGCAATTGATTTGTTTACTAAGTGGCCTATTGTTAGAATAGTGGAAAAAGTGGACACACATAATGTTTTAAAGTTCTTAGACGTGATTTTTATTTAAGAAGGCTTACCTGTATATATTTTGAGTGAGAATGGAGTGCAATTTACCTCGAAAGTTGCGAAAGGTTATTTTATGAAATGTGGCATCAAGCACAAGACCACTTCACTTTACAATCCTAGCGGTAATGGTACTGTAGAACGTTTTAACTGGGTGTGAAAAGGTGTAATTCAGACAGCGATTAACAAACAGCTGGATTGGAAGTTAGAAATACAGAAAGCAATATGGGCTTATAGGACCACTATACATGCAGTGACAGGATTATCTCCTTTTATTATGATGAGAGGTAGGAAGCCCAGATACAAGTTTACCCCCAGTTGGCTTGTGGAAGGAGTCGTCGAGCAGTGGTCACCTGAAGAGGTTAAAAAACATTTAGAAATGGTACACATGAAAAGTAAAGAATACTATGATGAATCTCATGGCACAAAGAGTTACTATTAAGCTTGGCGATTGGGTCAGAATTAAAAGACCTTTCAAAGTTGCTAAAGGCGATAGTAAGTTTGAAGCACCCCAACAAGTGAAGGAAGTTCTTTGCAACGCAATAAGACTTATGGATGGTAGGGTTTGGAATTTAAAATCTGTTGCCTTAGATGTGGATCAGCAACACACTTAAGAATGCTCTAACTTAGGAAATCCATCTGATTTTTATTGGGTTGAGGATTATTTTGATCTAAGTAAAATTTAAAATGATTTGGGAAATGTAGAAAATGCAACAAGGGAAGATGTAGACAATGATGATTTTACAAAAGGAGGAAAAATAGCAACAGATTTTAAAGGCGGAAATCTCATTCACAGTGATTCTTCTCCTATTAGTAAAGGGGGAAAGGGTTTCTATGTACTGACACAGATACTGAACTTACAAATGAGTCTACATCTGTAAAGGAGAAAGCTGACATGAACATAGACATGGACAATATGGGCAAGAGGAAAAGAGTCCTACCTTCGTGGTTAAAAGAATATGTGAGATAGTTATTATATTGTACCTTCTTCTTTTGCTTTATTTTTATTTATTTAATTATTTTTATTTCAGTATTTATTTATTTATTATTATTTTTTCCCTCTTTCTGTTTTGTTCCAAAGGAGGGGGATGTGTTGTATGTTGATTATTACACATGGTTGTGTTCCTTTAATTCATGCTTGTGAGCGAGACGTGGAACCTCGCTAGGTTCTTGTTTAGATTCTAATCCTGGGGTCAGTTGCACTGGCGTCCTGGAGAAGAAGCTGTGTTACCTGGCTCTCACCTGTTCTACAGATTTGCTCAAATAAATCTATCTTCTACATTCGCTTGTGTGCCTCATTACATGCATGTTACACGATCTGCTTTACAGCCGGCACATTAACCCTCTATTTTACTTTATCAGCCAAAATTGTGACTGGACAAAGCACATAGAACTCTCCCAGAACTGTGTTAACCAAGTAAATTTATTTTACCGCTATTATAATCCCTTCTATATTGCTGGACACACAAGAATTTAAGCAGTAGGTGTCTTAACCCACGTAAGATATTTTAAAATGCAGCATCTTTGTGACCAATTAAGTAATCCAGAACGGGTTTACTATCACATATTACCTTGATGTCAATTTCTTTGCAGCAGATATTATTAAATAAATGTATAAGTTGACTACTGTTCAAGGTCCTCCCATCTTGACTCCACTCCCTGCCACATCTTGGGCCCCAATGTATGGGTTCCTGGAGGCACTTTCTTTTTCCCCAATTCCGCACTGCTGTGGGCAGTGTTATTTGAAGGCCCTCACAACCTGCATCAAAAGGAGCTAGTCTAAAATAATTGCTCCTTTACTCTTGGGAGGGGATTTGAACCCAGAGTTCTCTGCATGTTTCTCATGGAGTCCCGAATTCAGCCCAGGTTGGGGATCCATAGAGGATAAGATGAATTTGTAAATGTCAATAACGCAAACGAAAAATAATCCTGTCTTCTTTACACGCAGGAAAATGACTACATTGCTTCGTATTTTGAAGACGGGGATGACTTTGGTGGTGGCAGTGATGACAATATGGATGAAGCGACCTATTAAGAAATCAGCACTTTGAGTCACGAGCTTTTCAAACATACATTTTATTTATCAGTCCCCAGGACTCGCTGTCCAGAGTGTTTACTTTGAACTGAACACAGATTGTGAGCTTTGCAGAACTTGAGACAGAGAAAGATGTGAAATGAAGCGGCATAATGTCCCCCTCCCTCCCTCTGCCAGGGCAGACTGCCCGCTATTAGGGACGGGTGGATCGAATCACTTCTGGTCGCAGTTAGCGTTGCTGGGCGCTTGCGAATGGTCCAGTGAGGTCTTACCGCGCATGACTTAAGGAACGCCGACTAAAGCGAAAACACAGAATCTTCCATCACGCCCAAACGCGTTTTTTGAGATCTCATGAATGACAAAAAAAAATCCTTACGTCTTTCGACGAGCATCCTTTCCTGGGCGCTGGACATTTAATTCCAGATTACACACCTGCTGTCTGTTTACCTCCAAATTAACTGTCGGCATGTTCTGCGTGTACATCAGCTGCCACAGTTTTCAAGCTCTTATAATTTATTTTATTTATTTTAAGTACACGTTTGTGAAGCTTCCACGCATGGAATTGCTTGATTTATTGTATACAGTTTTTTTCCATTTTGTCTAAAAGATTCTGAAAAGTTGATTTTATGTATATAATAGAATTATTTCCAATCAATGTAAATTGGCTTTCATGGATGTGTGTTCTACCTCTGAAAACGTCGTTATGGGTACAAATGTATCTCAACGGAGCAGTTCCACTTACGACTGTGAAGACTGGCTCCACTCCAGCAGTACGATGCTTGCACTTCTATTGACCGCCATAAACTGTGGCTCAGTGAGTCATAGACCCGCACGAGGCTGGCACCTCACTCATAATAACAAGCATTTGCAATGCAATAGGTCTCGCATTTATACGAGTTTGCTATTGCATTGCAAATGCTTGTTTTACGGAGACACGTGCATTGAAAAGAAGAATGTAGAACATGTGCACTTCACCGGCCATGCACCTAGTGTATCGATGTAGAAAAGTAATTAGGCGTCCATAGTAAAACAAAAGCGAACGATCTTTCCCCATGTGTTTCAGGGGCTTTGATGTTCCGGTTTGCTCCAGTAAATCACACGCAGTGTGTTGTCCCCGAGTCTCAGGGCAGCCTTAAGATCACTGAATGAAAGGGAAGATTAGAATGCCCGGTCTTGAAGCTGACGAGGAGGGAGTGGGAGGGGGGAGTGGGGGCGGGCATGCTTTACGACGCGTGGATTCTGCTTTAACAGTGCATTAAAGTAGGAAGGGAAGCGGCCGTAGGGCCGCGAATGTGAAAGTGATCGCGATCACGATAAAACATCAAAGCGGCGAAAGTGAAAGACAACGAGTGCTTTCAGGCTGCCAAATGGTGCGCGCGCCCGGCACACATGCACAGTAGTTGGCGGCCTGAAAGCACTCGTTTGCACTTCCAAAAGTGCTTACTATAAGTCTCGCCAGAGCAGCGCTAAAGCGCTGTCTCAGGCGAGACCTAAAAAGCACAGTTCGCCTTCTTCTGAGCACCCTGCTTCTCGCCTTGTGTTTATTTAACAAAGTGACCTCCCAAAGGTTGTTCACTGCATCATCAGCTTTATAGTTCCTAGTGACTCTGAAAACTATAAATATGGCCTATGTGCAAACTTAATTCACATTCGAATTTGTAGGTTCAAGGCTTTCATCCGAGAATAGTGAAGGGAGGTTTTATTCAAAATGGCACCCTCTAATCTTGGAACATAAAGAAATGCAACTCTCTAGGGGTGTGGGGTTAATGGCAATGTGTGAGTCTCAGTATTCTGCTGACAGTCAGGGTGTGCCTTTTGTCTTAGGTGGTACACGTGGCAGGATTGTAGTAGTTGTGAGTGGATTAAACAATTTGATAAAACCGACATGGCAGCCTAAATATATTCTACTGGAACTAAAGTTACTAAATCAGCACATATTAACAGAAAGCTTTATGCTTCTACACTAAGTGTAGTAGGAGCAGCGGGATCTTTGTTTTCTTGAAAACTTATTATGAAAGTGTTTAATACTAACTGCCAGGACTCAACCTAAAAACACAGAAAATCTGTTTGAACCGGTACTAATTATAGCTCAGGATTACGAGCAAGCTACTTTCTTTTCTTAATATATGACCATACTTGTATATCGCAAATGACTGATAACATACAAAGATTTAAGTATAACTATAAGTATAACTACGTATTTATGTGAATGTGATTAAATGTTATACAGTGGTCATTGGTATTTGCTGTGTGTGTTCTTTATACATGGGGGAAGGGAATGGAGTGCTCAGGGAGAAAATCCCATTGCAGATAATAAACAGTTTTGTAGTGGTCACGGCCCGCATGACAAGTATCTGTCCTGGCGGCAGCCATGATATGCAGAACTAAGATTAAGGCGCGATCCGTGGCATGGCAAGCTTCTTTCCGCAGCCCAGTTTGTGCCCCTGAGTAGGTATTGCCTGCCAGAAGGGGTAGCCAGCTGGAGGTGTGGGAGCAGAAATGGACTCTACAGCGGGTAGTTCTTGAGCTTACGGCTGACCCGGTGTTGTACTGGCAGCAGTAGAATGGAGTCAGGCAACAGGTGGTTGAATCTCACATCGAGCATTTAATGTAGAAGAAAATTAGCCAGTGACGGAAAATGAAGAGCAGTGGGAAAGGTGGCTGTCCAGTCTGGAATCCGCTGAAGAATACCTGTCTCGGCAACCGCAGAATTCAAATGCAAGAGCGCAATGAAAGAGCAGAATGACACGCAAGGGTCAAAAGTAAACAATAGCATGCATGACCCCCAATGTCCCCCTCCCAAGGGCGAACTCACCACCCTTCCCCCCCTCACTAGGGACTCTCTGACCTCACTAGTTTCCCTGGTCAAATCCGGTTCTCCGCTTGACCCCTGTCCTGCCCACATTCTCCGCCATATCTTTACCTGCCCAGACCCCCCCCTTCATCTCCTCAACAGCTCTCTTGCCCAAGGGGTAGTTCCAAACCCCTTGAAGGCTGCGGTTATTGTGCCTATTTTGAAAAAACCTGGGGCCGACCCTTCTGTCCCTGCCAATTTCCGCCCCATCTCCCTCTTGCCATTTTTGGCTAAGGTGCTCGAGCGCCATGTCACCTGCGCTCTAAGCTCCTTTGTGGAGATGCATGGAGCCCTTGCCCCTCGCCAGGCTGGCTTCCGCCCCGCACACTCCACGGAGTCCTTTGTCATCTCGGTCCTGGACAGCCTCAGGGAGGGTATGGATACCAATCAGCGCCAGGCCCTAGTGCTCCTCGATCTCTCAGCCGCCTTTGATACGGTGGATCACACCATCTTGCTGTCCCGTGTCAAGGCGGCGGGGATCGGGGGGACTGCTCTGGTCTGGCTCTCCTCCTTCCTGAGGGACCGCTCCCAGGCTGTCCGCCTGGGTGACTTCACAGCGGACGTCCGGAAAGTTCAGTGCGGGGTTCCCCAAGGCTCTTCTCTTTCCCCCCTTTTGTTCAATTTGTATTTCGCCCCCCTTATCTTTGCTCTCCAACAGATGGAGGTCGCCGTATTTAATTATGCGGATGACCTCCAGCTCGTTTTCAATCTATCCTCTTCCCCCTCTTCTGCTCAAAACTTTCAATCTGTCATGCTCTATATCAGGGACTGGATGAACCATAATCACCTCAAACTCAATCCCGACAAGACCGAGCTGGTATTGACGGGTGGTCCATCCAGCCCCTGGTCTTCTCTTTTCTGGCCCCCCTCCTTTGGCCCTTCCCCTGTACCCTCTTCCTCTGTCAAAACGCTAGGCATAAAAATCAATTCTCAACTCACCCTTCACTCCCAGGTTAGCTCGGTGGTGTCCTCTTCTTTCCTTTCACTGCGCACTATACGCAGGGTGTCCCGTTTCTTCACTTTCCCCGCCCTTAAGCTCATCATTCTGGCCTTGGTGGTGTCCCGCCTGGATTACGGCAATGCCCTATATGCTGGCATCCCCGCATATAGTCTGCGACGCCTACAGCAGATTCAAAACCAGGCGGCCCGCCTGGCCTTCAAACTCCCTAAATTCCATCACTCCACCCCTCTTCTGAAATCCTTACATTGGCTCCCGGTGCGAGCTAGGGTCCAATTTAAGCTCGCTTCCATTACCTTCTTGGCTCGACTTTGCCTGACGCCGGCGTTCATCTCTTCCGCGATCATTCCATAGGTTCCCACCAGGGAACTACGTTCGTCCTCTCAGTCCCTCCTCTCCATCCCTCGCTACCGGAGAAAGAAGTGGGGAGGTTCTAAATTTGCCTCCCTTGCCCCGACCCTTTGGAACTCCCTTCCCCTTGAACTTCGCTCTATCACTCTGTACCCGCAATTCCGTAAACACCTTAAAACCTTCCTGTTCATGAAGTCCTTTGAATAGTTACGCTAGCAGCTGCCCCACTCTTTTAGCCCAGGACCTTGTTAACCATAGCGCCAAGAAACCGCTGGTAGACGTGCGCTTTATAAGTAATTTTAAACTCAAACTCAAGTAAAATGTGAAACATCACAATACAACAACTTCCCTTTTTATATAATGCAAAGAAAATAAGGAAAAAAACAAAATAGAACCCCAATACAAAACATAATCTTTGAGTTTGGCAGGCAAATTGATTTGACTCTTTGAATCATCATTTAGAGTTTTCACATTGGAAATACCGTTGTTACTCATGGAAGAAGTACCAATTCTACTAAGCACATTGACATCTGAGTAACAACCAGCAGCCATTGAGAATGTGTTTTTTTCATCTGAAGCATAATCACTGATATGGTTTGTCATTTCATTAGTAATTAGCATTTAAGAAACATTAGAGTTATCATCGAATTCCTAACATAACAACTCAACTCCCGACCATTTTCTCCTCATTATGTGCTCTCATTTTGTTCTCAATGAACTCTTTGAGGAAAGGTTTATGCCAACTACTGCTCCCTTGTTCCACTCCTTTATTTCTCAATAACACAGCATGCAGTAAACTCTAACTATTTGCACAGGTTCTGAAAAATTCAACTCTCCTTTGCAAGCTTGCTTTGGGTTCTTCACAAGAACCCAATCAGCAACATTTATTTGCTTGATCTTATTACCATGCATTTCATTAGTTCACACATTAGTGCATTTGTACTTACTTCCAAAATGTTCTCTTACACACCCATCCACACAGGAGTTTTTTGTACCTCCTTTTTAATCATGCGTTCACCCAAAAATTCTTTATCTCATTGCAGAGTAAGATTACTTTTTTTTAGATAAATCAGTTCAATAATAAAGAAATACAAAGCATAATGGTGCAGCAACATTTTGTAGATTTATGAGCATCACAGTACTCGACATTCCCAGCAGAACCTCATCCCCACCTACCTACTCAGCCGACATTGCGGAGTAAGATTAGGTCTGGCGTGTCTACCTTTTAACAGGAAAAAAGGAGAAAAACCAGTAACCGAGTTAGGAATGTTAAGATAGCTCCACACCTTCTCTCGCTCAAATGTTTTCTAACATCAGTCTTCCATGCTAAGGCAGTCTGTATACCATCTTAAAAAAATTTGTTTGAGCGTTCCACCAATCCATTGGCAACTGGAAAATAATGTTGTGTATTTTCATGCTTTATGCCATGTTTACTCAAAAAGTCCAACATTTTTCATGAAGTAAAATGAGTACCATTGTGAGTAACAAGTGTTTGTTGAATGCCCTCAATGGCGACCACTTTCTCTAACCAATCAATAGCAATTTCAGTTGTTCGCATGGGCACAAAGTCATAACATACCTATTTAGAGTAATAGTCAGTGAGTACAATTAAAAATGTCATATCTTGCGCCATATGTTCTAAATGGTCATGAACAATCTAAGGATAATTTGACTCGTAGTGGATCAGGTAAAGGATGTACTCCTGCTTTGACCTTGTTTTTTTTCCAGCGTTTACCTGATGCAAACACTCTGGGCAATGGTTGATGTATTGTTCTACACATCCATCCATGCCCGGCCCTCAATAATACTTCCTCTACCATTTCTTTGTGTCGTACATGCCTGGATGTCCTTCAAGTGCTAAATGTATTTTCTTCTCTCTTAACGCTGCCGGTGGAACCAACTATCCTTGTCTGGTCAACATATCATTCTCTAATGACCATTCTGATGAAACGTGTTGGAGAGGCACCAAATACTTTGATAACTTCCTAATTGGGGATTACCCATTAACTGCAAACTTTTTAAGAGTACCATGTTCTGCTCATAACCTTCTGTCCATTCTTTCTCAATAATACATCTTACAGTATTCGCTGAAGAATCCACTGCAGAGACAACATGTGCATCAACATGACATGTACTGGACGCTAACTCATTATTCACAGGCCTGCATGAAAGACAGTCTGCCCTAAAATAATTCCTCCTGGAATGTACTTAGTGTCATAGTTATACTCTTGTAACTTTGAAAGCAATCTCGCCAGTCTGGAAGAAGCCAAACCAGGACCATTCCCACACATGAGATACAATAGCGGTTTGTGATCAGTACGCAAGTAAAAAAATAAATCCCCAAAGGTAAGTTAAGAATTTTTCGACAGCCAATGCACACAGCAGTGCCTCTCTTCCGATGGTGCTGTAGTGAATCTCTGGGTGTTAAAATATATGATGTGCTCCCTGCCATTGTGAGTTTGAGTTAGAACAGGTCCTACCCCTATTGAGCTGGCATCCACAATATTCAGCACATTTATCTGAGCAGCAAAAAGCTGGAGTGCAGGTACCTATTTGATCATATGCTTAATGACTTTAAAAGCTTCATCCTGTTGTTTTGTCCACACAAACCACTCTTTTTTTCTGTAAACATCTTAAAGGTTCTACAAATCATGCATAATATTCACTCAACTCCAAGAATGATGTCAAAGAATCCTTATCATCAGGAGTTGGAGCATCCTCAATGGGATCTTTCTTGGGTTTTATACTTACAGCAGTGGTCGTGTGACCCAAATATTCAAAATACTCTGCTAAGGGCCAACGTTTCTCCTTAGAAACAATCATACCTTTGTTGCTTAATATGCTAAGTGCGAGTTTCAAAATCATATGTTCTTCTACACCCCTCTTAAACATGAATGTCATCTTGGAAAGCTTGAACCTCTTTGATGAAACATTGTGCCCATGAGTTTCTGAAATACACTTGGGGCTGAAGCCAATCCAAAAGGGTTTACAAAAGTAGATAAGTCATGCGAAGTTTTAGTCAATGAAACTGTGATATGCGGATTTGAGGTCTATAATGTAAAAATGAGTAGAACCTCCTAAAGCCATTAACATTTCCTGTATTTTAGGCAAGGGATGGCAGTCTACTATGATGTTCTTATATAAAGGATGAAAATCAGCACAAAAACGTAACTTGCCAGTTTTTTTTGTTGCCAAAACTATTGCAAATACCTATTCCGTAGGCTGAATGGTTCCATCATCACACATATCTATCAAAACCTTCTTGAATTAGTCTTTGACACTAAAGAGCACTGCTCTTACAGCGCGTTGGTACCGCACAAGCTCTCAATTAAATGTGATGTTATACACCTCACACACACCCTACTTTGTTGTCCCATATTTCTGGAAATTTATTCAGAACTGTCGACATCTAGATCTTTTTCACTCGTGACAGTGACTGCAGGCGACCGGCATTTCACCCAACACTATAGGATTGGCACTTCCTGGTTTCAACATAATGCCCAACCTGACTAAATCACGCCAATGCACAATATCACTCCCTTTAATTGCAACATGAAATTTGGTTACAACAGTCCTGCCTGATAGACTTAAACTGTCTTGAAAGAAACGTTCAACTAAAAAAGCAATCAGAGCACCACTATGTAACAATACCATAAAATACAAGGTCTGTATCCAGAGTCGTATTATCAAGAATACGACTCTGGATACAGACCTTGTATTTTATGGAATTGTTACAAAGTGGTGCACCGATTGCTTTTTTTGTTGAACATTGTATAGTCCAGTTGGGGACCGCACCTCAACAGTGGGTGTTTGTTCGTGTGCACACATTTTTGGGAGACTTCCCTCTATCTACTGATTTTGGGGATAGCAGGTTAGGTGCTAGCAGCTACAGAGCCTCACTGTCAAATTGTTGTATTCCATTGTCTTGAAAAAAAGCTAACATGTCAATGGCTGGGTCCGGTGGCTTAGTGGACTGTATCCACTGTAGGGGCCTATGTTTGACTTCATGGTCAACAAATCCCGGCAGGTCCACTCAGCCTTTCATCCTTCTAAGGTCAATAAAATGACTGAGTACCATTGAGTTGGGTAACCATAAACATCTGTTATTCAGCACCAAGATACCCTTGGGTGAACGTGCGCTTTACAAATTCACGTTATGTTATGGCTTTACCAACGAAAGTTTTAGAGTGAATATCCTTTTTTCTCTTAATTTTATGTTAAACTTCTTTGTGTAAACGGTAACTAAATAGTTATGGGAGAACCCGAGTCTAACATAACTTTCAGAGACATCTCCCCAATTTGCGCAGTACCAAGAGGTGCTCTAAAAGGTGCAGACTCACACTCACCATCAATTGTTCGAACCAAATTACTGATAATATCCTCTTGTAACTCATCACCAGCTTTCAGTCTGATAGATTAATTAAATTGATTGCCTCTAATAGATCTACATACACTTTGAAAATGGCCTATGTTTTTACACTTGTTGCACCTCTTGCTTATGGCAGGACATTTGGGATTGTAACCAAGGTTTAATTTTGACCCACATTTAAAACATGCCACCTTCTTTTTCTGTCAGAACATTGTATATTTTTCTTTGACTGTTAGGGTAATCTTTCCCGTGCTAGAAACGGCACACCCTGCTTCTGTATTACAGTTTGTGCCAGTCATAACTTTAGAGGACACTGTAGATCATTTTATAAGCTCGGAGATGTCCAGCACTTCATTAAGTATGTGATCCCTGCTTCACTCCCATGCTCGGCGGATGATTGTGTTTTGGGCTTGTTTCCCAGGCCCAGAAAGGTAGGATCCGGATTTGCAGACTTGACCCTGGTACTTGCGCAGAGACAGATAGCGCTGACATGGATGGCGGGATGGGCCTTACAATGCAAGCAGGGGAAAAAGCTGTTGATATGTTGGCCAAAGCAGAAGAGAGGGCACTGATGAGGGAAGATGCCAGAGGGGTTTGTCTCTGCCTACTGACTAGTAGGTGGATGAAGGTGCTTCGAGCCTGGGATAGTAGGAACCAAGATGGCAGTACAGATGAGGAGTGCCTGCACCCAAGAGTGCCTCAGTCACTCCCTGACGCGTTGTATCAGGTATTTGAGGTGTATTTGGTGGAGATGATGGCCCAGACATGGAACCTCTTCTCTCTCCATAGAAATATACAGATCCTCATCTCAGTAATACACAGGATTCCCTCCTGAGAAGATATCCGATCCTACAGAATCAGATGACACATAGGCCCACTGGACAACACGCTGTTACTTTGTTTATAAAGGTTCAGTATTCATGGTTTTCGTATTGCCTGATTAATATGTCTGTAAAGAGTGGTAATACTTGCGACTCCCCAAGGGTCCCAATATGTATAGAGCATATTATTCACTAATAGGTGTAGTTTGCTTCTTATGAACTTTTACAACGCAGTCATGCTGATGAATGAACTGGACGCTGTCACCTGTCTTAAAGTATTTATTGATGACTTCTTTCAATCTGAACCCCCATTTACTGCTACCATGCTAGCTGGGGACTTCAATCTGCATCCTTGTTATTTATGCCCAACGTATAATGGCCTAGACCCTGAGCACTCATTTATGAGCCAGGTGCATTTTAAACATGCTCGCCAAGGTGACGCTGATAACCATTCAATTTCCGAGTTTAACCCGATGAACTTAATGGATCCTAATCAGGAGAAGCTGACTGAGAGAACCCTGACATTTAAGGGGAGGGGGGCATAGTTCTGTAACTGAATTTATTAAAGTATTAAGGAACAACCTGAGTGATCATAATCCCCTGATGACTGTTTTTCACTGGGATAAAAAATCAATTTGGAGAAGCACCTTTATATAGGGAGCCAATCACTCTGATTGATCAGGGACGAAGGGTGAGGTGGGCTTCTAGTGTTCCCTCAGTTATTGTAAAAAATGTGGTTTCCACTTGTCAAGCTGATTTTTAGTCTCGTCTGAAGAAGAGTCAGCTCTAGGTATCACCAAGTCCTTTTTTTAACATTAGCAGGTTCATTAAAATAGCGCTCTGTAAAGCAGGTGCACTCCCTGTGATCTGTTAAGTAAGATGGTTTGAGAGACGATGTTCTAAAACGCATAAGGATCTTTGGAGCCTTTTGCATGTGACGCCCCGGAGCCAGGAGAAGGTAAAAAGAGCTAGGGCTGCATATAGATTGGCCTGTATGGATCATAAAGCCCAGCTTAAAGAGGAGGCCTGGGATAAATTACTAACCGCTAGCTTACTGAGATAGTACCGCTTTCTTGAGAGTGGTTAACTGTCCCCTTTTTTAGCAACGATCATCTTTCTAACCAGGTTTGCACTATCACATCACAAGCCTGGGTTGATCACTTTAACACTATCTATAGCGCAGAGGATGAGGAACTGAAGGGCAGGAGGAGTGATTAGCAAATTGTTTTCAATTATCTGAAGTCACAGCAGTCGTTTCTTGACTACCATCAAATAAAGCCCCTGGGCCTGACGGGGTGCCAGGGGATCTTTTCAAAACTTATATAGACTTGTGGGCTCCCTTATTAACGTTGCATTTAAACTCAGTAGTGAACGGACATCTTCCACTAGCTTGATCTCAATCAATAATAGTCCCTGTTTTTAAAAAGGGCAACAGATCAGACCCCGCTTCTTTCAGGCCCATTTCTCCGATCGACTCGGAGGTGAAAATTATTGGTCGGATTCTACTAGATCGTCTCTCAGATTCGGGGGAGGAGAGAGGCTTTCTATCCGGACCTACAGTATGGGTTTAGGTCAGGTTGGGGTACTATCGAGCAAAATCTGAACCTTTATTTACAAATTTGCAAGTACACTAAGGTCAAGAAGGGGGCAATTCATTTGGCCTTCATGGACCTCAACTCTGCCTTTGACAGAGTGAACCAAACTATAGTCCATGATTGCTCAGCTGCAGGGGCCGGCTTTAGTGCTGGTGGCGCCCTGTGCGACAATGTTTGTTGGCACCCCCCCATACACACCCTCACTACTACCCTTCAGCTGAGGTCCGTGCAGGTAACAGCGGTGGGGTGGCGGGGCCGGGTGGAGGGGGATTCCGACGGACGATACAGAGGGAAAATGAAAGAAATAATTAAGTTTCCCTCTGCATCGTACATCGGAATCCCCTCGCACTCGGCCACACCGCCTCACCGCTGTTATCTGCACGGAACGCGGCTGCTACCCTTTAACAGTGCCCCCAAAAGTCTCCATAACCACTCTCTCTCAGATGTATTTAATTAGTTATATAGTGACACCTATACCAGTTTAGAGTGTCAGAGCGCTTTGCATCACACACATTACACAGAGACAATCAATCAAATATGTGTAAATCAGTGTATAGGAAATGTTACATAAGCCAGAAGACTGTAAGGTGAGTCACATGTCATCCACACTGGTAGACAGTATAGTTTAAGTGTGCTTGCCTGGAGAAGCACAGACTCATAATTTAAAACATAACCCCATGGTTGGGGGTTACATTTAATAGCAAGGTTTTTTTTTAACCTAAATTAACCCTTTTTGAAACATTAGAATAAGAAAAGACGGAGGAAAAAATCATAATGCTCTAATCTATACCTTGCAGTTTGCATGCAACTCTCTGATGACCGTTATTAGATCACTGTTCCATGTTAGGCTTTTAACATCTATGATACTAGTAACAAAAGGAACTCTCTGACAAAAGCCCTGACCTATTTAAACTATATGCAAAGGGGAAGAATTGTCTTAAATGTTTTTAATGTTTATGCCCGGGGAACCAAGGGCGGGAGAAAGTCTCCTGTAATATCTCTCCTCGAGACCTTGCTAAATAATACTCCATATAAGACTCGTACATTGGTTGCAGGTGATATGAACTGTACGTTCGAGCCCTTGGGCTCGGACGTCTCCCTCGACCAAGACGAGGAGGATACCAGGTTGGGGATCCCGGTACTGGAAATCCCACCGATCAGAAGGTGGACAGAAGTGGCGCTCCAGATATACTCCCTGAGCCTCGAATTCAACTTAAGGGCAGCTAATGGGAGGACATCCTCGGATAGGGGGGGTGCCCACACGTACAATAGACCAGGACACACCTCTAGGCTAGATTATTTCCTAATAGATGTATACTTATGGTCTTATGTAAGGGACATGCAGGTGGTCCCCTCGACTGAAAGTGACCACAATTCACTCTCCTTAAGTATGGTCCAGTGGTGGCGCCCCTTAAGGAAGGACAACATTAACCTGGTAGCCGCACCCCCGGATGAGTCTGAAGTCTCCCCTTGTGGTAGACGAATAAAATGGGCGAAATTGGTTTTATCCGAGGTAAAGGTAGGGGAAATTCAATCCCATTTAAACCATGCGGTAACAACCCTCGGAACCTCCTTAGAAGGGGTGGGTAGAGCGAGTGGGCTTTTTGTCTCCCTGGTAGAAGCCTTAACTAACGTGTTTACCTTATACCCTAACAAGTCGGGCAACAAAGAATTTAAAAAACCAGTTGATGGTTGGTATACCCAAACATGTAGGGTTCACAAGGCCAAGTTAGTTGAGGCGGTTAAACTCAAGTCCCGTAGTGTGATACAGGAAGCAAGGAAGACCTATAATAAGTCCCTTAAATTTGCCAGGAGGGAGTGGGAAGACAAATTCTGGGAAGACCTGCTCCAGGCTAGTAAAATCAGGGATTCAAGGGCCTTTTGGAATCTCATAAGCACACGGAATAAACCCGATGCATCTGTGAGACCCTGCAACATCCCGCCTCAAAGCTGGGTAAAACACTTTGGGACCCTATACCTCCCCCCAGATGGGGAACTGAACGTGGGGATGGACCTTACACGAGCAATTGAACCTCATGCCTATGATCTCTTCACTCCCTTAGAGATTGAGGGGGTTATAGGGTGGGTAGCGCCTCGCAAGGCAGCGGGCCCAGACGGCCTTCCGGGGGACCTTATGAGGGCATACCCAGCGGAATGGGCAAGGGTCATAGCAGCTCTCCTAAACGATATCATGATGGGAGGGGCTGTGCCAGAATCCTGGAAAGGGGCGGTGGTGGTCCCGATTTATAAAAAAGGGTGCAGGGAAACACCGGGGAACTATCGCCCTATAAGTCTGATAGACTCCACCCAAAAGATAGCTGGTAAAGCTATCCTTGGAAGGATTCTCCATTGGGTGGAGGAGAATAAAATCCTATCAGACTTTCAGGCAGGTTTTCGGGCTGGTATGGGGACAATAGAGCAGGTGTTTAGGCTGGCACTATTGGGGTGGAAGGTGGTGGAACTAGGCAAGGGTAGTCTTTATTTGGCCTTTATAGACCTGAAGACTGCCTTTGACCTAGTCCCCCGGGAAGAGCTCTGGAGGGTGCTTTATGAGTTGGGATTACCCCCTTACATCTTGTCCCTTCTCATTAGCCTTCATGCCCATACCTTTGCACAGGTCCGTTGGGGTAAAAATGGAGAGCTCACTGAGAAGATACCAGTGTCCAGGGGCGTAAGACAGGGCTGTGTCTTGGCACCCACCCTATTTTCACTATATGTGAATGGGGTGGTAAAACATCTTCAACAAGAACCAGCCGACGCCCCCTGTCTCGGAGGAGTCCGTATCCCCACCCTGCTTTTTGCGGATGACACGCTCCTGATCTCGAAGACCCCACAAGGCCTTCAGAAATTGCTAACGCGATTCCAGGAGTTCTGTGCTGCAAAAGGCTTAAAAATAAATGTGGACAAAACAAAATACCTAGTCCTAAATCCTCCTAAGAAACTGGGCCGTCCACCTACACTTAACTCGATTCCCTTAGAGAAAGTAGCCGAATTCGATTACCTCGGTATTCGGATTACGGATAGGATGTCTTGGGCAAATCATATTGACAAAATGGTCCTCAACCATAGGAGAGTAGGAGGAGCTCTCAAGAGGGAGTTCAGGGCCTCACCTAGGAGATCACTTACCCCAGTAATCGATATCTACAAGGCCAAAGTAGTGACATCAGCCTTGTATGGGGCAGAACTGTGGGGCCACTGCCGATTGGACGCCCTAGTGACAGCGGAGAGCAAGCTACTGAAATCCATTATCTCCATTCCACTGAGCATACCATCTGTACCAGTGTGGTTGGACACGGGTTGTAAAAACATCAAAGATCAGGCCCAGCTTCGCCCGCTCCTGCTATGGACACGAATCTGGGGGGTGAAGAACTAAAATCCTATGCTGATGCCCTGGGGGAAATAATGAGTCTGGGGGGTTGGGCTAAGATAAGATGGTTAAGAGAAACTAAAAAGCTTCTGGAGAAGATCGGTCTAGGAGACTGTTGGTCATCACGTTCAGCCCCTCCAAAAGAAGTTGTCAAGGCGCTTTACTGGAAATGGACTGCGGAGCGTCTAATTACAAACCCTAACCACTGCAAGTCCACTGTCGCCTTTTTACAAATCAAAGACATTGTGGCTTTTGAACCCTACCTGGACCTGATCACCCTCCCCTTTGACCGAGCCCTTTATTTTAAATTTAGAGTTGGATCCCTCCCCCTAGGTGCTGTGGTATCGAATTGGACATCAGTGGCCCGTACTTCTCCAAACTGTGCATGTTGCCTGAGTAGGGTTGAGTCCATTGCGCATGTCCTATTTGAATGCCCGGATTATGCAAGGCCTAGGAGTTTCTGGTTGAAACCTCTTTGTCGAAATATGGGCACACGTAGCCACCTAGTAGCCTTGCGTATCCTAACCACGGACACTTCCCCCCCTATAGTGTGTGGAACAGCAAAATTTTTAAAGCAGTTTTGGCTTATTCGTTGTAAGAGATTGTCAGTAGCTGTTTAATTCCTTTTTTAGCTAATTTAGTAACGGGCAATTCATGTCCTTTTATCTTTTTTAATGAATTTTATACTGGCTTCTTGTAGCAATGCTTTTTTGTACACTGTAATGATTGTATTCTAATTGTGCTTATAAGATATCTTGCATATCGAATAAAAGCTTATGATGATGATGATATATGCACTTTGTGATCTGCATGCTACACATTCTTTGCAGCAGGCACATTAACTCTCTGTGCTACCATAAAATGAGTGAAAACTTCCACTTGGCAAAACTTCTTCTCTCTACAGGAAGAACATTAACCACCGTGTTCTCTTGACATTTTTATTTTTGTTTGTAAATTGCTGAGGCCAGCAATGCTGCAGCAGGTGCTTTTGAGACCATAAAATTCTTCCAAACAGGGCGCCCCCTGGAAGAGTCAGCATCCAGTGCGGTGGCACCGGTCGCACCGCCCTAGAGCCAGCCCTGCTCAGATGGGAGTAGACTCTACATTAATTAATTTTTCTGTATGATTTGTACAAAGATCTCTCTGCTAGTGTCAGGTTCAGCCCTAACTGGGAATGCACTGAGCACTTTAAACTGCGGCGTGGGGTTCGTCAAGGCTGTATTTCAGCACCGTTTTTATTTATTTTATATATTAATGAAATAGAACAAGCTTTGACAGACCCGGATGTGGATGTGCCCAAAACAAGAGGCAGTTCTACACCGGCCCTGCTTTATGCAGAGGACACAGTTGTAATTGCCCGAACAGCAAAGGGTTTACAAAAACGTCTTCAGCTTTTCATTGACTTTATGAACAGCCTTGACTTTTCTACCAACTTTTCGAAATCACATGTAATGAAGTTTGGTCCGGCCAATATGAAAACTATGACATTTGTAGTAGATGGACACCACATCAGTCAGGTAGAGATGTTCAGATATTTAGGGGTCCAGGTGGACTCTGGTCTAAACTGACACCCACTTACTACTCAGAAGGTGATGCCTTTCAGTAGAGCCACGTTTGGCATTGGCGATTTTCCACGCCGGCTTGGGCGCACCCACATTAAATCCATCTTGGAAATCTTCAGGGCTAAGTGCGTCCCACTAGCGAGTTATGGCAGTGGAATATGGGGCTATGGCCCGGTCGCCCCGATTCAAGTAGCAGAAAATACATTTTTAAGGGGCCTCCTGGGAGAGCCCACAAAGTGTACCCTATGAAATCGTCCATGAAGAACTGGAATTCGGTTACATCATCGACCAGCTCCGACTTTGCCCCTTAAAACTTTGGCTATCAATTTGGACAAAGGAGGAACTTGGTTTTAATAGATTAATATTCCAGGATTGTTTAAAATTGGATAAGTCCTTTCTGATATCGTGGCTGGTTTATATCTCCCATAATATGATGTCTTTAGGGAGGCCCAATTTATATGCTAATCCCAGCAGCATAGTTAGCTCAGATCACAAATGGGTTGCAGCGGCATTTATGGGGAAGATGGCAGCGGACCGGGAGGACTCTTCAGTATTGAAACTCTCAGTCCAACATGCGATTTTAGTGAAAACTGTTAGTAATTTAGAACCTAATTTGACTTGGAATATGTCAGGCCATCAGTGATGCTTATTGATTTATTTTAGGTTGAACTTATTCCCGCAGTTAGTTTTTTTAAATCATGGCTGTTTTAAGGATTCAGAATTGCCCCTATGTGACTGTGACACCATCTCCGTCAATGCCACATTACAAATTGTTATGGTTTGTCCGAAACATAATAATCTACAACATACGTTTTTGCGACAAATTTTAAAATCAAAGAACTTTACTCAAGTCATGCCAGCTTTACTGTATTTACAGTTTTTAAATTCACCTACAATTTTTCTTTCTTGTATGTTATCTTTTGGGATTTTCAAAGCAAGTGTGAATATGTGGATGTCAATTTTTGCTCTTTTTAATTGATTTGTCTTATGATTTTATTTCTAAAATCGAATAAACATTATTATGATCATGTATAGAGCAGTAATTTGCGGCATGATATATGGTGGTCAGGGAGCAGATTGAAACAAAAGCACGCACACAGCTGACAGGCAGGCGACACAGAAATGTATATTACTTGGCTATGTGCATCCAACAAAATGTGACATGCTATTGATTTACTAATTTGACTACTGCATACAAGTATGTGAAGTGAAAAGCTAATAAAGACTTAGTCTAAAAGAGAAAGTGTGGGATCCCTGCAGGCCAGTAAGCATTCTTGGATATTCCTACAATGATAAATCCAAACTGACCCATTAGGGTAGGTATCTATGTTTTCTCCAAATGTGCATTTCCAAGCTAAAATTTGTGTAAATTTGATATGTACTCCAACTCTTTCATCTGCATAGTATTTCCCTTAAAAGAAGCTGTCTCTCAAGAATAACCCTTGGTTGCTCCATGAATCTTTTTTCTAGACGTTTAGTTGCCTCTGTATAAACATCCCATGGAATAAACTGACCAGCTGGTGGATCATCTTCTGGTAGATTAGAAAATACTTCTTGTCCAAAATCATCCAGTAAACTAAGTAAAAATCCTTTTTTTCTTTCAGAGGAGTAATCCTTAGCAATGATGTAATTTTCAAAAGACCTAAACCATCTTTGCCATCTGATTGGATTTTCCTGTTTTTTGTAGAAATGAACTGATTTGGCATGGTTACGATTGACTTGCCATGACAAATCCATAAACAAGTTTTGACAAAACCACAAAATAGTACAGTCAAAAATAAAATCAAAATAGTACAGTCAAAAATAAAATGGGCAACCAACATTTGTTTTCAAAATATTAGTAATTTCTCCAAAATTCACTGTAAAAGGCTGCCTCTCAAGAAGGCAAAGCAAATGTAGTTGTATGATTAATGTTGCATAAATTTAAAAAAATGTGCTGAATCTGTAATTGCTGTTCTGAGACACACAGAAAAATGCGCGAAGAAGCTCCCATAGCACAGAGCAGTGATTGTCAAGATACAATCGAGAGCTCCCAGAACATGCCACGCAGTTACCATGCAAGGTAGCCAAGTAATGCCCCCATCATGCACTGCGGCGTACAGTGAATCCAGGAAGAGGCTGAGCACAAAGCTACACAAAAAAAAAAAAGTAAAACAATTATTTTTGCTAGATGTAAGGTTTGATATATGACACTGAATATACCAAATGAGAGAGAGTCCTTTGTGTCGTAGCTGGGTTTACATTCATGTGTTTTTTGTTTTGTTTTCACAAGAAGTTGGTATTTGTGTTTTCTCATCTGCGAAAAATGTGTTTATTAAATAACCACCACTTGCTTTCTTTTTTCTAAAGGGATCGTTTCTTCTGTCACTGATGTTGAATGTTCAACATTCTTCACAATTCTCAAAGAATTGCGCTACCTAACAGAACTCTTTGTAGTTTATAACTGTATAACTAGGTTCTCAGGGACACAAGGCAACCCTGTTCTATTTAATGGAATGCAAAGGTAGGCTGCGTCGGCACTATGTTGATCAGACAAGAATGGCACTGTTTAAAGCAACCATGTTTTCAACATCTTAAAATTCATGAAGTTAGGATAAGTATGAATGTGAAGAGGGAGACTATTCCAGTAATGTGGGTCTAAATATGAAAACGATCTGCCACTAAATCTCGCGGTACAGATGTGTGGGGTCTGAAGGAGAGCTTTCTTTGAAGACCTTAACTGTCTCAAAGGCAAATAACAACTAAGTTTGAGTGCAGGAGAACAGGCTGGGTCTGGATTGAAAGCCTTATGCATCAGGAAGCAGAGCTTAGATTGCCCGCTTTTTAATAGGCAACCAATGCAATTTGTTTAGTTTGGAAGCCAAGGACAACCAAGCTGGTATCTAGCTGCAGATTCCTTACCTTTGAACGAAAGATTTTTCTTAGCAGTACCCCTGCGTGTCGGTAGATGGCGTTGATCGACTCCGCATGACGTTGTCGGTGTTGTGCTCATAATCGTCGTGAGGTCTGCGTCGTCAAAATAACCGCCACTCCGGCACGCTGACGTCAGCCAGCGCCAATCCATTGAAGAGAGCTACCACGTGTCATTTTTTGCCAGACTTTTTTTGACTTTTTGTCAACTTGGTTGGTTTGTTTAGGAGTCATGTCGTGCAAGAAGACTTCAGTTTTCAAGCCGGGTGGCGCCTGTCATCGCACCATGTCTGTTACGGACCCCCATTTGGTTTGTCTCTGGAGCGTGACCATGACTGCAAATCGTGCTCCGACTTCTGGGCCATGGCGCTGAAGGCTTTGAGGGAGCGGCCCCTAAAGCTTCTCGCGGCCTGACATCCAGCACTGCAGAGGTTGCCTCGGCGGTCTAGGTATCGGTTGAGAGGAGGGTCAGAGCACAGCTCCAGTGAGTCTAAGTCCTCGTCTTGTAAGTCAGGTAAGAGGCACCACAAAAAGCACAAGAAGTCAAAGCGTGCTTCGACTTCGCCCTGCCCGTCTCTTGATGCGGCAGAGAAACCTCAGCATTTGAGGCTCTAGACAGCAAATCGGGTTCCTGGGTCAGCTCTGCGTTTCCCTCCCTTTCCGGTAGCACCCCTCGCTCAGCTGAAGGAGTTTTAACTTTAAGACGCCATGTGTGCCATATTTGGGTTGGCCTGACCCTGAGGATGGAGGGGCCCCCGTGGTACCCATGCCAGCAGCTCTGGTGCCACGGCCTCCGACTGGTCCCGTTCCCGGGTCTGGACCAATGCCAGCGCCTCCATGGCGCCCTTCCCGGGCGTTGCGTCCGGCGCCCACCGGCTGCACCTCCCTAATCTTCCTTCTCGATGACCCGGAGCTGGTTGGGCTTCCTCCGACCCTGAGACTGGAGCCGTACAGCTCCATGCCGTTCACCCTGCCCTATTCTGAAGGGTTAGGGATGGAGGAAGAGGATTGGGAGGGAGAGCAGGATCCCTTAGCAATCCTGCACCATAAGATGTGGACTGGTACGAGGAACTGAGTGATGACAGTGGTATGGACACCTCCCCAGACTCTGGTATGCTTTCCCATCCTACCCTGGCTATGGAGGATGGAGCATCTTTTGCCTTGGTGGTGCGTAGGTCTGTGGGAGTCCTCGACCTGCAGCTTCCTACAGTGGTGGTCAAGCCTAACGTCTTGACAGAGGTCCTACAGCCTGGGGTCTCCCGCTCGGAACCCCTACTGCCTTTCAACAAGGCCTTAAAAGGCGTCCTTCTGGGAATCTGGTCCAAACCCAGCACAGGGGCTCCTGTGAATAGGACGATCCCTCACCGCCATCACCCTGCACCCACCCCTCAAAGTTTGGTGGTGCAGGCTTCCTCTTCTCGTGGTGTGTTCCATTCCGCACCCCTGTACAGGGGATCCAAGAGACTGAAGAACTTCGTAAAGAAAATGTTTTCTTCCGACATTCTGGCATTGCGGTCTGTGAACACCGCATGACTTTTGAGCCTTATTCCCATTCGATATGGGGCACGGTGCTGCCCAGAGTCTCAGAGGAGGACCAGGCTCTACTCTCCCAGGTTACCTTCAGACGGGAGAGATGCAGCTAAGTTCGCCATCTGATGTGGCTTGGTCACGACGGACTAGCTGGGTATATCGATTTCCACGAAGGTGGCCATTCGTCGCCATGTCTGGTTGAGAACGTCTGGTTTTTCACGGGATGTCCAAGCTAACCTCATGGACATGCCATTTGATGGCTCCAGTCTCTTCGGAAACAAGGCGGATGCTGCCCTTGAGTGCTTCAAAGACTCGCTGCCACGTCCAAGTCTTTGGGCCTCACCACCACCACCACCACCCCCAGGGCTTCATATGCTTTTTGCTTCTTTCGTGGCTACGGAAGGGGCAATCAGCCAACACTATTCCAGCCAGAGGACCCCGCAAGTTCAGCAACCTCAGCAGGGCCGTTGACGCAGCCCTGTGGGTCGGGGAACTAGAAGTCGAGCCAAGCCAGGATCCCCTTCGCCTCTCGAGGCAATTGGTGGCAGAGTACGCCATCATCTCCATTATTGGCGAGACATTACATCGGACAAATGGGTGTTGCAAATAGTCCGAAGGGACTATTCCCCCTCACCCCATCAAGACTGCTCCTCCATCTATGCCTCCCGTGTACGATCGGCTGATGGAGGATCACCTTGCTTTGCTCCAAAATGAAGTCAAGACTCTCTTGGCCAAGGGAGCTATAGAGAGGGTTCCCGGGCCGAAAGTAGGCAGTTGTTGCTATTCTCACTACTTTCTGGTCCCTAAGAAGGACTGAGGCCTTCATCCTATACTAGACCTCAGAACACTCAATTACTTCCTCAAAATGGAGAAATTCAAGATGCTCACCCTTGCTCAAGTTCTGTCTGCCTTGGACTAAGGAGACTGGATGGTAGCCCTAGACTTGCTACCTGGGGTTCACCGTGGGTCAAGAGCACTTTCAATTTGCGGTGCTCCCCTTTTGCCTCACCAGCGCCCCTCGGGTGTTTACAAGGTGATGGTCGCAGCCCATCTGCAGAGATTATGGGTTCCAGTCTTACCCTATCTGAGTGACTGGTTGTTGAAGGCGGGCTCGCCGCAAGCAGTTGTCTCCCACCTCCAGGCTATGGCGAACCTCCTGCATTCAATCAGGTTCACTATCAACGTGCTGAAGTCAAACCTGAATCCCTCTCAGGCGCTCCTTGTTATTGGAGCAGTTCTGGACACAGTGCAGTTTTGGCCTATCCTCCCAAACGGCAAGTTCAGGATATTCAGGCTATGATACTGATGTTTCAGCCTTTATCCTGGAATCCAGTGAGAATGGCTCTGAGGCTGTTGGGCCTCATGGCCTCCTGCATCCTGTTCATGACCCTTGCACAGTGGCACATGCGGGATCTGAAGTGGGACCTGAAGTTCCAATGGGCACAGCATCAAGAAAATCTCAATGACCTGGTTCAGATTTCAGAGGGCACTGCGAGAGACCTGGAATGGTGGCTAACAGACTAGGATTGGTTCAAGGGTAGACCCCTCTTCCTTCCCCACCCAGAACTCACAGTAGTGATGGATGCATCCCTACTGGGATGGGGCGGCCATCTGGGAGATTTGGCGATAAGAGGACTCTGGTCTCTGGCGGAAGCGAGGCTCCATATCAATCTGTTGGAGTTCGGGCGATCTGAATGGCATGGAAAGCCTTTTTACAGTCAAAGGGAAGGCTCCTACAGGTGTTCACGGGCAACACTACCGCCATGTGGTACTGCAACAAACAGGGTGGGGTGAGGTTGTGGGCTCTTTGTCAAGAGGCCCTACATGCCTGGACTTGGTTGGAACTACAGGGCATTTCCCTGGTGGTTCAAAACCTGGTCTGTTCTCTGAACGACAGGGCGGACGAGCTCAGCTAAAGGAGCCTTGCAGGTCACGATTGGTCTCCATCCAAAGGTGACACATGGTCTCTTTCAGCGGTGGGGTGAGCCTTGGTTAGATCTGTTTGCCTCCGAAGAGAATACGCAATGTCAGCAGTTTTGTGCTTTAGAGTTTCCAAGGCAGCTCTCGCTCGGCGACCCTTTTTGCCGTGAGTGGAGCTCAGGCCTCCTACATGCCTTTCAGCCCATACCACTCCTGCCTAGTGTGCTCAAGAAGATCAGGAGGGACCAGGCACAAATTATTCATGTGGCTCCGGAATGGGCACATTGAGTTTGGTATCCTGAGCTTCTAAACATGAACATCGATCTTATGGTCAGGCAGCAGGGGAGGGTTCTCCACCCGAACCTGTCCACTCTCTGCCTCTGTGCGTGGAGATTGAGCGGCGACAGTTGACAGCTTTCGACCTCCCTCCTGAAGTCTGTGAGGTTATCTTAGCAACCGGGCATCCCACCACAAAATCAGTAGACGCCTGCCGATGGAACACATTTTGTAAATATTG
Organism: Triturus cristatus; assembly: GCF_964204655.1. NCBI lineage: Eukaryota > Metazoa > Chordata > Amphibia > Caudata > Salamandridae > Triturus > Triturus cristatus. The sequence goes on from NC_140581.1 coordinate 565,622,267, forward strand.
TACAGACCGGTCTATTGACCCCTTATCTGCTCCCTGATCTGAAGTGCTTCTCTTTATACTTTCTTTGGCCCAGCTGGGCTCTGCTCTGAACACGTTGACAGGCTTTCTTTCGGCTCTTTCCTCTTTTCTTCAGCTACCTGATCAGCCCTCTATTTTCAAATCTTCTCTTGTGCAGGGATAAATTCTTGAAGGGGTTAACCCACTTGTTTTCTCTTTCACCTTTTATTTTGCCACAGTGGGACCTTAATTGGTTCTTACATTTCTGATGTGTGCACCGTTTGAACCACTGCATAACTGCCCTCTGTGGTTGCTCACCATCAAGACAGCTTTTTTGGTGGCAATAACCTCTGCCAGGAGAGTAAGTGAACTGCAGGTACTGTCTTCACAGTCTCCTTACCTGATGGTCTTTACAGACAAAGTGGTACTTCGGACTAGGGCATCTTTTCTGCCTAAGGTGGTAACACCCGTCCATCTGGTACAGTCTGTTACCCTACCCACCTTCTATGTACCCTGCACCCTTCCAAGGAAGAGGAGCGTCTCCATCGTCTGGACCCAAAAAAAGCATTATCGTTCTACCTCGATCGAACCAGAGAGTTCCGGGTGGATGACCAACTCTTTATAGGTTACGTGGGTGCAAAGAAAGGAAGTGCTGTCCAGAAGAGGACTATATCCCGATGGGTTATCCTCTCTATAAACATTTTTTTACTCCTTAGTGAAGAAAGATCCCCCTGAAGGGTTTGGGGCCCATTCCACCAGGGCAAAAGTGGCCACCACAGCTCTTCAGCGTGGTGTTCCCATTTCTGATATCTGCCAAGCTGCCACTTGGGCATCTCTGCACATGTTTGCAAGACACTACTGCCTGGATTCCCAGGTTCGCAGAGAAGGCCTGTTCGGTTGCTCTGTTTTGCAGGATTTTCTGGTCTAAGCTGTTCCGCAGTCCCTCATCCGGGGATGGTATTGCTTGGGTATCTGTTCAAAGGTAAGGAATCTGCGGCTAGATGTTTCTATCAGTTGAACAAGTTACTTACCTTTGGTAACGCCTTATCTGGTAGAGACATGATCTAGCTGCAGATTCCTTACCGATTCACCCATCCTCCCACACTGCGGAATTGGTTTTAAGTGTCCTGGATGTTCCCCTTCGGGGCCCTAGTTGTTCATTTTTTAACACACTATGGTAAGTGACTTCATGGCTTCGCGCTCCTGGCGTGGAAAGTCGTGAAAAGTACTGACGTCAAAGTGGTGGTTATATTGATGACAAGGACAACACGACAACGACGAACACAACGCAGCCGACATCATGCGGAGTCGACCGACGCCATCTACCGGTGCGCAGAGGTGCTGCTAAGGAAAATCTTCTGGATCCAGCCTGTCCCCTGGAAGTTCAAAGGTAAGGAATTCGCGGCTAGATCATGCCTCTACCAGATAAGACATTACTGAAGGTAAGAATCTTGTCCTTCTAGAATTTTTACAAGCAGTAGTTGTAGCAAGATGAATCTGTAATTAGTAAGAACTTCAGGATTGGGGGAGGACTTTTTAAGAAGTGGAGATACTTAGCCTGACTACCCTATGCCCCTACCCACCAGTAAACCCTAAAAATACCCCTACCATCCTATACCCATCCCAAACCCTAAAAATACTGTTAACACTTTATTCCCATACCCACCCCTAAACCTACTCCTACACCTTTATCCTCCCCTAAACCCTAACAATACCCTTACCACCCTATACCACTACCCACCCCTAAACTCTAAGATATATATATATCAGATTTAATTGAATTTTATGAGCATAACATACAGAAAAAAGAAATATATATATATACATTTACCTTTTGTGGTAAAGGCATTGCGTGGTAAAGAATGTGTTCTAAAAGCTGTTTCCCCTCAGCAAGTGGCCCAACGGGTAGATGCGGGAGAGCAGGTGCTCTTCAGAACCTGTCTCCTGGGCCTGCTTACACTATTATTCTCAGGAATCCCATGCTGTTGCAGGGTCAGTTTGGATAGCAGTCTTGCCTAGAATCTGACTTCATTTTCTGATGTTTAATATTCCTGCATCAGTCAAGTGTATGATTGTGTTGCCGATAGTTTTCTGTGAAAGTATCATAAAACAAATATATCTTCTTGCTAAGCCATCAGGAAATATTCACAAGGACAGGAAAAAAAACAAGACTCCATCTTCCATAAACCAGATAGCATTCAGCTCAATATAAGCGGTTAACCCTTTTCAAGAATAGGTACAATATAATTCCCACTGATTTCCATTCTTATTCAAATTTTATGTCCCAGCCAAAATAGTAGAAACGTTCTGCCAACACATCAAATATTGATCTTCTGCCACTTCAGCCACCCTTTGTTTAATCATGGTTATCTGCTGAGTGGACCATTTGGTTAGGCCCCTGATGTTGTTCTTCATAAATTGACTGCCTTGTTGCTAGTGTCTGACCAGCGGCTTCTGGTAAACTCCAAAAGTACCTGCAAACCTGTCCCTCTTTTATATTATTTCACCCAGCAAGCTAATTTGAAGTGTGTAGACAATCTGGTAGTCAGCATGGCTTAATAACAAGCATTTGCAATGCAATCGGTCTCGCCTTTGGGACCTTATATATATTTAGCTATGCAGCATATTAGCCTGGGTGCTGAAACATCTACTGTTTTTAACATGGAGGGAAAGTAAGCACCAAACTGCGTGACACGCCAGGAATGGGAACACATGAAGAGAAATATTTCCTTTCACCGGTAAATGTTATAGTCCAAAGCTTTGTTTTTAATATAAATTCAAGGCCTTCGATGGTTATATCACTGAAAATACACGATTTGAAAAAAATATTATTGTCTACGGGTGCTCGTGGAAGACAATTTCTACGGACTGGAATCTAGAGAGTGCTAAAGTGAGGCAGCTAAACAAGCAGAAAGTAATTCTGGTTTTAACTGACCTCTATTGGTTGTTTTCTATCAAGACAGTTAATTAGAGGCAGTTGAACAGAAAAAAAGTCCCTAAGCGGAAGCCGGCAAGTCCTAAGGATGCTCCCCAGAGCCCACAAAGTACATACACATATAAGTATCTACTAAACTATATACTAGAGGTCCCGAATGCTCGACCTAAACAGTGAATGTGCAATTGTTATACTTTTTCCTATTGGTTGGGAAGTCGAGATTTTACAGTGCTACCTTAGAAGCATTATTTGAAATATGTCAGAGACGTTGAGAACCACGCTAGTCATGGAGTTGTCATGGCTAATATTTTAGAGCCACGACCTGTGTTTTTATGAGAAGGCAAGTAAAAAATAGGGAATTTAGTAAACAACATTTTCACCGTTTGAAATATAGACCTAACGCTGCACCTACCAAGTGAAATGCTTCAAAAGTATTTTAGAGCTGGTGTTTTACAAGAAGAATTACCATTTTAAAAGCAAATATGGAATATATTACACAAATTATTGTTGAAGAACAAGCTCGTGGCCCACCCAGGACCTCAAAAACTGAAAAAATGGCCTCTATTTGTCTCTTTAAACGTGTGGGGCAAAGCCTTTGTGTGATCTCAGTGCATCTGTGGATCATGCAACCTTTATTGACTACAAGGAGTTCTTGCATAGCGTCCTAATTAAAAGAAGTGTGTGCCTATGAGATGATGTCTGCAGAACAGGCATGTAGATATTTTTGTAAAATAGTTCCCTTGTTGCGCATCGTTACACTATATTTTTGTAATAGGCGCATACCCGTGATTGGTGGTGGAGAGCTTTTCAGTCCAGCAACTATAACAAACCTCCCTTTATAATGCTATATTACAGAAATATATCATATTGGTATACGGAGTGGCGTATACTGTTTGTTATGTTATATCAATAATGCTTTTGAACAACCCCAGCAAATAGCTCAAGGGGGCTGTAGGAGGTGAGGGGGCTGTAGAAGGTGAGGAGGCTGTTAATCTTTGCCTGGTGGACAAACCACTACCTAGAGTTACCCTGAGCATCCTTTTGACAGCCGCCGAGATCATCCCCTACCCCCTCTCCTGGAGACTGTAGTCCACTCTTGGAGATCCTTAACTGGCACCTAAGTCGTTTGATGTCCAGTCACAAGCATCCTTCTGCCCCTGGCTGTCATACTAGTTCTTGTTTTGTAGAGCATGGTTGGGCTGTCTCTCCTGCAGGGTCAGGACTTTCACTGGATTGCGTGACGGCTATTTTTTTCTAAGTATGACATGAATCTTGATTCATTTGTCTGACTCTAAATAACGGGTATCGCATGTCCCAGATGCATGCAATATTGAGCTGTCTCTCCTGCAGGGTGAGGACTTTACCTGGATTGCATGATAGCTATTTTTTTCTAAGTATGACATGAATCTTGATTCATTTGTCTGACTCTAAATAACTGGTATCACATCTCCCAGATGCATGCAATATTGATGGATCCTGTATTTAAGTAGCATATTTCAGCTCTATGATAGAAAAGAAGAAAAGCATGGAGGATCTTGCAAAATGTTGTGTATTTGTGAATCAGAGGTCTTCCTGATGATGTAGCCTTGAAAGTAATATTGGTGAAGAGGGAGGGCTCAAATAAGACTGCAACCATTTATGGCAGAAACAGAACTGAAGATGGAGAAATATAAACATTCTGAGGTCAGTCCATATTTTAGCATATCGCATGTGTATAAAGTCCAATCAGGGGAATGGGGCTGAAATGGGCTTTAAAACGAAGTATGTATTTCCTATCAGGAAAAAGGGAATCCGCCTCAGAGTTACGCCATCTTTCCAGGATTTTGCAGGGCAGGGATGGGATGGTCAATGGACTGCGGATTGCACCCAGACTTCCTCAGCCAAGGTCTCATCACTGACAATGTTTAGCACATATCACTAGATATGGGGAGATCAGGCAGTGCTACTGGGAAGAGGTGGGTTTCCAGCAAATGGGTGCCTATAACCTGCTGACCCAGCCAATTGCACCCTCCCATGCTTTGAGGTGAGGAGGAGATCAAGTGACACCAGCATGGAACGGGTCACATCCTTTCCGCAAAGGAAAAGAACAACATGAAGGAAAGCATCATTTGTGCATCCATCACCATGTCCTCCATAACACAGCACTGATTCTGCACATAGTTGGGGACCTACTTGTGCAACGTGCCACACATAGCTCGCCTCTACCATGGTGGAGAAGTAAGGACCCTAGATTTGGGACACCAAAGGGATACTGAAGGGTACTGATCAGCCTACTCTACAATCAGGGTGCATGTTCAATTCTTAGCTCTGCAAGCATCTAGGTTCACCACAGCCTACGCGTGAAGATACGTTTTGGTCACAGAGCCCGAGACTCATGTCATTAAATGTAGGGCTCACCTCAAGCGTTATGTTAAATGTTATGTTAAAATAAATTTGTAAAGCGCACATACACCGGGGTGGTTTCATGGCGCTACTTTGATTGATACCCAGGTCCTGGAGAATTATTCAAAAAGCCTGTCTGAATAGCCAAGTTTTAAGGAGGCTTCTGAAGCCAAGGAGATTGGTGCAGAAGCGAATTTTCAGAGGGGAGGGAGTTCCAGAACATGTGGGCCAAAATAGCAAACCTGGCACCACCAGTGCGCTTTAATTTAAAAGAGGGAATGGACAAGAGTTGCTTGTGGGCTGAACGAAGATTGCGTGTGGGAGCGTACTTGTTAATCAAGTTGTTCACAAATTTAGGGCTTCTTCCATTGAGTGACTTAAAAATAAAAAAACCAACCTTGAAGTCGCAGCGCTGAACCACCGGGAGCCAATGTAGTTTCTTTAGAAGAGGAGTAACATGATGGTGCTTAGGTTGATGAACAATGACGTGCGGCCTGATTTTGTACCATCCGCAGACGTTTAGAGGGGGATGCCGAAGTATAGCGAATTAGCATAGTCAACATGGGACATGACCATAGCGATAATCACCTGAATCCGAGCTTCATGTGTAAGAAATCTGCAGATCTTTTTTATTTTCCTAAGTTGAAAAAAGCAGGTGGAGATCACTGACCCAGTCTGAGGCTTCATAGTGCGGTCTTGACTGATTATTACCCCAAGGCTCTTAGCCGAGCTAGATGGAGAGGGGGACTGACCCAGCTTCCTGGGCCAGAATTGAGGGCCTCAGGGATTTTTAGAGATACCACCTGTTAAAACCAACTCTGTCTTGTCCGGATTGAGTTTTTGTTGGTTACTGTTCATCCACTGACTAATGAACAGCATGGTAGACTGCAAGGCGTGGACTGACTCCGAGGAGTTGCTGATGGAAAAAATAAGTTGAAAATCGTCAGCATAGTTGTCGCTCTTTCAGGGCTCGGACAAGAGGGAGAAGGTGAGGAGCCCTGAGGGACTCCGTAAGAAATTCTAATTCTGGGGGCAGTAAACTGGGCAGTACAGACCGCCTGGGATCGATTTTCCAGAAAGGATCTGATCCAGCCCAGAGCAAGTCCCGAGATTCCTGTGTCCCTCACACGGTCGACCAAAAGATTATGGTCAACCGTGTCAAAGGCAGCGGAATCATCAAGCAGGACAAGAGCCTGCGAGGAACCACCATCGACCTTACTACGGAGAGTGTCCAACACTGTAAGGATCACCGCCTCGGTTGAATGAGCCGGGCGGAACCCCGCTTGGTGGGAATCAAGAAATTCGGATTTCTCCAAGAAATCAGTGAGGCATTTCGTAACATAGGCTTCCAAGACCTTGGCTAGGTAAGGAAGTAGGGAGATTGGTCGATAGTTAGTTCAAATTAGCAGATCCGCGCCCACCTTCTTCAAAAGGGGGACAACGATTGCCTCCTTAAAAGTGGCAGGGACGATACCCTGGGACAGCGACTCATTTAAAAGATTGAGGGCAGGACTGAGGAGGGCAGTAAAAATTTCCTTCAAAATGCTAGGAGGGCAGCAGTCAGTGGGGGAGCCAGATTTGACTTTAGAAAGGAGATCCACAAAGGTATGCTCGCAGATTATAGGAAATTGCTTAAAGGTGCTATGATTTCGGGTGATACGAGAGCTGGAATCTAGATTTTGGCAAACCGGAATGCTGGACTTAATTTTTTTAATTTTGTCAATGAAGAAGAGATTTAATGAGTTGCAAATTGTTAGGAAATGGGTAGGCTTGATTGAAATTCTGTCGGGGTTAGACAACTCATTCACAATAGAGAAAATCTCCTTTGAGCGATTGGTTGCAGACAGGATTTTAGAAGAAAAGTATACCGCTTTGGCAGCCAGGATAGATTTTTTTTTATATGTTTTCAAGGCCTTCAAGTAAGGCCGTTTGTCTTCAGATAGGTAGTTGCGTCTTTGACTTTCTTTCCAGTTGCAGTAGAGCTAGTTTTTTATTTTTCAGCTCGGTAGAGAACCATTTCTGAGCGTCATGCAAGTTAATAGAAGAGTTAACGGGAGGAGTAGAGTTAGCAAGTGAGTCAAGAAATGAGTTTCTCAATCTTATTCCAGTTTCTGCGTGTGCCCCCTCCTGAACTGGGGGTTTTGGTCGAGAAATTATCATGAATTGCGAATTTGATTACATGGTGGTCTGACCATGTACACGGTAAGACTGATACAGGGGACATAGTAATGTTAAATGTCCAGACCTGGTCAAGGATATGCCCCTTAATATGAGTGGCCGTGGACACCTGTTGTGTTAGGTTCAGTCCTATAAGTAGCTCGGCAAGTTCAGCTGATTGGGGACCGCTAGATGTTTCATTGGCTTAATAGTTTTTGCTTTTTTGTGAACATTTCTGTGACGCACTTTTTGGCTCGTAATAATTTTTCGCTTTCACATATAGGATTTATTGAAAGAAAAGTCATATACAACATTGCTTTGGGACAATTGGTTTCATATACCCTTTAGCCTCGCAATCTCACCTGATATGTTTGGCTTAGTTGCTATTCTTTCCCGCGCATATATTTATTGAGATGAATTGAGAACCACCACATGGGCTTTCCTGGAGGAATATCGAGTCCAATAATGCAAAAGTGAGGAGAAACTGCGCATTTTCAAGCATGCAGATTCAAGAACCTGTCAATTAACATTCACCTACGGAGATCAGGACAAAATAGAGAACAACAGGACACTGGATATAACAAGGAGCTCATCTGTGCTTTGAAGGAGTAATGATCCACCAGAGAATGAGGGAAGAAGTTTGAAATGTGCTCCTTTGGATTGATTCCTAGTCTAGAGCACATTTCTGACTTCAGGGATTCATGAAGTGTCCTCAGACTACACTAGGGCTAGGGATTCTCAGAGTATGCCAGTGCCTAACATTTAAGTATACTCCATTCTACCGAGAGGAAAAAGACCTGCATGGAAGTGTAGAACAAAAGTCCCCGAGAATGTGTCCCTTTTTAAAACACTGCTGCTACTCTTTTTTCTAAAGAAGAAACAGTGGTGGACACAGCTTCATTTTCAAATTACAGACTGATATCAAAGATTTTTTGAAGCTGTAGTTCTTAGCCAGTTTTTCTCTTGTCTAGCACCATTTGCATGACAGCAGAAGCAGGTTTCTATTACTCACAGTGCGGAGTCTGTACAGGTTTCACAGAACTCTGGATGGTGAATGCACTTCCATCTTGATCCTTCTTGACCGGTCTGCACTTTGATTTGTGAGCCGAGCTCTTGAAATCCCGAGGTGCTTCCTCACGGATACCGAGCAACTGGCAGCCTGAACTGTCCCTCGACATTCCTGTCACTACTATGAGTGGTCCCGCAGAGCTCTGCTCTGTCTTTCTTAATTTGTATGTGAACTCTCTAGCTAAAGTAGTCAGTGAGTAAGCATTCCAATCTTTTTGTGTTATGATTATGACACGCAGCTAATTTTAACAAGATCCATGGCGCCCCTATTAGAGAAAGATTTCAAGATTGCATGACCGCAATAGAAGAGGGAATGAGATTACGTCATCTCACAAGCAATCAGGAGAAAATAGATGTTTTGATCCTTGGCGGGCCCCCCAGTACCTGGTCTTATGTGTCATGGTACACCTACGTTGGGTTCCAAGAAACATAAAAGTTAACATTCTGAGGCACATTGAGGGGATTCGTCATTTTAGATAATAAACTACAGATAGCAGCTTTTAAAGACGCAGACTCGCACGCACTCCGAGGCCCAGACACTCCTCTTAAGAAGCATTTGCAATGCAATAGGTCTCACAGTAGTAGAAGTTTGAGTATTGGCGTAGGCAATAATATTGCAATAGAAAGTGAAAATTTGTTGTAAACGCATTTTTAATATTTGAATTGGCATTTATACAAAAGATAAAAGTATGTTGTCATTTTAGAAAAAGACAATAAAGTGACAATCTGTATACATAGGATACATGTAGAGACTGTTTGCAAATGTTTGTGGTACGTTAAAGGTGCTTTATAATTTATAGTAGTTGAAGATATGTATTTTTGTTGCTTCAATGATGCGATTTGCGTGCATTATGCTGTGTTTAGTATTTAAAAACATTATACTTGTGTTGCAAGGAGTGGAGCAGCGTATAGGTGTAGCATGAAGAGTGTAATACTGTAAACGCTAAGCAATAATTACGGTATAGCTTGTAGCAAGCGAAAGTTTTATATTTGTACTTTATTTAAGCTGTAATATGAGAATTGCAATATGCGCGTATTGTTTTAGCATGATATAGTGAGATTAACGATAGTGTGCACGTGCTCCGGAAATAGAAATAGACGGCTAACACGTGGTAGACGTTTGCGCGCATATTTCCTGTTGCGGAAGTGTTGCTGACGACGTTGTGCGCGTGCATAATGGCGCGTTAGTGCGTATTAGATATTTTGTGCGCAGTGCACGCAGTCCAGCAGTTTTAGGCGAGATGTGTGTGAAAGGAAGGAGATTTTGTCGAGAGAGGAGATGCGGTGGCTACAGAGTGAGGTGAGGAGGGTATGAGGAGGTGGACTGAAGTGCGGTGGGTAAAGGAATAGAAGGTTGGGGGAAGGTGCGGGGCAGCTGGCGGGGTATGTGTAGATTAGGTATTTAGTGCACGGTGGATGCAGTGTTGCAATTTTAGGCAAGACGTTTGTAAAAGCAGGGCAATTTTGTCACGAGAAAAGGTGCGGCAGCTACAGTGTGAGGTGAGGAGGGTATGAGGAAGTGGAGTGAAGTGCAGTAGGTAAAGGAGAGAGAAGGTTGGGAAAGGCGAGGGGTAGCTGGGGGGTTATGCGTTAGTGTATATTACATATTTTGTGTGCGGTGTATGTAGTCCCGAAGTTTTGGGCGAGACGTTCTGGGAAAGCAGAGGAATTTTGTTAGAAGAAAACGTGCGGCGTCTACAGAGTGAGGTGAGGAGGGTATGAGTAGGTGGACTGAAGTGCGGTGAGTAAAGAAGAGAAAATGTTGGGGAAAGGCGAGTAGCAGCTGGCGGGTTATGCATTAGTGCTTATTAGGTATTTAATGTGCGGTGGATATAGTTTAGCAGTTTTGGGTGAGATGTTTGTGAAAGCAAGGGAATTTTGTTACGGGAAAAGGTGCGGCGGCTGCAGAGTGAGGTGAGGAGGATATGAGGAGTTGGATTGAAGTGTGGTAGGTAAACAAGAAAAAACGTTGGGGAAAGGCGCGGGGCAGCTGGCGGGTTATATGTTAGTGCATATTAGATATTTTGTGCGTGGTGGATGTAGTCTAGCAGTTTTACGTGAGACATTTGTGAAAGCAAGAGAATTTTGTTATGAAATGAGGTGCGGCGGCTACAGAGTGAGGTGAGGAGGGTATGAGGAGGTGGACCAAAGTGCGGTGGGTAAAGGAGAGAGAAGGTTGGGGAAAAGCGCGGGGCAGCTGGCGGGTTATGTATTGTGGACCGATAGTGCGGAGATTGCAGAATAAACTGAAAGTTTCCCTGAACAATATTTATTAAGTATTTGTTTTTTATTTAGGAAAGGGATGTTAAATAATATAGCGCGTTACGTTATGTAGTATATTATAAATAAAGATTTAAGGGGTATGCACATATGTAATTATGTTATGTATGAGTAGTAACTTTAGAGTGTGTTGTTGGGAGGCAACATGTAGAGTGAAAGTGGTTAGTTTGGGGGGTGCAGGCAATAAATAATAAGTTAAGGTTGCTTTATACGAAGGAAACATATTGTAAATAAATTGCATTTTATTGAACGTAGCGGATTGTATTTGTAAATGCACTATATGCATGGTGGAATAGGCAGTGAAAAGTTAAGTGACCAGGAAGGAGGAGAGTAGTAAATAATGGTTAGGAATTAAGTAATGTGGAGGGAGAAAAGGCAAGTGAGGTAAGGATATATGTTAGTATAAAATGCCTAAGATTCGTATTGTAAAAAAACGGAACATAAATAAAATGTATTGCATTGTTGTGTTAAGTGATGTTAGGCGGCGGCTTGTACAGAAAAAGAAACGAGTAAGAAAGAGAAAAGAGGTCGCAAATAATAGGTGTATATTGTTTGTATGAAGGAAATACACTATAAATAAAATGCATCTTGTTGTTGCTAGCGCATGCTATTTATAAATACAGTATTTGTTTAAAATGTTGCTGTAAGTGTTGCTAGGCAATTACATGGATAGAATTAGTAGTAAGTATATAGGGAGGGGGGATTAGCAAATTGTGGCTAAGGGCGTTTGCGAAGTGAACATTTGATCTGGAAAATACCTTGCTTTTAATGAAAACTTGTAAAGCAGCACATACACGTGCAAAACTTTATTGAAAAGTATTGTGTGCACAAAAGGAGTATTGTGAATACAGTAAAAAATAGGAAGCAAAACAAAAAATACACGCTTTATTGTAAGAAAACGTGTAAAGCAGCACATACATGGTTGCTGTATTTTTTACCTGCTAATTGTAATACACTCAAAACTTTATTGAAAAGTATTGTGTGCACAAAAGGAGTATTGGGCATACAGTAAGAAATTGAAAGGGAAACAAAAGGCATGTGCTATGTTACTTAAGTACTGCTGGGTAATAAGTAAAGAAAGTATGTTAAAACATTGTATACAAAAAAGGTATTTTATGTAGTGCGGGTAAGTGTAAAGTTTTGGTTTGAAGGGCTAAAAGTAAAAAACGGATGCGTGCTGCAGTTTTAAACGTGCTTGTGAGTTGTATTACGAGCTGTTGGGAATGCGAGTGTTGTGAGGTAATGACGTGTGTGGAAGAATGACAAGGTGGGTGAATGGGTGGTAGTAAAACTTTTTAATAAGCCTTAGCATAAGTTAACGCAATATGAAATGATTTGGGACGCATATTTTGGTGATACATGTAATGTATTGCGCGCAACTGAAATTGTTATATGTACTGCATTATAGTAATATGTATGTAATGTGTGTGTGTGATATAGAAGGATTCACTATAGTATGCGCGTGCTCCGCAAATAGAAATAGACGGCTATCATGTGGTAGACGTTTGCGTACATATTTCCTGTTCTTGGAGTGTTGCTGATGACGCTGTGCATGTGCGTTATGGCGTGGTAGTGCATATTAAGATATTTTGTGCACAGTGGAGGTAGTGCAGCAGTTTTAAGTAAGATGTTTGTGAAAGTATAGTAAATAGTAAGTTTCCCCGAACTATATTCAGTAAATAAAGTTTTTTTAGAGTTATATGAAAACACATTGTATAAAAGGGCAGTGTTTGTAAAAGCTGTACACAGGATAGAATGTTGTTAAACTGTTGCTACGGCGTGATGCTACAGTGATAAAAGCAAGTATAGGTAAGCATATATAAGTAATTAGCTGAGCAAGGAAGCAAAAAGCATATTTAGAAGACGGCAGAAGACAACACTATTACGCATACAAATTTGAATGTTTTATGCTGCACTGAGCAAGGTAGCGAAAAGCATATTCACACAATGCCACTAATACACGCGCGCATATATAAATCTTCTATGCTGCATTGATCAAGAAAGCCAAAAAAGCATTTTCACACGACACCACTAATACGTGTGCACATCTCCCAACATTCTTTTAATGCATGCGCCACAGCCGGTACGCACACACAAGTGCTATTATTTATAGTATTACACAAAGGCAGCAGCAAAGATCACATTAATGAAGCCCAAAAACAATATTTTAAATGTTTGCTATTTAAGCACAATGCATGACGCGTGTTAACCGAATGCAAAAGACATGCAAAACCACAAAAAGCTAATGCGTGCACATATAAATGTTATGTGAGGCACTGAGCAACAAAACAACAAAAAGCGTATTCACATGGCGCCACTAATACGCGTGCACATCTCCTGTCCTGCCTGTCTTTTAAACGCGTGCACAAATTACAGCAACAAAGCAAGAGGTGTGTTAACGCGGCATCAGTAATACTTGTGCACATGGCCTGTCCTGCTGTCAGTAATCCATAGGCCGATTGTCGCGCTATCTGCACTGACAGAACGAAACCAGCAGTCTCCATTTCCTGCTAGGAACCACGATTCCCATGAGGCAAAGCGGGGCATGTCGTACACGCCGCGGAGGCGGAGCAGGAAGTAAAAGCCGCTGGAGCCCCGGGCGGCGCTGCCGATTATTCGTTCCAGGAACCTGCTCCCTAGCAGGTCAAACCTTCCGGCTGCTCCAAGAGGCGGTAAGTGTGTCTTGGACACAAAACCTTCGAACCGCCATTTTCGCATAGAACCGGTGACGGACGTCCCCGGTTACACTGAACTCCTCTGTTGGGTGAGACACGCTAGTAAGGCGGTCTCGTGCAGAGGAGTGTTGACACCCGTAGTGGCGCTTGGGCTGCTTTCTCTCTGTTGGCGAAACCAGGGTCGGTTTCATGCAGGGAGGGTATAGCGCCCGCGACTCCCATATATGTATTGTGTGTGAGTGTGTTCGTGTATTCTAAGGGCATAACACGCATAACGGAGCATACGCAGCATACGTGTGGAGGCATTTGCTTCTTCGACTAACATTTCACAGCCCTAACAGACCGTGTGTGTGTTATAACCAAACCGCTACCATTGGTGATTGGTGGCCTTGAGAGTGACTGGGAGCTCGCACTGGCAAACAGAACTCCTTGGAAATTGAGTGAACAAGAGGGTTTCTGACATTATACCCTATTCTTGAACGTGTTCTTTGCTGTTGTAGTTTTGTTTCCTTTTCACCATATCACATAGAGGGAGATGAAATGACATTGCGGAGCGATACCATGTGGCATTGAACTTTAAATCCCTTGGCTTGATTCCGAAGGCGTCACCCTCAGCTCTCCTTTTCTTTACAGGTAGGAAAGGGTGGATTAGAGGGGGTTCGGGGAAAAGAGGGGGTTAGAGATAGAAGTTAGAGATAGAAGATAAATATAGCTGTCAGGACTTCACAGTGTCTCTTTGTTTCCATCCACAGTTCTCCCTCCCCGCAGTTCCCACCCTTTCCTTCCCCCGCTCAATTGCCCCAAAAGTCTGTGTAGATATCCATACGCCAGACTTGGGTCGATTCAGAGGTGGGCCCCCATTGAGCATCGGCACAGCCCTGAGGATACGGAATTGGAGAACCTGACACCTGCAACTTCAGCTAACTCCGCCGTACGCGTTCACAGCTCATGTCTTTCTGCCCCGCAACTTCAGCTAATGCCACCGTATGCTTTCACAGCTCATGTCTTCTAAAGCGCGTGCACCCATCTTGTCCTGCATCGCTAAGCAAGTCGGCAACAATAGATCTTGCTTACGCGTGCAGCGCATGGCGCTGCATCGCTAGGCGAGACCTAAAAGCTAGCTTTTATTGATTTTCTGCTGAGGAGGAGGGGGTTCTTCAGAAGCAGTTCCCAGGTAAATGGAGGCTTTGTGCGAGCCAGGCAATTTATAGTGACAGTCTGTGTAGATATCCATACGCCAGACTTGGGTCGATTCAGAGGTGGGCCCCCATTGAGCATCGACACAGCCCTGAGGATACGGAATTGGAGAACCTGACACCTGCAACTTCAGCTAACTCCGCCGTACGCGTTCACAGCTCATGTCTTTCTGCCCCGCAACTTCAGCTAATGCCACCGTATGCTTTCACAGCTCATGTCTTCTAAAGCGCGTGCACCCATCTTGTCCTGCATCGCTAAGCAAGTCGGCAACAATAGATCTTGCTTACGCGTGCAGCGCATGGCGCTGCATCGCTAGGCGAGACCTAAAAGCTAGCTTTTATTGATTTTCTGCTGAGGAGGAGGGGGTTCTTCAGAAGCAGTTCCCAGGTAAATGGAGGCTTTGTGCGAGCCAGGCAATTTAAAGTGACAGGATGACAAAAGAGGCAGAGAATGTGATGAGAAATGGCCGTTCGCAAGCCTCTGTTTTTGCCGACGTAAAATAATCTCCATAATTAGTCGGCACACAAATTGATATACTTATCCCCCCCACGGCCGGAGCCGTTAAACCACAAAAATTAAAAAATAAAACCCATCTATTCTACCATGGGTGAACACGTTTTATATCCAAAGGCATTCAGCCTAAGACAAACTAACATGACATAAAAGCTCTCAAGCAGCGTGTGCGTTCCTGCTTGTCCCCCAGGCAATACTCCATGGGAGTTAACTTCTATGGAAAGGTGGGACATGCAACACCCATCAGCCAATACCACGTTCCCGTTTTATAATGAGACACAGATAATCCAATCCCTAAACAAAGGCGGAGTCAGACTCCACAAACTAGATACAACTGACCGCCTACAGCGCAAGCGCTGTTTAGGCTCGACCTAAAAAAGAGAAAGGTAGGCTGGAGTGGGTATAATGAATGGTTGGAAGGGTGAAAAGATAGATGGATGGACAAACCAGTGGATGGGTGAAAAGTTGGATTGAAGAGTGAAAGGTTTGACAGGAGTAAGGGTGAAAGAACAGATGCAGAAAGGAAAACAGATGGAGCGTTGGTGGGTGAAAGGTTGGTCGTATAACTGGATGGATAGATGTTGGGGATCGGTGGTTAAGGAGGTGAAGAGAGGGACAGATTGATGTACGATTAGATGAAGGTGAATGGATGAATAGATTGATGTATGATTAGATGAAGGTGAATGGATGGACAAGTGGTTGATGTTGGAGAATGAAAGGGTGGAAGGAAGTCTCATAGGGAGTGTTATATTTGCTCACTTTGCATGCTCACTGCGATTAGAGCCATGTTTGAAGTGGGGGGGCATTTTAATTTTCTGGCTGCTCCCTTAGCTGTCATTCCTCTTGTGGCCTGCCACATTGTCTTTACCCTGATGATTCTCAAATCTCCCTTTTCTCCTTCCACCCTCCTAAACAGTCATTTTTCCAGCCTCTTCTCCACCGGCTCCTTTGTAATTTCTCTCCCATTTCACCTTAACATGTTCAAAAGTGAGATTCTAGGCTTTGCAGCTTCCATCCCACGCCTCTCGTGGCGTACCTACGATTAATGCAGCGGGTGCAGTAGCACCAGGGCAGAGTGTGTGCGGTGCCCAACGCACCCCAAGTATGGCTGTTTTGACAATCAAACCAAGGCACAGGGAGGCACATTCGTGCATTAGGTCACATTACACAATCACTATGTCACTATTCCAGAACAACTCACCATTTTCACTGCACCTTCTTATCTGTCCTTATTCCCCCATCCCCCCCGCAATGTAAACATAACCTTTGAACCCTGCCCTCCAATGCTTCTTCCAGCGGTATAACAGTCATAACCTAAGTTCATCTATGAGCCTAATGACACTACAGCTCTTCAACTTACTCCACGGCTGGCTATGGCTAGTACTCCTGTCTGCTTACTCCCTCCCACTTCTATCAATCTATATCTCTTCTTTCCACCTGCTCTTCAAACTTCGGCCTAGACTTTCCTACACTTTGCACAAGTGCAATGTCACTGAAAGTGACACAAACTCGTGCAAAGTGTTTTTTTGGATTAACTTTCCGCGCAAAATAGTGACATTATTTCAGTTTTCATCATTTACGTGATAATTGTGACGTTTGTGCCAATGTATGCCACCGAAGGTAAAAGTCTGCGTACATTTTCCATGTGTTTCAATGAAAGCAGAAGCTTCTCGGGTCTCTTTCTTTTCCTGAAAATGTAGTTATGGTCTGATGAATGGAAAAGCAGTGCAGTGTGGGGATGTATTGTATTGCTGGAGTTCAATAATAGAGAACACAAAATCATAAAGTAAGCCTTGCTAGTAGTCTATATAAAAATGCTCAATATGATTATAAAAAAATTACTGGGTGTGTGCAAAGTTTTGGCTCGCAATATTCCTGTATTTTTGACATTACTAGATTAGCATTCAGGAGGAAATATTGCCAGTTTGCGGGAAAAGAATAAGCAAATGCCTCGACATAGGAAAAGCAGGAAACAAAGTTTACTACTGATAGGCCAATAAATACACTACGCTTGACTCGCAAAAAAACACTTTTCACAATACAATTTACAAGCCGCACATTTGCTTATTTTTCACTACATACTCTACATCTACTCCACTTACTTGTAACTAAAAGACTTCTTATGAAAGAAACAGCAAGAGACTAAATATATATTAGGATTTTGGGGGCCAGTAGTGGTGTCACCATGTATTAAACGGAGGGCCGCGGCCAGCAGCAGGATGGATTGTGCCTTCGACGCGAGATTTGATGACGAGCCGGCGAATAACTGAAGTCCTTCTTCCCCAATGCACTTATATCCCATTCCCCGTCAACAGGACGTGTTTACTTTTCACCGTCAATACTATAATAAGTAATCGTTTCAGCATATTTATTATTTGCCATGTAGTCGTAATGTTACTCAAAATAGATCTAAGGATGGGTAAAAGAAAACCTCAAACTGTGCTCTTTTCGCCGCCCACGGAATTAGGGTGATCAGATTCTCCAAACAACAAGCATTTACAATGCAATAGGACTCGCATTTACACGAGACCTATTGCGTTGGAAACGGAAGTGCGGGTGGGTGAGAAGGCACGAACGGGAGTGCGGGGGTCCGAGAAGTCACAGACTGCGGGGAGGGGGAGGCAGGGTAAGAAAATAGTGTTCGAAGTAAAGGGGCCAGTAGCCGTGGAAGGATCCAAATGACGACATGGCCGTCATGAGGAGGGACTAACAAGCCTAAAACCAATTGGAAGCCAGCGTTTAGGACCTAAGCCAAAAGAAAAGATGGGCGGAGAGTGGGCGGAGCTTCCACGCCATACTGAATACTGCATGTCTCGCAAAGCGAGCAGAGAATGCGCGCTGACGCTATAGGCTCGACCTTAAAATGGGAATGTTGGCCGTCCGTATATCTGGAGACTTGTACATGTCACCTAGGTAATAAAACCAGCCGCTCATATATGTTGGGAAAGTAATATAATACAGGGTTAACCAGGTAATCCTCTGGATATAGGCTTCAAGTAAATATATAAAGTATTGTGATTCTGTTGGCAAGGTTAATCAAAACAAGTCCTCAGCCTATCAAAGGCTGAGCAAGGTCCTCTTCATATGCACTGAATGGAGCTACCAACATTCCATTGTTCTAATAATGTGAAGAATCTATTGCTTCAGATAAAACATATGATATATATTCATACAAGATTGGTATTAAAAAAAAGTGAGATATAACAGGTCTTCTCTGACCTTCTGAGATAACCTTGTGTTGTGGTACATGGCAATGTTTTTGGAGAAGGCCTGTCCCACTGGACTCACCCTAAGCACAGAGTTAAGTTGCCCCACCAGCATTTGCAGCTAATGAAGCATGCTTTATGGGCTGCAATAATGCTTCCAGTCAAGCCCTACAACCAGAGACTTTGTCCTGTGGTAACTTATAGACCGCTGCCACTGAGTTTATTTCTATCCTGAGAAATGAAATGCGGATTAGCATTGCGCAGCTTGTCACCCGTGAGGGTATCCAGGTACTGTCCATAGGCACGGGAATGTTAGATCGAAGTCAGCAGCTCTGGCTGTTAGACCATATCCTCTCCCTCATGACAATGGCAATGTAGTTTTAGGCCCATTGGTCTTGATCTATGCAAGGGGTACTCCTAAGGACTGAGTAGGTTTAAGGAAAACCTGCAGAGCTGGCTTTAGGGCCAGAGATCCTAGAGGTAGCTTAAACAATAAACTGCCCAATTAATGACTGTCTTCAGAGAACAGCAGAGGGCATATGTACAAGCCCCTACCACCACAGGAACGTCACTTTTTGTGACGTTCCAGTGGCGATTGGGGCCTTGCCTTATGTACAAGGCAGCGTTAAGCCAGCAGCGTGCAGTGGTTGTTGCGGTAGGCATTCCACCGCAACACCCATTGTATTTGACGCTGCCCCCTATGTACAAGGGTGGTGTACATAGGAGGCAGCGCCAAAATTAAGACCAGGAAAATCCAGGTCTTAAGTTGGCGAAACGAGGAGAAATGCATAATTTCTCCTCGTTTTTGCTTTTTCACGTGTGCTGCCATGTGGAAAAAGCAAAATGCCATGGTTTGTGTATGTACAGGAAGGTGTCCCTTCCTGTACATAAACAAAGCTTTTTTTTAAATGCCATTTTGTAACTTTCATGTGTACTGCATGAAGCAGTACACATGAAAGTTACAAAATGGCATTTTAGGATTGTTTATGTGAAGGAAGGGATACCTTCCTACACATAACCAATCCTCCCCTGCACGCAGACACCCTTGCACTCTGGTGCAAGTGTGTGAGTGCTGGCGCTAAGCTGTTAAACTTAGCGCCATCACAGGTGGGAAACCCAAGGCTGCACCAGGTTCTTGTAAATATAGTGCATCCTTGCGTTTCCGAAGTGGCGGAGCGTGTCCTTAAGCCCAGGAGGCTAAGGACACGCTCCGCCACTTCATTGTCCATATCCCCCCAGATCTTTCATTGCTCACTCTAAAGAGTGACTAAAAGCTTTGAATTGTGCACAAGCAACAGCATCTCATGGGCTTGCACAGATCCACAAATACTTTTCTCAAACGTAAGGCCCAACGGTGGGTATCCTCTAGATCAGAGGTCTTCAAACTGGGGGGCGGGTCCCCCTAGGGGGGCCTCAAGTGATCCCAGGGGGGGCACCAGGCTCTGGCCAGAAGAAACATTATGCTTTTAGCCCAAAAAAATGAGCAGCAGTAAGGTCATCTGTAATGGGCCATCATTAACATCCTTTGACATTTAAATCCTGACTGGGAGAAGGCGTCAAGAGTGAAGGGACTCAAAATTCTCTCCGAAACCCCCACTACCATTTCGAATAATCACACTGTGGATACTATTACACATTAGTAAGGCCTGCCTCACCAGAATAGTATGTGTGGAAATCCTGTATTTGTTTGCATTTCTAAAACAGTGAGAGAACTTAGCTGCAATATTTAAATAAGTCTAGAAATATTTAAACATTGCCAGTTAAATAGAATAATTGTGAAAAATGTTGGGGGGGGCGTTGATTTTTTTTTTCTACACTGGGGGCGCGCGGAATAAAAAAGTTTCAAGACCACTGCTCTAGATTAACTGGCAGGAGGTGAAATGCTGCTTTGATGTTCGATTTACCGATCAAACTCCCAGACTCCGCTTTAGAAGTTTACTTATTGCCTCATCAAAAAGGTATATGGAACTGTGCACAAGACCTGTATGAGGCCAGCAATCACAACTGACCGACAGGCTAGGAAAGGTTGTGTATCAGTCGGAACTTGCCTGGTTCCTTCTTTAGCACCAAATGCAGTGACGAATAGACCAATCCCCATCCCTCCCCCTTGGTGTGCTGACAAAAGGGCCTGCCACTCTAGTAGCCATCATTCTTTCAAGGATCTTTTCCCTGGCTACTTCTGGTCTTTTTTTCTTTAGGGGGGACAGAGGGGAGGAGAGGGTAGAAAAGGGTGAGGCTTTGGAGGGAATGTGTAAACGATCCCTAAAATCATATTAGACTAAGTGCCCATCTGGACTGTTCTTTTATCTCCCGAGCAAGTGCACCAAGATGTACAGAGGGATGGGAGATGGCATGAGGCCATTAGTGCCCTTTGGGAGTGAGCTGCTGGTTTGGCTTTCTGTAGTTGACAACATATTTTATTTCTGGGTGTCTTTGGGTACTGCAAAAGAAGCACAAGTGTCTGAACTTGCAGGCTGCCGCTCTTTGACACTCTTTATTGTTGTATTGCGAGTAGGCAGATGTTTTTGTCTCGTCGACTCGTCTGAACGAAAGGAATGCAGATATTTTGAGGATGAGAAACCCATGTTGCATTCTGGAAAAGCAGGAGACTGTGAATTTGGAGTGTTAACCACTGGGGCAGCTGGTTGTGACTGGCATGATACCATCGTTGTTAATTATATTATATACCTTAGCTGTTAATTATATCATATTTGTATTTATTTCTATGTTCGGAAAACCCCCTTATTAAAAGAAAACACTTAACCTCTACCCATCCCTAATCACTTAAACTTATTATCATTAGAACTACATATAGCGCATGACTCACTCCTGGAGCGTTATGTTGATCAGGCAAGAATGTATGTAACAAAAACATCGTCTCAACTGGTACTATTTGGAAGACCATTAATAAAACATGCACATTTTAGTTGCAAAAAGGAAGAACAGGGAGAATGAATGGGTTTAAGAGAGATGCAAGGAGCATTCTGTATTTAGAACAGGTATGAGCAAGAGAACCGTATCAGCACTGTTTACAATTGAAGTGAGCGTAACCCGAAAAACTTGTGCACATAAGTGCTCGTGAAGCACAAGGAGAACGGCACAAGTGGCACAGCGGAGAGTGGCGCGGGACAGACAATAACAATATGTACAAAATACTTTTCGGTTCACGAGTAGTTATTTACAGAAATTAATTTACAGTGGATAGACAATTTTGTTAACTGTAGATTTGCGCCAACAGTTTCGTTGGGAGGTCAACGGCGTTTCGACCTGTAGTAAATTAAGGTCATCTTCAGGAACAGGTTACAGTTTTATCCTGCTGATCTGGATGTAGAACCAGTAATGGAAACAATGGATCCTGGAGGGGAATATAGATACCAGGGGCCGTGGTGTGGCTCTGGCCGGGGTGCACCGGAGCACTAGTCAGGGAGCTGGAGAGTCCTAGTGAATTGTGGGAGTCCAGCTTCATTTAGTTTAACCGGTATCGGGCATGGATATCTGGTTTCAGTAGATAAGGGGGCCGAGCACCGGCGTTGTGTGGAGGGCTCCTTAATGGGAGGGGACCCATCTTCGGCATGAGTCCACGATAGGGACAGGCAAGAATGGCACTGTTTAAAACAACCATGTTTTCAACATCTTCTTTAAATTTATAGAGTTGGGACAAGTGTGAATGTGATGAGGGAGACTATTCCAGTGATGCAGGGCTAAATATGAAAATGATCTGCCCCCAAATCTGGTGGTACAGATGCGTGGGGTCTGCAGGAGAGCTTTTTTTGAAGTTAGCTGTTGGAAAGGTCTCCTGAGAGAGGGGAGGTGCAACTGTTGCTGAGTTGTTTTCACCCTGAGGTATTGGAAAGATCACCACATTGCTCTGATCCACTGCACTCACGTTGACATTATCGATAGTGCACAGGTGGGAGTGCTGGCACTGGGCTCACTGCCGACTCTTGTTGCATTAGGTATCACCAGTGGCAAGTTCACTGCATGATTAGGGGCACTTGAAAGAAATACATGTTTTGAACTGATACTTTACTCTGGGAAAGTTGCTGGGGGACTGCTGCTTCTCTCCTATTGCCTTTGGAAACCTTCTAAGAAGCCCATTCGATACCATGGGTCTTCACCACTTCCCAAAGCTCCTTGAAGGAGTGGAGTTCTGCTAGAGGGACAGGCCTGGCCATGGCAGTCCGTGCTCACTTAGGTGCCAAGCAATGAAAATGAGACGATAATTAAACATTGTTCTGCCGCTAGTTGATACCTCATTTCCATTCTCCCCGAATCCCTCTAGAGGTTTCTGGGTGACAAAGAACAACTCTTAAGAGGAGTAAGGTTAGGAAATAGGGTGAAACAGATACCTGACCATGAAGATTTCAGAACGTGAACATTAACCCCTAAGCTGATGCTCCCCTCCCTATGTGCAACTGGATACTAGTCTACTCATCATCCATTACCGCAGTGACCTCTGAAGCTCTCCAATCCCGGCTATTTGCCAGCCCTTTACCTTACTTCATATGCCTTCTTGTTCCTGATCACCAGTATAGAAGGGAGCTAGAACCTAACCAAGGGTGAGTAAAATCATGCTTCATCAGAAAAACTAAAATTATAAAAGAAAAGCTATTAGCATTAGCCTTGGCAAAGGATGTTCAGCGAGGCACATTACCATGGGACCCAGGAATTCAGTATTTCGGAATACACGTAATTCCTTGCATACTGAAATCGATCACGTTGCACTGCTGCCCCTTATTAGCCCATACCTCTGGAAGGGCTGCCGATGTGGAGCACAGCACAAAAACAATTAGACAAGTTTGTTACTAAATGAACATTCACCACCTCTTTACATATGTTTTTGTCGTGTGTTTCTTGTATGGCCCATTGTTGTTTTCCCTGTTAGCCTAATTGTGCATGTTGTATGTCACTGTTATTTGGACACGCTATTAAATATCATGCTTGCTTTTGTGCTACATTGTATTTACACACAGAATCAGCACATGTTTTTGCAATTTACTTTTTTCGTGGAATTTAGTCAGAACAGCCCAGGCAAGGTCAAACAATATAGCCCCTTGTTATTCTCTCTGGTCAGACAGTAGCACCTAGACATAATACAAGAATGCAGCTGCTGTTTTGAATACACATATCATGTCATATAACTGAGGACAGGGGTTCTGAAAAAACAGACACACAGAACGAAGGTTCTGAGACGAGAGTGCTGTGTCCATTGAAACGTAGGACATCCACCTATTATGCTAAGGTACCGGGTCCGCCACTAAAACCAGAGATCTATATTTTGTAACTACTTAGCTTCAGTAGTACAAGAGGGCTAAGGCAGATCTGTCAGATAGCATAACAAGTCTCTTTATTGTGTATGGTTAGTAACCATGCTGATGAGATTATTGACATGTATTTGTTTCCGAATTGTGGCGCAATTATTGCATCTGAGAGCACAACAATTTAAAAATAAACATTGTAAACTTCCTTCATGTCTCTTTTTTTATCATATTGTGGAGAGAGCAATCCCTGAGAGGGTTGTGTTCTGTGGTGCAAATCACTTGTCTCTCTGGAAAGGTTAGGAGGGCAAGTGAGCCACTATAGCTAGTCGGACTCGGGCTGATATATACTGAGGTGGTATGGTGACTCAGTCCCCTATATACTGATGTTCTATGGTCCCAGGCAAAGTTCTGTTCCTGAGCAGAATCCCTGCAACAGTTTCACATCCTCCATCCCACTCTGCTGACTTTATACAGTACTATAACATCTGCTAAAACAGGCATTATTAAAAAACATTTGCCCTTTGGTGCAATACATTGATACACAGCAGAAAGGGTCCACCTCGAACCATGGTCTGCAGGGATTAACAGGACACAGACATCGAGGATGCAAAACAAAGCTCTTACCCAGGATTGCAGGGAATTCTATGTCAATACCGGAGTCTCCGATTATGCTTCTCAGTCTTTACTGCCACAAATCATAGCAGCCAATAAAAACATTACATAAAAAAAAAATTACCTATATAAGCTTTCCACCATCCTCATTTGTCACATGCCCCAGTCAATGTTTGAGACACCATATTTCCTCCCCTTTCTTTGCTGTAATGCAGCAGAGTTCAGCACCATTTATTCTCCATGTTATATGGTTAAATACCATTTTTTTTTAGGTTGTTATATGTGTTGTACTGTTTTCTTTAGGTTGTTATGCCTCATAGTACTATTTAGTGTTGCAAGCGCTTATTGCCCTACTTCCCTGAGTTCTTTTGTGTGTGTGTTTTCTTTTCCCTGGTGGCCTAGTGGTACGTCCAGAGTAGCCTGAATCTGGTGCATTGGTGGAGCAGACTCGCGGGTGCATTTTTTGCCCACAGTCCTCTTTCTCTTTGTGCATGACGTCAATAATATGCACACTTGGGACAGATCCTATTCTCACCCTCCCCAGCACCCTTATGCAGTGCAACCCATTTTAAACCCTAGGCCCACTCTAACAAGTCTTATAATTCAATGCCACAAAGTTATAAGGTGCACCCTGGGTCACAATGATAGCAGAAATATGTACATACAAAGAATTTTAACACTTTTTAGCAGCACGGTGGGCCGAGGCAACGCAGATTAAACCAATGTCAGATGTAGTGTCCTGGCAATAAATCAATGTGTAAAGCAACACTGCCTGCCAATATTGTGAATCATAGGTGGTCCAGAGACAGACAGACACACACACACCACACACCACACACACACCACACCCCCCCCCCCTTGATACATGATTCAATGGATACCAGGCAGGTCTGTACATATTGCGCTCACACACATATGCACTCAGCAACCTAATGCGGTGCAACTGATACCCAGCAGTTCAATTGATATCACATTGCAGAGCCCATGGCCCCAAACCTCCCTCCACCCTCTAACTCACCCCGAATCTCCTATGTCCACAGATGGAAGATAACCAGCCATCCTCCCCTGTGGATGCTAGGCTGCACACGCCCAAGGTCACACTTAGGCGGTGTCCCAGGGAAGCAGCTGGGAGTAGGTAGCAAGACTAATTAGGAGATAGTCGTCAAAGGAGGGTTTGGCAGTCACTCAAAAAGTTGACCCACAGGATTTGGAGCAGAAGCGGGCTGAGGGCAATAGTCGGTCACTCAGAAGGGTTCCAGAAGGACCTTCCAGCACCAGCCCAGTTCTGGGAATCACAGGGGGTTCACACATTCTCTAGACCCACTTCCGATTGCTCTTGGAAGATTTCCTCCAGCCCAGTCAATCACTTCCACTGCCACGCCTGCACCAGGCAATACTATCTAGCAACAAAATGTTGTAGGCTGGGGGAGGAGAGGGCACTTTTTTCCATGGTGCTCAAGGCCAAAAGGGAAGAATTGATGAATGGAGAATGAAGCAGAGAAGCCCCTCGGAAGAAGGGGGTACCCCGTCCGGTACACATCGATCAGAGTCGCACCCAGGTAATCCGGTACAACGTCTGGTGTGCATTGATTTGGGTCGCACCAGACCATTCTGGTTACACTTAAAGAAGTGTTGCAAGTCCCTTACCTCCCTGTAAATGAGGCACAATGCTCGGTGCACGTTAATTCCAGCCACACACACAGGCACAAGTTCAGCACTACCTCATGAGATCGAATGAGGCCTTACCACGGTTACGACCCCACCTCTGAGGGTCGCAACCTGTAAATCGGACAACGCATGCACTGAGCATGCAGTCGGCATGTCGCACAACAGAGATATGGCCAGATCAACAAAGCAGGCCATGTAGGGTCCTGCACCAATGGATCCGCTCACCACCAACAAGACGCTTTTGTGTGCTGATATCCCCTCAATGCAGGGGCCACACACCTTAGGGCAAGACTTCTGTGGCTCCCCACAAAGCAATCTGGTCTCGGGCACAATTCTTAGTTCCATGCACATGATGCTGTACCAGTTGGTAACCAGCAGATGACGTGCGCACTTAAGAGGGCACCGCTTTCCAGGTATCACAGGTAGATGGTATGGGTCCCTTGTAGGAGATCTTTAATGCCGCAGAACAGGGGGCAAGCCAACAAGCCCTTAGAGAGCACATTTCAGGGTGCCACACAGCAGCAGGTAGTCAGGCCAGGCCAGCCACTATTCAGGAAGGGCACACGGTCCCTTTTAATGATAGTAATCCTCCTTGTGCATAACCGATTCCTCTGGCAGTGTGCTCCACGCAGTTCCAGGTTCTTCTGACCCACTTTTTCACAAGTGTATCTCTGCCCTGCTGAAGTATGGCGCAAGTAGTTAAACTGTAGTGTGCCTTTGAAGTTGGGGGTGGTTCAAATGGTCTCCCTTTGAACCTCAGATGTCCCCCCTAAATTTCAGTCTTGTCTGCTTTGAGGCCACTGTATGCAGATCTTAATCTTTAGTGAGCCCATGATCCGGGTCCAGAGGCCAATTATCAAAACCTATTCCTTCAATCTATCCAGCCAGGCCTGCAAATGGCAGAGGTGTGTCTTTCCAGTTTCATGCCCAGTGTTTTATAGCTGTTTCTGGGGGATGCCCAGATGTTCTCTCCCAACCTCCAGTGTGGACTGGACCCAAGCACAAAGGCACACAAAGAGTTTTGGAGTATAGAAAGACACCCTTGCTAGAAGTGGCATTTATACACTAGTCATGACAAAACCACCTTTTCCACTAGAAAGGGGTTGTCACTGCAAATCCATTGATAGGAAACATTATGAGGCTGCTCCACTGCAATCCTCTTTTGCAGCTTGAAATAATTTCAACTCTTTCCTCATGTTAGTCAATGGAAAGAGCCAACCTCATAGGTAGTGAAAACACACATTCTTCACTACCTGGGCAGGGAACACGTGTACCAGCCCGACCTTTCACCCAAAACTTGCTTTACTCTTTGTGGCGTACCCTCAGGGTGCTCTAGTGGTAGGAAAAGGTCCTCAGACTGGCTAGGGATTTAGAAAAGCCAGCCTGAATAGAAGCGCAATTGCGCGCACACAGACCTACAATGGCAGGCTGGCCTTGAGGGGTTACTCCGCCCACTGCTCTCTGATCACTTCCTCATTTTGCACTACTTGCACACTTCGCTTGCTGCTCCTCCTAAGAGCTCTTCAATTATTTCAACCATTTATTTAGGCTTTTTAAATTTGTGTTCCACTGTGCTGTATTGTTGAATTTGATGCGCTGCTTTCCAGAGGGGTGACAACTTCCTGGTTCTCCCGCTCGCCATCGAGAGACGCCATTTTGGGGCAGTGCGCTCTCTTGTTGTTGGGAGATCGGGACTATAAATATGCACGCTGTTCGGATGCAGGCTCCTTGAGGGGTTACTCTGCCCACTGCTCTCTGATCACTTCCTCATTTTGCGCTATTTGCACAATTCGCTTGCTGCTACTCCTAAGAGCTCTTCAATTATTTTAATCATTGATTTAGGCTTTTTAAATTTGTGTTCCACTTTACTGTATTGTTGAATTTGATGGGCTGCTTTCCGAAGGGGTGACAACTTCCTGGTTCTCCCGCTCACCATCGAGAGACGCCATTTTGGGGCAGTGCGCTCTCTAGTTATTGGGAGATCAGGACAATAAATATGCGTGCTGCGCGGATGCAGGCGCCTTGAGGGGTTACTCCGCCCACTGCTCTCAGATCACTTCCTCATTTTGCGCTATTTGCACACTTCGATTGCTGCTACTCCTAAGAGCTCTTCAATTATTTTAACAATTGATTTAGGCTTTTTAAATTTGTGTTCCACTGTACTGTATTGTTGAATTTGATGTCCTGCTTTCCGGAGGGTGACAACTTCCTGGTTCTCCCGTTCGCCATCAAGAGATGCCATTATGGGGCAGTGCACTCTCTAGTTGTTGGGAGATCGGGACCATAAATATGCGCGCTGCAAGCCCGTCTGTGCCCGTCAGCGTCCCGGAAGCGGCCAGTGCCAGCCACGCTGCCCACCATGCTCCCCATCAAGAGGGTAGGTGGCGCTATAGCAGCGAACAATTGCAGTCACTACGCCCTCAGTCATGCCCTCATTTAAGCAGGTGGGATGTGCTTATGTGCCATGAGTCCATTTGTA
Source organism: Triturus cristatus (assembly GCF_964204655.1). NCBI lineage: Eukaryota > Metazoa > Chordata > Amphibia > Caudata > Salamandridae > Triturus > Triturus cristatus. Next base: position 565,650,697 of record NC_140581.1, read on the forward strand.
CAACCTGTGATTTCAGGTTGGGCTCTGGCCTGGCTAACTCAGTCCAAACCAGTGCTCCCACCAGCTTGCGGGGGCCACTAATTCATGCCGCCATGATTAACACACGCTCACTCAAGAAACACAATCAGGATGTCTTTGACCTCCTCGTGGATAAACCAGTTGATCTCCTATTTATTACGGAGACATGGCTGGATGAATTTTCCAATCCAACTGTCACAATGGCCATTCCTGAAGCTACAGGATCTCTAGAGCTGATCGCTCAGGGGGAAGAGGGGGGGTGGCCATTATATACAGGGACAAGTGGGTCCTCCACTGGGGTGAGGTCAGTTCATGGGGGGAATGCAAAGCCTTGGATTTCAGCATCTGCTTCTTGGCACACTTCACTCTGGGAGGCACTCTGATCTATAGTCCCCCAGGACCAGCTGGGGTTTTTCTCAAAATGCTGGGGGATGTTATTGTTCCCGGGCTCTTCGCTTCTCCCGCTATATTGTCCTTGGTGATCTAAACATCCACCTTGATCAGGCAGCCGCGGGGGATAACCATGAATTTCTTGATACACTACACCTTGCCCAGCTCTCTCATTGAATTAGTCTCCTGACACACCTAGGGGGTCATATCCTCGATCCAATTTGCTCTAAGTTTCCCATCTCGGTTGCTGATCCCCTCCCGGTAACTTGGTCTGACCAGTTCCTGACGTATTTTTCCTGGGTGGCAGCGAACGCCGACCCCCCTCTATGAACCAACCGCAAACCGGCCTTTGGCAAGATTGATCTGCTTGTGTTTAGCCAGGCCTTGGCAGCCTCCGGGCCCGTTCTCGCTAAGGACCTTGAAGGGGGGCTTGCCGGCTTTACTAGCTGGATTTCAAAACCAGTGGATTCTTTATCCTCTGCCTTCCCCCATAGGCTTTCCAGGGAGTCGCCATCTAAACCGTGGTTCACGCTCAACCTGAAAGCACTAATGCAGGAGTGTAAAAAATTAGAGCGAGACTGGCGGCGTAGGGAATTCTATCCTTTGGCTAAGCACATTCTCAGGAAAAAACAAAAAAAGTATTACTCTGCTATAGTCCATGCTAAAAGCCTTTACTATTCGGCCCGCATCGACCTTGCCAGGAACAATGCCAAGGAAATGTTCTCCATATTTCAGAGTTTCCTGGCACCCACAGCCCAATTGAGTACTCTCCCATCCTCAGACTCTTAATGCGAAAATCTTTCAAGTTTTTTCATGAACAAAATTCGTACTATCCAGGCCTCTTTTACCTCCTGCAGCAGGGTTACAGCTGAGCCCCTGTCTTCTGGGGCTCCACCTGCTATTTCCACTTACTCCCTGACTGCCTTCACGCCCATCGACCTGTTTAGCTCACTTAGAATTCTTAAGGGCTTGAAATCAGGCTCTCCCTCGGAGCACTGCGCAGCCAGACTTCTGCCAGCCGCTGCAGAGACTGTTAACCCAGAAATTAACAGCATCATTAATATGTCCCTTCAGGAGGCTCTTGTCCCGGCAGTCTGAAGCAGGCCAAGATTCTACCCTTACTGAAAAAGCCATCTCTTGACCCTCTGAGCCCAGTGAATTACCGTCCCATCTCCCTTTTGCCTAGTGTGGCAAAAGTGTGTGAAAAGGTGGTGACTAAACAGCTTACAGGGTTCATCAAAAGCTCAGGCCTTTTACATCTGGCCCAGACCGGTTTCAGGGCTTCCTATAGCGCTGAGTCAGCCCTGGTGGAAATTTCTGAGGCCATTCCGGAGTGTCTGGACGCCGGCGGAAGGGCAGCATTGATTTTGCTTGACCTGTCGGCAGCGTTCGACACTGTTCCGCACTCACTGCTGCTCACTCGACTTGCTGTGATTGGGGCATCTGGCACTGCTTTGGGCTGGCTTAAGTCCTTTTTAGAGGGGCGGATGCAACAGGTATGGCTCCCTCCGACTTCTTCATCTCCTTAGGTAGTGGCCACAGGTGTCCCACAGGGGTCCTCCCTTAGACGCCTTCTTTTTAATATTTACGTTACCCCCTTGGTCCAATTAGCTGAGGACTTGAGAGCAAATATTATTGCTTACGCTGACAAGACCCAGCTCCTGCTCACATGGGGAAAAAAAGAGGGCTCCATCTCCTCCACAAAAAATTGTTTGACCACAGTCTTTCACTGGCTGGCCTATGCTCAACGTAAGTGTAATGAAGAGAAGTCAGAAATATTCTTTTATGGAAAGTTTCCCCCTCAGTTCAAAGAAACGCTCTGGCCATCTGAGTTCGCTATGCCAGCCTCAACGTGGAAACCCTCTAAGAATCTGGGGGTTTGGTTTGAGGAGAACCTTTCGTTCTCTACTCAGATCAAGAAACTTGCCGGTAATTGTATTGGGCTACTTAAAACCCTCAGGAAATTTATTCCACTTCTCCCAAGGGCTGTTAAAGAAACGGTCACCCATGTCCTTATCTTATCCCGGTTAGACTATGCTAATGCCCTGTATGCTCGTATCCCAGGCTATCTGCTTAATAAGCTACAGGTAGTTCAAAATGCTGCGGCCAGGCTTCTCCTCAACATCCCTATTAGAAGCAGCGTGAGACAACATCTGCTCAGACTACACTGGCTTCTTGTTGCACAACGGGTTAAATTTAAATCCTTAGTCATTGCACGTCGCGCCCCTCATGGCTCGGGCCCTATCTATTTACGAAAGCGCTTCTCTTTTATACTCCTTCGAGACAACTCCACTCCACTTCACAACTCCTGGCCAAGGTTTCTAGCTTCACACGGCAAAGGATGGGTGGCAGCTCCCTTGCCTTGAAAGCTGCCCTGGCCTGGAATTCATTGCCTTTTGCTCCTCATGGCATTCAGGACCCCACATTTCTATTTGTCTAAACGGACTCCCCCCTACTCCTCAAGGTTCGCGCCGGGACACTCTTCGGAGTATCTGTGCGCGTTACAAAAATAAATAACATAACATAACACATGTTTAGAAACACTATAGGTGCAAATGCATACACCAGCCTGCATGGCAGGCTGGACGCATGTTTAGAAACACCATTGGTCCAAATGCGCACACCAGCCTGCAATGGTAGGCTCAACACATGTTTAGAAACACCATAGTTGCAAATGCGCACACCGGCCTGCAATGGCAGGCTGGACACATGTTCAAGCACATCATTATTGCAAGTGCGCAGACCAGCCAGCAATGGCAGGCTGGTCACAGGTTTTAAAACATCATAGATGCAAGTGCGCACACAGGCCTGCAATGGCAGACCTGACCTATGTTTAGAATCCTCAGGTAAGCACCACTTCTCAACTTGTGTAGGAAGGGCGCGTGCACTTTAACACTGCATTTATAGTGGGAAAGTGGTTCAGGCCCCAAAGCCACAACAAGAGAATCAGCCAAACCCTGGAGGTGTCCCATAGGGAGAGCCCACCCCCTAGGTAGGGAAAACCACATGGGGTTTCTTCCCTACCCAGGCAGTGAACACACAGATATGCCTACCATGGCCGCTCACCTACTCCGAGCTTCATCCCTCAGGACTTACCCTAGGGCAACTCTGGGGTTAGTGAAAGGTCCCCTCAGGGTTGGCTAATGAGTGAGAAAGGCCAACCTGAGCATGATACATTTTGGACAGGCTATTCCGGTGGGTGGCACAATCAATGCTGCATCCCACTACTAGCCAGTGCAGTACCCGCCCTGGATATTTGGTGTACCTTTTTGCAGGGCACCCACCGGCACGACATCTAAACCAATTAAGCAAGCACCCTATCCTGGTATGTGAAGGAAGGGAGTGCGCACTTTCCCGCTGCAGCACAGCGGGAAAATGTCCAGAGTCCTAAGATCTTGAAAAGTGAGTCTGCAAAAACCAGGAGGACAAAAAGAAAAAATGTTTTAGGCACATCTCCCTAAGAAGCGCCATGTCCAACATGAATTTACTGAGACCAGTGGTGGATCACTAGGACTTGGATTAGGCAACTCATCTGTGAGAACTTGTGACGTGCTGGTCTCAGAATCATTTTTAATGATAGCTGGAAACGTGACTTTCTTCATTGCCATCTGAAAAATGTCACTATTCTGAGAGTCGCAGTTGGCTCTCTAGTCTTCAAAGACTTATGAAGTTGTTCTGAGCCCCACTCAGCAATTTTGTGAATGAACCTTTTCAGGTATAGATGGCTTTGTAAGCACAACCCCAACTTCACAGAGTGCTGTGGTGCGATGACTCTCTTAAGTGTATTTGGTAAATCATTTATCTCTTCTCTTTTAAATTTCAATTGAATTGTCTGACACCTGGTTGACCTCCACCTGACAGCACTTCTGTTTGCAGCGTTATTTTGCAAGTTATGAATATCAGCAGCTGCCCTTTGTTAACCAGGTAGAATCAGCCTTCAGCATTAATACTCAGTATAATGTACAACTTTATATTGCGTGGCAGCGAGGTACCTTTATGTATGGCTTGACCAGCTGGTTCTCAGCCATCGACTTGTAGATTCTTTGCAATGCTTCAGTAGCCTTCACCTGCTTTCAGCAGCTGGAATGCATTTTGACTCCACATGCGTGAAGCGCCGATTCCGTATTTCGACAGTGATACACGTAGCACACACGAGCAGTTTGCTTGGACCACTGCAAACTCTCTGGGAGAGCACGGTCATTCTTTGGGTTAGGTATCCCCTACCTCGTCGCCAGTTGTAGCGTCCTCCCCAGCCAGGGTACCCTCCAATGACTACACCACACACACAGAGCTTAATATTAGACGACTTTATTCGCCTGCGTGTAACCGTGAAGTCAACATTCTTCAAACAAGCTTTCTTTGCATTCCGCTCTGACACCTACGTCACAGGTCTATGGAGTCCATTAGGAGCCAAAAGGGTTCTATCATAAACCTCACAAGACACTACAATATTGTCTGCTGAGAATTTGTTCTCAAGTTAAGAGATCTTGCTTGCTTTATAGTCCATCTTTTGCTGTTTAACGTCATATGAAACAGCTTTCTCTGCTTGGGTCAACTCTACGAAATAATTGATACCAGCTGCATTTTCCCCTCTCATTTATTTCCTTGATTTTATGTTTTTTCTTCAGATAACAAACTTTTGTCAGTCAAAGTTTGAAACCAGTTTTTATGCTACACTTTTTATGTTACACTTCTTGCAGCTTCTTGTCTTTTTCCCAAACACAGTCTGGCTAACCTCAGTGCTCACAGGGGCTAGTCAAACTGCTCTTACATCTGGATCACAGTAAAAGAGAGAGAGAACAATTCTTACCTTTCCCTATTGATGGTGAAGAAGACTCACATTATCATGTGTCAAGTACAATTATAGAACTTATTTAAAGGGGCAGTAGATGGTAATGAGGATGGGAACTACCCAGTTTCAGTAGTTTCTGTTGGAAAATGCAGTCTATCTCAGCCCTCCATCAAGGCTGACTCTGGCATTTGAAATACATGGAAATGACTTTTGGTCTGGTGAGACGTCAGGGCCACATACTTCTTATGAGTTAGTTATTGAATACACAATCCAAATTAGTTTAATCAATTTACTCTCATGTTGCTCATCTAGGATTACTTCACCAAAACAGTCCTAACTCATTACTATTTAATAGTAGCAATCAAGAAAATGCTTCAGCCACTGGGAGTAAAACACCTGTCAAAAGGTTTAGAGTGGGGACTTCACATTTATTTTACATTTACTAGAGGAAGACTGACAGTGATGAAAATATTCTACAAATGAAATGTAGACTAAGCTCTAATATCCCTTGACATAAAGCTCCTTGGACTCCTGGCCAGGAGTGAAACTCATGTGGCTTAATCTTGACTATCTGTACTCATCACAGTTTTTATGTTTTTAGCCTCAGATTTGGACCTTGGCAGATGGAGTGATATCCGTCAAGGTGGCAGAAACGTTCACCACTCTCAAGGACAATAGTCCATCCCACGTAGAGTTGACGACCGGACCTGGGGTCATCTATGTATGTTCAAAAGTGCTGCTGTCATGGTTGATCCCTTCAAAATACAAAAGGTTTGATGAACAGCCGCCATTGGTTTTAGCTTCTTTTGACTAACTAGTGACCTCTACACACTGGAAGTTTTCGTCATGGGTGTGGGGGGTCATTATTATTTTTAAGTCCTTATGTTATGTTAAAGGGAATTTGTTAAGCGCACGTTCACCAGCGGTTCCAGAGCTGCGGGGCAAGTACTCCAAAGCGAGCACCACCCAGTTTTTTGTGTTTGAATGTAGGGGTGACTAGCAAATTCAGGTGGGTGGATCGAAGGTTACGATTGGGAACGTAACGTATAATTTTGGATGAAATGAAGGCTGGGCTGTTCCCGTAAAGGGATTTGAAGATAGTGCAACCCAATTTGAAGAGACCACGCATGGCCACAGGCAGCCAGTGGAGGCCTTTCATCAGAGGCTGAATACGGTGCCATCTAGGCTGATGGAAAATCAGTCTGGCAGCCTGGTTCTGGAAAAGTTGGAGGCGTCTAAGCTGGCACGCCGGGATGCCTACGTAGAGGCAGTTGGAGTAATCAAGTCGGGAGATGACCAGAGCTAAAATTACTAAGGTCAAGGCTTCTTGAGACAGGAATCTGCTGATTTTCTTGATTCTGCGTAGTTGGAAGAAACCGGCAGAGACCACCGAGGTAATCTGGGCTTTCATTGATAAGTCGTTGCTGACCACTATTCCAATGCTCTTGGCGGAGCTGGCCGGAGGAGGGTGGGTTGCCTAAAGAGGATGGCCAGAAGTTGGAGTTCCATGGGTTAGCAGGTCCGCCCGTGAGGGTCAGTTTCGTTTTATCGGGGTTGAGTTTCAGTTGGTTTCCATTCATCCATTCGCTAATGAAGATCATAGTGTCTTGGAAATGGGTTAGCGAGGAAGGGTGGAGGTTGATGTTAAAAACCAGCTGGAGGTCATCCGCATAATTGTATGTTACGACTTTCCTGTCCCGGAGAGATGAGATTAATGGAAGGAGATAGAGATTGAAAAGAAGCGGGGAGAGGGAAGAGCCCTGAGGAACTCCGCAGGGGAGTTCCATCTTCTTTGAAGAGAGGTTGGCGAGGCGAATCGATTGAAATCGGTTGCTGAGAAAGGAGGAGAGCCATTTTAGAGCCAGGCCCTGGATCCCGGCATTGTTGACACGGTCCAAAAGGATGTTATGGTCGACCGTGTCAAAAGCTGCCAACAGATGCAGGAGAACCAGGGCCTGGGTAAGCCCTCTATCAGCGCCCCCTCTAAGCTCATCCATGACTGTCAGGATGACAGATTCTGTGGAGTGAAAGGGTCGAAAGCCGGCCTGGTGGGGGTCCAGGATGTGGTGCAGTTCGACAAAGAAACTTAGTTGAGTTGAGACATAGGCCTCTAAGACCTTTCCAAGGTAAGGTAGTAATGAGATAGGGCGGTAGTTACCAGGGGTAGAGGGGTCAGCACCCGGTTTCTTCAAGATGGGGATAATTTCCGCCGTTCTAAAGAGGTCTGGAACTATGCCCTCTTCCAGTGATTTGTTTAGGAGAGAGGGGTTTTCCCTTGCTGTGATGAACAGTGTGCGGTGTGATGGCTATACACTGATGACCCCTAATTCTTTGGCAGAAAGCTGACGGTCCTCACAAACCTAAGTAGGGCAGACAGATTGTCAGCTTGGGAGACACGTACACTATCCACAATTTTAAATCACCCACTAAATCTTTTAGAGCAAAATTACAATAAATTGATGACATTCATTCAGTAGCGGCTCGTGGAGGGAGTGCTGCGGGGTGGGGCTGGGGAGGAGCAGGGTGGGGGTTGTAAACTACGGAATAGTTTGGCAATGCAGCGCGCGCAATGAAATTTGTTTTATTTATTTGTTTACTTACCTCTATTCGGCCGTATTCCGTAGTTTACTACCCCCCACCCTGCTCCTCCCCGCCTCACCTCACCGCCCCGCCCCGCATCACTGTCTCCACGAGCCGCTACTGCATTCATTTGACTGGAGTACCAATTACTAATTCATTAGACGTGTTGGGTCCTGCTAGCTCCACAAACCAACAGTTTTTTTTAATACTGTTGAACCACCTGCTTTTGGTGATTCCAAAGTGTTAAGCTGTGTGCTGCCCACTTTTGTACAGGCCTGGGATCAAGCCTGAATGGCCTGCCAAAGCTCTTTTGGCCAGTCCTGTTGCTGATCTTGCCTTTTTGTAAGCCACCAGCTCGCCCAATTAGACCAGATTGAGACATAGCACCTTGAAGTACTCTCTACCCATCACTAGAGAGACGCATTGTGCTGCCTGAAAATTGCAGATACACTGATAAAAGCATGTGGCTGGTGGCCATACTCCATCCATGCACCACTTTTGTTGTTTTGCTCATTGTTTGACCCTGATGATGATTTGCTTGGCCTAGCACCTGATTAGCTTGCCAGCTAGGCAAATCAAACTTACCTGTGTGGCATGAGAGGAGTCCTTTGTCTTTTCAGCTTCTCTTCCGTCTCTGTGGGAAAACGTTTGTCTGACACCTCCAGACATCAAGTTCAGTCCCCTCTGCTACATGAGGCCTCTCCATATAAATTGTCAGAAGGGCTCGGACTCCTAGGTTGCAATGAAGCCAGTAAACACAATCTGTACTTCAAGACACTGCTTGCAATGATGTCAATTGCTTGTCATTTGTTTTGCTCTTTTGTTTTTTCTTCCTGCTCGAGTGTGGGGCGGGTGGTGGGCTTGGCTGGCCAAATCAGGGGGCAGCGGGAGGCATGAAAAGCACCCCCTAAAGTGGGCATGGCGGTTTGGCCGGCCCAAGAGGGCAGGTCAAACCGTCATGCGCAATTTGCATCTTCCCCACCAGGCTGCATTACACAGTCTGGTGAGGAACATGCATAGCCTTCAATACCCTGTCTGAGCACCGATCCACGGTGCTCAGACCAATACCAACGCTGCTTAAGGTAGCCTTGTGATTGGACAGGGGATTCTGGGACGCTGAGAGCTTCCTATTGCGGCGCAGAGGAGACGGAGCAGAGGCAGCAGCACCTGGTGGTACCCAGGTATATCAGTTTAATTTTCTTTTTTTGTATTCCCCCCTCTGCTCTTCCCCCTCGCTTCACCACACACGCTTAGTAGCGCCCGCCACCGATTGTTTTAGATGCCCACCGATATTATCACAACCGGTTAATGTCACTGACTTGTAGCAATATAACCATTTTGGCAAAGCCTCCATTTTGAAGTGCACTGTTGTTGACACTCTAATTAGGAAATTAAGAGATTTATTAGGTGATAACTGGACTACCTGAGTTGTTCATAGACATAGTCCAAGGCGATAAATAAATTGTGTAAACAACAAAGTTCTTAAATTATCAACCTTGTAGAGTTATTCAAAAAATAGAATCATTACAGAAAGCAGAAAACAAACTAAACATTTAGCATAATCATAAGTATCTAAATAGATCTGCAAATTGACTGACATAGAGCCTGTCTCTGTAGAAAAACACGAAAGATCAATGGCTCTCTTTTATAAAGTTTTAGGTGATATTAAGAGCTATAAAAAAACAAGCAATGCATCATTATTTGTCTTATTACCTGCCTTTTATCCTGTATTCACATATTGGCATTTTTCAGCCTTTACAGGTAGTCCACTCTACTGAAATGGGCGTGTCCAAATGTACAATAATAATAATTGTTTTTAGGTCGAGCCTTGATCTGTTGTATTCTCTTCTGTGGGCTTTTCACACACCCACCTATTGCCATTGGTTATTAACTGTGACATTCAGAAATGCTGGCTTGTTATTGGTGTTTGTCAGTGTTTGTCCCTCCTTTCAGTGTCTGTCTGGCCCCGTAACGATCTCATTATTGGTTTCCTTTGGTCAGCTGCAACGCTCCTTTTTAGTGCACACTAATAGTTTCTTTTGGTTGGCCTTAACGCTCCTTCATAGCGCGTGATGTCCCCTCCTCCTGACTGGGCATGCTTTGCCTGATAGTTTCCTGCCGCAGAGGTGTGTGCCCAGCCTTGTTTTAACTTCCTGCTCCGTTACTTCCACACCCTCCCTGGCCTCTCTGCCACCATGCCTGTCGCTTCACTTTTCTGCCATAACTTTCCGCCATCACTTTCTACCCTCATTGCTTTTTTCCCTTTAGGAGCACTTTTCACAAGCGCTGTTTTAACTCACACCTTTCCTGCTCATGCCACCTCACATGGACCTCTGCAAGACAAAGCTAAAGTAAGTGGCATCATATCGGTTGAACAAAGCGCTGCACCCCATGTGTAGAAAATATTAGGTATTGCAGCTGTCTCCGTGCACTTGGGCTGAATATCCTTTCACAGAAGCTTGACTGGGAGAAACTCAACTGCCAAGTAAGGTGTCTCTAGGCAGAAGTAGTCGAAGAGCTGACATGGTCTATTCTTAATCAATATAGTTTCATTTATCGCCCCAGTGCTTCTTCCTTCTCTGTGTTGCTTCACCTGTGAGCTGTCTCTGCTGCCCGGTGTTGCTTTTTCCTATGTGTCCCCACCAAACCCCTACTTAATTGCTTTTGTGTTTTCTCCCACTCCCATGTTTTTTTCACAGTTTTACGAAGCGCAAACCCAAAGGTATTGGAGCTCTTTTACATGAGCGTCGGTTACATTCATGTTTGTTTAGGCATGGGAAGATTAATTCATTTGCCAAGAATCACTAGGTGTTGGTCTGACGCTGAGACTCCAACATGGTTCCCCACTCGGTAGCTCTAAAGGCCCATATGCTTTCTCCTGTTGTTTACACACACTCTCTTCCGCACCGCAGGGTGTGCAATTGGATTCAAGGCATATGGGAAGAAAAGAAAGCACTCGGATAGCAAGCAATGGCAAAATGAGGTGAACGGTTTCATGGGCATTTTGTGAAGTACAAATGAAATGCAAATGGAGAACTATTAAAGAATGAACAACGTCCATAAATAAAAAATAAAAAGATACACAGCATCTTCACGTTAATGGCAATGAATAGAAGTACTGCAGATTTGCTGCTAGCACATGTGCAGCTCCTCACAACACGTGTGGGGGAGATTTTTGCTGCAATTAAAGTATCCCTCTTTAACAGGGGCACTATAAGGATTTTTGGGCCCTGGGCCAAATGTATTTTGGGTACCCCTGTTCGGAACTGCTTTGAATTTATGATCCAGGGTCAGCTCTTCATGCCCTCTTTGGCCAGGTCACTTACAGGGCTACTTGTATTTTATTTGCAGTATTTGTGTAGCACAGAACTAGCCATGTAACACAGTGGAGTGTATTATACAGCACAGTGAACATGCAATAACATGGCATGTGTTTTAAAAAATAATGATCAAATGTTTGCATTTGAACACTTTATTTTCAACATTTTGATTTTCCACCATCCTGTTTAAAAGCATTTGTCAGCACCGCCGCATACTAGCAGCACCAGAGCAGAGTGTGGTTAAGAGGTTGCCTTAATTGCAAGCCCACGTCACACACACACGTGGACTTCTTTGTATTCTTCAGCTTTCCTGCTCTTTCTCCATTTGTCTTTGTACCTGTCTGTAAAAGTCTCATTGTCTCTGTCTTTTTCTCTCCTTTCACTTTATTTTAGTCTGTGCCTATCTCAGTCTCTCTTTCTCTCCGTCACTTCCATTCTTTTTTCATTTCTGTTTATCTTTATTCCTCCTGTATCGCCCTTTCTGTTCCGTTGCCCCTTTCTTTCTTTGCCAGGCTTTTCACTGTCTCTCCTACTCTCGCTGTATGTTTGTCCCGCTGCACCTCTCTGTCTACCCATCTCTCACTCTCATTTTCCCTGCCTGTTCCTATTTCCCTTCTCTCACTCTCTTCTCTGCCCTCCCCCTCTACTGAGCTAGCATAATAAGGGAAAGGCGCCCTAGCAACTAACAAGCCCAGCAGTTTTATCCATGCTTTAATTTGGAACGGGTGCCAGAGAACCGCTGTCAAATCGTGATTTGTAGGACTCTAAAATGCCATCGCCAAAGACATGACTCACCCACTTTCATGGCTTAATCTGCAGGATGGAACTCAATAGAAAGCACCTCAAGCGTTTCGCAGTTTGTTTTTTGTGCTACCAGCTGATAGCTCCACACCGGACTCCGTTATTGCAGCGAATAACCAAAGGGAGGGGGAACTGGATACATTTGAAGCCTTTAACTTTCAAACGATTTTCTATTGTCCTGATTTTATGCATTCACTGCTTCCCCTACAGCTTGCACAATCTTAATAAATGAAATGTTTTGTTAATCTGTGAAGGGGTTTTCATGGAAATTAGAAACATGGATTGGCAATCTATGTATTTCTGCTCCATTTCATTGTACTTGTTTTTTTCTGTCTCTCTCTGCTTTCATTTCTTATTTTTCTTATTTTTTTTCTTATCCTGTTTCTCTATGTTCGTCTCTATTTCCTGATTTCTTTACTTCGGTTAATCTTTCGATATTTTTGCTTTCTTTACTTCACTTTTTGATCATGCTATCTTTATTGTGCTGTTTGCATTCTCCCCTCTATTTTCTTTTCACCCCAGTTGTCCCCTTTCCTCAGATTCGTTCCATCTCCGTTTCATTTTCCTCCTTTCTCTAGCATCCTTTCTGTTCCATTTTCTTTCCTCTCTCATTCCTTTGGTAGGTAAAAGACATTGTCATTTACAACACCAATACCTCTAACTCTCACAAATGCGAGACCAATTTGCATTACAAATGCTTGTTATTTAATGGAACTCTGAACACTTTAAAAAGCAAAAGCTTGGTATATCGTTTGCAACCAGCAAGATTAGGCATCTCAGCTTGTGGCCAAGTGAGAATGGCATGTCGAGTTTCTGTAGAAACATACAAGTTCTTCTTTCAAGTTCTATTTAAGTACTGGAAGCAAACAGCTTCTTAAAACTCAAGCCTCTTGCACTCAGTACAGCTGGTGTGCGTCGGAGTCCGTTCAGTTCAGCTCATCTATTGCAGAACAATGATTCACATACAAGATATCCGGTACACCCCCTGGTTTATGGGAAGATCCACTGTGACAAAAATAAGAGATCACAAGAAAGCTGGGAATACGTTAGCATTTATCAGACAATTCTCCTGAAATTGAGTTATTTGGCTCTCCTGCATTAGATCAGTGCTCGTATTCTGCAACATTCCAAGAGATGCAGCATTACTCAGCCGTATTATGTCTCCTGGAACTGCTCATTATCGATTGGTCTCCATAATCAGATTGTGTATCACACACAGCACTGAAGAAACACAATGGTGAAAGAAAGGGTAAGTGGAAGATGAAGGCATGAAAATCCATTTTTTAAAAAATCAAACTCGTAGACTAAAATATATGCAGCACGTACAGAGAGGAAATCTCAAGTTGCTTTGGCACACACTTAACCTCCAACAGCACACATAACATTTTATCATAAGCTTTTTTCCATTTTAAAGGTTATGAAAGGTTTTACACACATTCTCACATATATATATATATATATATCTATATATATATATATATCTATATATATATAGATTCACAGAAAAAACCATAGGTTTCAGGCACGTTATAGTTAGGAATTAGCATTTAAAAAACCTCAGAAATTCACTGACAAAATCATAAGTTTCAGGGGTGTTATAGTTAGCTGGACTTTTCACTTGTACAAAACCATTGAAATTCCCCCGTTATAGTTAGTTCAGCTAACTATAAGTCGCGCGCCCGCAATGCACTGCTGATGACGTCACATATTACATCACTCATGACATGGTCAGTGACATCACTCATGACATCACTGATGACATCTCAAATGACATCACTGATGACGTCATCCAGTAAATGTGTGTTTTTCTGAAAATTAAATATGTTTTATATATGTCTATCTCAAGGTCGATGGAGGAATAAATGGGTATATAAGTGTCTAAATGGATGATTTGTTTTTGAAAAATTGATTGTGTAACTGACTGATTAAGTGTATCATAGTGAATACATGGCTTAGTGAGTAATGTTTAAATATGTAAATATCTGTATCAGTCTCTCACTTTGTGTATAAGTGGCTGCATGGGTTGGTGAGTAGCTACATGGGTGTCTATATAGGTTATTAGTTGTTTTTTTGAGTATCAGTCTGAGTGTCTGCATGGTTCGGTGGGGGGGTATTACGTAGTGCATAGGTGCATTAATGAGTGACTCACTCTTTGTATGTGTTGAAGACAGCATGTGTGCAGGACTGTATGGGTGGATGAGTGTGTGTATGGGTGTGTTAGTGAGTGAATGACTGTCTCAATAGGGTCTTTATGAGTAACTACATATGTTTTAAACTAGTATATGTGACTATTGGTGTATATAAGTGAGTATATGTGAGAGTGAGAGATTGAAAGAGTTCCTGTATGAATAAGTATGTGTTTCTATAAGTGATTGTTTAAAAGACTAAGTATGTGTAAGTTTCCGTAGAAGTAAGTGTGGTGGTGTGTGTATAACTGTATATGCAAATAAATGTATGTTTGATTCTTTATTAGCATGAGTGACTATGTGTCTGAGTAACTCTATGGATGAGTGGCATTGTGTAACAGGATGTATAGGTGTATGAGTACATATGATGAGTGAATACATGTATGAGTGACTGTATAGGACTGTTGGTGAATGAGTGGATGTGTATGTGGATCTTAGAATTACTGAAGAGGTTGTTGTAACTGGTATTGGTATGTCCATTGTTTTGAAAAGATTAGTCTCTATTTTTGAATGTGTGTATCAAAGGTTATATTAGGGTTAGAGAAGGTCTGCCACTCTATCACAAGGATGATGTCATCAGTGATGTCATCAGTGATGTCATTTGAGATGTCATCAGTGATGTCATGAGTGATGTCACTGACCATGTCATGAGTGATGTAATATGTGACGTCATCAGCAGTGCATTGCGGGCGCGCGAGTTATAGTTAGCTGAACTAACTATAACGGGGGAATTTCAATGGTTTTGTACAAGTGAAAAGTCCAGCTAACTATAACACCCCTGAAACCTATGGTTTTTTCAGTGAATTTCTGAGGTTTTTTAAATGCTAATTCCTAACTATAACGTGCCTGAAACCTATGTTTTTTTCTGTGAATTTCAAAGGTTTTTTAAATGCTAATTTCTAACTATGCCTACAGAGATAGGACATGTGAAGAAAGAAGAAAAAATGCACAGAAAGAAGGATAACGTGCAGAAAGAACAAAAAGAAGAGCAGAAAGAAGCCTTGTTGCAAAGTCATCCTGTACCCTCAACTTTTTCAGACGGATACTGGTGGTAACTGAGTCTGACTAACCAGTCCTAGAGCCAGTGCTATGTTAAAAGACACTTAGAATACAGTGAAAACACCTACATACACTAGGGAACATTATGCGTTGGGGTCCCCCTGTGATTAGCATGACCTCCTCTGTAAGCCCCTAGTATATAATAGGGCAGGGGGATTAAAACTACCTCTTAAAACAGGCCACAGGGCGTTTTTGCACACGTTAACTCAGGCCCCGTCCCCTCCCTTCACCACTGTGTAAACACGCCCTGTGTCCGTTTTTAGTTGGGAGATTAAGTTCATTTGAATCCTGAGGGTCCCTAGGGTCCAACTAGCCCACTAGGTACCTCCAGTAAGTGCCACAGAGCTGCGTTGCAGAGAGGTGTAAAAAGTGGCACGGCCTGGACCACCTCTCTGCAATGCAGCTCAGTGGCGCTTACTGGAAGCACTTGGTGGGCTAGTTAGCCCCCAGGGGCCCTCAGTATTGAAGGAAAATGATATCCCCAATTTAAAACGTGCCATAGTGCGTGTTTGCACACGTCACCTCAGGCCCCGTCCCCTCCCTTCACCACTGTGTAAACGCGCCCTGTGGCTGTTCTAAGTTGAGAGATTAAGTCCCCTTGAATCCTAAGGGTCCCTAGGGTCAAACTAGACCACTAGGTACCTCCAGTAAGCGCCACAGAGCTGTGTTGCAGAGAGGTGTAAAAAGGGGCTTGGCCTCAGAACACCTGTCTGCAGCGTACTGCATACTGCATACTGGAGATGCCTGTTGGGCTAGTTGGCCCTCAGGGACCCTCATTATTGAAGAGGAATTAATTCCCCAACTTACAACTCGCCAGGGGCACGTTTGCAGAGTGCTGCAAGGAGGGGGCGTGGCCTCCGGCACGATGCCAGTCTTTTATTTATTTAAATTTTTTAAGAAAGGGGGATGTGTGGTTCCCCTTCCTATTCTAATTTATTGGCCCTGATGACCCCATCCCCCAGGGCCTGTCTCCTAATTATATTTTGTTGACCCCAATCCCCAGGGCCGGCCACTTTTTATTTTTATTTTAAAAAAATATATATTTATAGACAAACCTAGGACATGCTGGACAAACCGTACGTACCTATCACCATGACGATTTGCGTGATATTCATTAAAAGGCGACTATGCATACAATGAATCCACGTGGAATGTATTTACACCACTAGTGAAGCTCTGACATGTCTGATGCCCTACCGTGCCTAATCCCGGTAGACACCCTTGTCGTTTATTTATACAAACATGGGTAGCTATTGACGGGCACATTTAATACACATGCACACCAAGCCATTCAAAGGGGATTCGACAAAAATTCGACCAAAACTATGCAAGAAACCCCCCTAACGGTTAATAAAACACACATCCACTGCCGGATGTGTAATACTTTTTATTTTACTCTCTGGAAAGGGGACGAACATCACTTGAGAGTCACAGCGCGCTCCTGGCAGAGCCCAATGCTGTGTTACACCCACCATTGCCTGCTGAGTGCCACACACCTCTGTGTTGTATTCTACTAGCTAGTGCATATGCTATGACACTCTCTAGCCCATGTGCACTGTAACACCACCCCGTGAATATGCCATGCCACACTTGTCTTCGCACGGGTTATATTGCCCCATCTAACGTGCCTTCCTCGATGCCTATGTTATAACGCACAGTGCTATGCCATACATATTACAATCTGGGATCCATATCTTTGTCACAGTGCATATGCAACGTTACACTCCCCAGCACATATTTTATATTACAACTTTAGAGACTAGTTAGGTTACACAACACTGCCCTGTGCATATTACACTCCAAGGCGCATATCGCATAGCACGCACTAGTGCCTGTGCTATCTCGCGCTCTCCAGTGAATCTATCATTGCGCACAATGTATTGCATATTATATTTCACGCCCGGTTCATCTTATATCACACTTTTTGGTGCATAGTTTATACCATACACTATATCTAGTTTTCATTTTCAATCGTGCTCTCAGAACTATGTTCTATATAACACTGTGTTCACCTACCCTTTTCACGGGCATTACATTTTGCGATAGGGGGTGGAGGGTCAAGGGGTGTTTCTGCCAAGTGAGCCCGGAGTCACAGTCACAAACGTCCTCTTCTTCCTGAATAAAAGTGAGATTATGCTGCATACTTGTTCATATTTTAAGTAGTTCGCACAGACACACGTTTTAAAAACAATAAAGTTCCTAATACCCGCCTTCTCTGAACAGTTTGCTTGCTGCCCCATCCCCCTCCTCCCTATCCTCTGTTGTGTGAATCCATGGACTAGCCTCCTCCCTCCTGCCATGCATGGTCTGATGTGCTGCCACTGCCCTCAATTTAGTATGATGTACCAGTCCACTCCTCCTGCCCTCCATTGCCCAATTCTATGCCCCATCATTGACCTCCTGCTTAAACTCTGTGCTTAGCTTGCTGCCCCTATTCTCCTTCCCCCTGCCCTCCGATGTCTTTGTGTATGCCCCTGCTCCATCCTTTTGCCCACCATGTTCCATGGACCTGCCACTCCTATCTACTCTGAGTGTTCTGTTGAGCTGCCACTCCCCTCCCACCTGCCTAGCATTGTCAGATGACTATAACCTGTCCCTGCCACCTCCACCCTGCCTGTCCACATGCCATGCCCCTATCCTCTTCCTCCTGTCCTACATGTTCCATTGTACTGCCACACCCTTCTGCCCTCCCTGGTCTGTTGTGCTGCAACTGCTCCTCCTGCCTGCCCCATGCGGTCTGTTGTGAGGCCCCTTCCCCTGAACTTTCTTGTCTGTGCACAGGTCCTGACCCTCCCTTCTATCCTCCATCGTCCTTTGTGCATGCCCCTGCACCCTCCTTCTTGCCCATCATAGCCATTGTGCTACCACTAACCCTCCCACTTGCCATGCATGGTCTTCTGTGCTGCCATGGCCCCTTCCACCTTCCCTGTGTGGTCAGTTAGCTGCCCCTGAACCCCTCCCACCTTCCCTCCATGGTCTGTGTGTATGCCATCACAGTCTCACTGTTGATTTTCATGGTGTGTCTTGCTTCTAGTGCCCATCCTGCCTGACCTCCATGGCTATCTTGCTGCTCCTGCCCTGCCCCCTTGCCCCCAGCCCTCTGTTTACAGGTGCAGACCCCTACTCCCTCCCTCCTGGCTTGTCTGTTCCATTGTAATGCCCCTGATCCATCCCTCCTGCCCTTTATGGTCTGTAATGCTGCAGCTTTCTCTCCTGTCTGTCCATTATGGTCCTGCCTCTTGCCCCTCTGTTCTCTGTTGTCCATGTGCATGGTCCTGTCCCCTCCCTCTTGCTTTCTATGGATTGCTGTGCTGCACTCCCGTCCCGCATGCCCTGTGTGGTGTATTGTGCTGCTGCAAACCCTGATGCCTGCCCTGCAGGGTCAGTTTGGTGCACCTCTCCATGTCCCTCCTGTCCTCTGTTATCCAAGTCCATGTCCCTACCCCATTTCCTTCCATGATCCAATGTACCATACTTGCGAACATTTTGAACTTGGTAAGAGGGAGATTTTGAAAAAAAACTGGAGTATTGATTTTCCCCTTTGAGTTACATTGAAAAAGAGGAGATTGTAGACAGGAGACAGATAAAATAAAGCCCATTTGAGCTTAAAAACATTGGACGTTTCCTGGCTGAATCGGGTCTGTTGGCATGTATGGTTGTACTACCATTGCCTCTTCCTTCTGCCCACAATGGTCTATTACATTGCCACAGCCTCTCTTGCAAGTCCTGTATTGTTGGTTTGTTGCCCCTGCCCCCCTTTCCACTGCCCTCCATAGTCTGTTGTGCTGCCACGGCCCTTCCTGCCTGCTCAGTGTGGTTAAATTGTTGCCTTTGCACCCTCCTAACTGCATTCAATTTTCAGAGTCCGTGCCCCTGGCCTGTGCCTCTCAACAGTATCCTAATGAACAACTAGATTGCTAACATTCTATATTTATTACAAAAGTGTGGAACGCCTGACGTCATCTTGATGTAATCAAAACTGTAATACCTAGAGCATTTCCTTTAGAAATTACATATATGAGAGGGTCTTATTGGCATCAAAATTATGGTTAGTGCTCTAAATGACTAAAATAAGGACATATTTTCTGAGTTTTCAAATAGCGAGAACGCACTTTTAAATTATTTGTTACCTTTATGTTTTTTTATCCAGTTGACCACTTGATTAAATGTTGCACTTAGGGGAGAGGATGTGGTGTTACTTCCAGAACTGCAGACTTTGCAACTGGGGAACCAGGTTGGAGTTTCTGCTTCAGCTCGACATTCTGTGATTCTGGTCAAATCACTTAGTCTCCCCATGTCTACAACCAAAATGAATTTGTTCTTGTGTGATGTAACCAATGCTCATGTAAAGCACTCCAATACCTGACAAGTCTGCACTATATAACACTGCAAAAACACAAAATAATAAGTGTTTTGCACACTTCTGTCATTGGGCTATATTTGGGCTACATCTGGGTGATTTCGGGCTACATTTGGGCTCTTTTGTCTCCGGTGGCCATCTTGGGAGATTTATTTGTTATGAAGTTTCCTAATTTCCTCATGTACTGCAGTCTCCTCAAAAGGAAATGCTTTCAGTTTTTTACTTTGATTCCATCATGAAGGTATTCAGATATGTCACACATTTGCCATAAATTCTGAATGTTAGCACTCTAGTTGCTCATTAGATCACTGTAGTAAAACTACTGTTCACCATGGAAGTCTGCTCCTGGTATTAAAAGTGCATGTTTCAGTCTGCATGTCAGAATTTTTTAATGAAATAGAAGAGGATTTGAGAAGTCACTCAAAATGTGCCCTCATTTTCTTTCTTCAGCATTAATCATAATTTCTATGGCAAAATGAACCCCCTCATTGTGTTCCTTTTTAAATTAAATGTTTTAAGTGTTACCAGTTTATTCCAATCAAGATGGCTTCAGGTGTGCCATACTTTTGTCATAATGAAGACAGTAAGCTCTCTAGTTGTTTTTAAGAAAACTTTGGAACATTCTGTCATTGGGCTATACTTGGGCTACATCTGGGTGATATTTGGGCTAGATTTGGGCTCTTTTGTCTCTGGTGGCCATCTTGGCAGACTTATTTGTTATGAAGTTTCCTAATTTCCTCATTTACTGCAGTCTCCTCAGTAGGAAATACTTTCAGTTTTTTACTTTGATTCCAAAGGCATTCAGATGTGTCACACATTTGCCATAAATTCAGAATGTTAGCACTCTTTTTGCTCATTAGATCACTGTAGTAAAGCTACTGCTCACCAGGGAAAACTGCTGCTGGTATTGAAAGTGCATGTTTCAGTCTGCATGTCAGAATTTTTTAATGAAATAGAAGAGGATTTGAGAAGTCACTCAAAATGTGCCCTAATTTTTCTTTCTGCAGCACTAATCATACTTTTTATGGAAAAATTAACCCCCTCATTTTGTTCCTTTTTAAATTAAATGTTTTAAGAGTTACCACTTTAATCCAAGAAAGATGGCTTCAGGTGTGCCATACGTTTATTATAAGTAGGACTGTTAGCGCTCTAGTTGTTCTTTGGAACACTCTGGGAAGCTGCAGTAGAACACAAAGGAATCAACTGACAGTCTCTGCCCTTGTTTGATGTACATGTTTTACTGAGAATGTCAGACTTCATTCTCACATGACTGAGAAAGATAATGTGAATTTACAGAAAATAAGCTCTCAGTTTAGCTTATAGATCACCTTCCAAACCTCTGTGGGAAAAGCATGAGAAAATATTTTTCAATCATGATATCCCAGCAGAAGGCTTTTTCACATGGTGAAATCACCTTAGAACATACCACAATTCCTAAAATGAGTATGGTACCATCAACAAATGATTTATAATGTAACTAAAGTCTTAAAACCTTCTATTAACTGCAATGCTTTTTAATGAGGTGCTATCATGTATATTGGTCCCAAGATGGCTGCCAACACTTCTTGGATGAAGTGCTGACAGCCAATCAGATCTCAGGATGAGATGTGTGGTTAGGCTCCGCCCACATATATATATCATTTTACTTTTGATTTTCTCAGGAACTACTGAACAGATTGACACCAGACCTGCAAAAGGCACATCCCTGACCTGAGGACTACCTCTCTGCCAAATTTCAAATAATTCTGTTCAGCCGTTCGGGCTGTACCTTGGACTAAAGGTCCCTATGAAAAATTGCATGGGGAAAACGCGTTTTGGGACCCCCCTTTTTTCTCAGCCCCCGCTTGACGAATCCCCCCCGAGACTTTCAGGGTAGGAGCGGAGCGGAGCGCCCCACCTATTTTGAAAAATTCGCGAGGATTCGTCAACCGGCGCCAAAGTTATTCCAAATAGAATGTTGCGGATTTCCTATGGAAACACGGTCCTAACTATAACTATCTACTGGCGACCGCCAGTAGATAGTATATATATATATATATATATTTTATCTACTGGCGGTCGCCAGCAGTTAGTTATAGTTAGGACCGAGTTCCCATAGGGAAATCTGAAAATTCTATTTTGAATAACTTTGGCGCCGGTTGACTTATCTTCGTGCGTGAAATTTTCAAAACTAATGGGGCGCTCCGCTCAGCTCCTACCCTGAAAGTCTCGGGGTGATTCGTCAACCGGGGGCTGAGAAAAAAGGGGGGTCCCAAAACGCATTTTCCCATAGGACCTTTAGTCGAAGGTACAGCCCGAACGGCTGACCAGAATTACTTGAAATTTGGCAAAGAGGTAGTCCTCAGGTCAGGCATGTGCCTTTTGCTTAAATGGTGTAAATCCGTTCAGTAGTTCCTGAGAAAATCAAAAGTAAAATCACATATATATCTGGGCGGAGCCTAACCACACATCTCATCGTGAGATCTGATTGGCTGTCAGCACTTCATCCAAGAAGTGTTGGCAGCCATCTTGGGACCAATATACATGATAGCACCTCATTAAAAAGCATTGCAGTTAATAGAAGGTTTTAAGACTTTAGTTACATTATAAATCATTTGTTGATGGTACCATACTCATTTTAGGAATTGTGGTGTGTTCTAAGGTGATTTTACCATGTGAAAAAGCCTTCTGCTGTGATATCGTGAATCATGTTTGAGAGAAAACTATTTTCTCATGCTTTTCCCACAGAGGTTTGGAAGGTGATCTATAAGCTAACTGAGAGCATATTTTCTGTAAATTCACATTATCTTTCTCAGTCATGTGAGAATGAAGTCTGACATTCTCAGTAAAACATGTACATCCAACAAGGGCAGAGACTGTCAGTTGATTCCTTTGTGTTCTACTGCAGCTTCCCAGAGTGTTCTAAAGAACAACTAGAGCGCTAACAGTCCTACTTATGACAAACGTATGGCACACCTGAAGCCATCTTGGTTGGAATAAAGTGGTAATTCTTAAAACATTTAATTTAAAAAGGAACACAATGAGGGGATTCATTTTGCCATAGAAATTATGATTAGTGCTGCAGAAAGAAAAATTAGGGCACATTTTGACTTCTCAAATCCTCTTCTATGTCATAACAAAAGTCTGACATGCAGACTGAAACATAGACTTTGAATACCAGCAGCAGACTTCCCTGGTGAGCAGTAGCTTTACTACAGTGATCTAATGAGCAACTAGAGTGCTAACATTCTGAATTTATGGCAAATGTGTGACACATCTGAATGCCTTCTTGATGGAACCAAGTAAAAAACTGAAAGTATTTCCTACTGAGGAGACTGCAGTAAATGAGGAAATTAGGAAACTTCATAACAAATAAATCTCCCAAGATGGCCACCAGAGACAAAAGAGCCCAAATGTAGCCCAAATATCACCCAGATGTAGCCCAAGTATAGCCCAATGACAAAATGTCCCAGAGTGTTCTAACGAACAACTAGAGCGCTAACAGTTTTACTTATGACAAAAGTATGGCACACCTGAAGCCATCTTGATTGGAATAAAGTGGTAACACTTAAAACATTTAATTTACAAAGGAACAAAATGAGGGGGTTCATTTTGCCATAGAAATTACGATTAGTTCTGCAGAAAGAAAAATTAGGGCACATTTTGACTTCTCAAATCCTCTTCTATTTAATAAACAAATTCTGACATGCAGACTGCAACATGCACTTTGAATACCAGCAGAAGAGTTCCCTGGTGAGCAGTAGTTTTACTACAGTGATCTAATGAGCAACTAGAGTGCTAACATTCAGAATTTATGGCAAATGTGTGGCACATCTGAATGCCTTCTTGATGGAACCAAAATAAAAAACCTGAAAGTATTCCCACTGAGGAGACTGCAGTAAATGAGGAAATTAGGATACTTCATAACAAATAAATCTCCCAAGATGGCCACCAGAGACAAAAGAGCCCAAATGTAGCCCAAATATCACCCAGATGTAGCCCAAGTATAGCCTAATGACAGAATGTCCCAGAGTGTTCTTAAGAACAACTAGAGCGCTTACTGTCTTACTTATGACAAAAGTATGGCACACCTGAAGCCATCTTGATTGGAATAAACTGGTAACACATAAAACATTTAATTTAAAAAGGAACACAATGAGGGGGTTCATTTTGCCACAGAAATTATGATTAGTGCTGAAGAAAGAAAAATTAGGGCACATTTTGAGTGACTTCTCAAATTCTCTTCTATTTCATTAAAAAATTCTGATATGCAGACTGAAACATGCACTTTTAATACCAGCAGCAGACTTCGGTGGTAAGCAGTAGCTTTACTACAGTGATCTAATGAGCAACTAGAGTGCTAACATTCAGAATTGATGGCAAATGTGTGATATATCTGAGTACCTTCTTGATGGAATCAAAGTAAAAAACTGAAAGCATTTCCTACTGAGGAGACTGCAGTAAATGAGGAAATTAGGAAACTTCATAACAAATAAATCTCCCAAGATGGCCACCAGACACAAAAGAGCCTAAATGCAGCAAAAATATCACCCAGATGTAGCCCACATGTAGCCCAATGACAGAAGTGTGCAAAACATTTATTTTTTGTGTACTTGCAGTTTTATATAGTGCAGACTTGTCAGGTATTGGAATACTTTACATGAACATTGGTTACATCACACAAGATCAAATTCATTTTGGTTGTAGACATGGGGAGATTAAGTGATTTGACCACAATCACGGAATGTTGAGCTGAAGCAGAAACTCCAACCTGGTTCCCCAGTTGCAAAGTCTGCATCTCTGGAAGTAACACCACATCCTCTCGCCAAGGTGCAACATTTAATCAAGTGGTCAACTGGATAAAAAACATAAAGATTACAAATAATTTAAAAGTTCTTTGTCGCTATTTGAAAACTCAGAAAAATTGTCCTCATTTTAGTTTTTTAGAGCACTAACCATAATTTTGATGCAAATAAGACCCTCTCATATATGTAATTTCTAAAGGAAATACTCTAGGTATTAGTTTTGATTACATCAAGATGACGTCAGGCGTTCCACACTTTTGTAATAAATATAGAATGTTAGCAATCTAGTTGTTCATTGGGATACTGTTGAGAGGCAGAGGCCAGGGGCACGGACTCTGAAAATTGAAGGCAGGTAGGAGAGTGCAGAGGCAACAATTTGACCACACTGGGCAGGCAGGAAGGGCAGTGGCAGCACAACAGACTATGGAGGGCAGTGGAAAGGGGGGCAGGGGCAACAAACCAACAATACAGGACTGGCAAGAGAGGCTGTGGCAATATAATAGACCATTGTGGGCAGAAAGAAGAGGCAGTGGTAGTACAACCATACATGCCAACAGACCCGTTTCAGCCAGGAAACAGCCAATGTTTTTAAGCTCAAATGGGCTTTATTTGATCTGTCTCCTGTCTACAATCTCCTCTTTTTCAATGTAACTCAAAGGGGAAAATCAAACCCCCAGTTTTTTTTCAAAATCTCCCTCTTACCAAGTTCAAAATGTTCGCAAGTATGGTACATTGAATCATGATAGGCAGGAGGAATTGGGGTAGGGACATAGACTCGGATAACAGAGGACAGGAGGGACATGGAGAGGTGCACCAAACTGACCCTACAGGGCAGGCATCGGGGTTTGCAGCAGCACAATACACCACACAGCGCATGCGGGACGGGAGTGCAGCACAACAAATCCATAGAAAGCAATAGGGAGGGGACAGGACCATGGACAACAGAGAACAGATGGGAAAGAGGCAATGGTAGCTAGCTGACCATAATGGACAGACAGGAGAGAAAGCTGCAGCATAACAGACCATAAAGGGCAGGAGGGACGGATCAGGGGCATTACAATGGAACTGACAAGCCAGGAGGGAGGGAATAGGAAACAGAGGGCTGGGAGCAAGGTGGCAGGGCAGGAGCAGCAAGATGACCAAGAATCAAACATCCATTTACTTGCATATACAGTTATACACACACCACCACACTTACTTCTTCAGAAACTTACACATACTTAGTCTTTAAAAAAATCACTTATAGAAACACATACTTATTCATACAGGAACTCTTTCAATCTCTCACTCTCACATATACTCACTTATATACACCAATAGTCACATATACTAGTTTAAAACATATGTAGTTACTCATAAAGACACTATTGAGACAGTCATTCACTCACTAACACACCCATGCACACACTCATCCACCCATACAATCCTGCACACATGCTGTCTTCAACACATACAAACAGTGTGTCACTCATTCATGCACCTATGCACTACGTAATACCCCCCACCGAACCATACAGACACTCAGACACTCATACTGATACTCAAAAAACTAACTAATAACCTATATAGACACTCATGTAGCTACTCACCAACCCATGCAGCCACTTATACACAAAGTGAGAGACTGATACAGATATTTACACATTTAAACATTACTCACTAAGCCATGTATTCACTAAGATACACTTAATCAGTCAGTTATACAATCAATTTTTCAAAAACAAATCATCCATTTATATACCTATTTATTCTTCCATCGACCTTGAGATATACATATATAAAACATATGTAATTGTCAGAAAAACACACATTCACTGGATGATGTCATCAGTGATGTCATTTGAGATGTCATCAGTGATGTCTCTGACCATATCATGAGTGATGTAATATGTGACGTCATCAGCAGTGCATTGCGGGCGCGCGAGTTATAGTTAGCTGAACTAACTATGACGGGGGAATTTCAATGGTTTTGTACGAGTGAAAATTCCAGCTAACTAGAACGCCCCTGAAACCTATGGATTTTTCAGTGAATATATATATATATATATATATATATATTCACTTAAAAAACCATAGGTTTCACACATGTTATAGTTAGCTGTACATTTCACTCATAAAAAACCAATGAAATTCCACGTTATAGTTAGATCAGGTAACTATAACTTGCGCGCCCACAATAAACTGCTGATGACGTCACATATTACATCACTCATGACATGGTCAGTGACATCACTCATGACATCAATGATGACATCTGAAATTACACATTGTGGATTGCGGTCGCGCAAGTTATAGTTACCTGATCTAACTATAACGTGGAATTTCATTGGTTTTTTACGAGTGAAATGTACAGCTAACTATAACATGTGTGAAACCTATGGTTTTTTAAGTGAATTTGCAAGGTTTTGTAAATGATAATTCCTAACTATAACGTGTGTGAAACCTATGGTTTTTTCAGTGAATTTGTACGTTTTTTTAAATGCTAAGTTATGTATTTATTTTTTTATTATTTTTCTGGTTTTTCACTGTTGCGCAGTCCATGCCGTGCGCGCCTCGCCTTTTTTTACACAGTAACATTTGTTTTTTTCTCCCTTGTGGGTCCTTTAATTTATTTAATAAATGTGATTGTTACTTCTTTATTTTTTTTTTTTATTTTTTTTTTCCCGTGCGCGTACGGTAAGCTTACCGTACGCGCAATCCGCGATTTTTTTTAAAAATTATTAAATGTATTTTTCGTACTTTTGGGTCCTTCTTGGACCCCCTAACAAACACTAGGGGGTCTGCAACTCTCTTCGTTGCCCCCTTTTCACGTTCCCCACCTTTGTTTCTCAGTGCGAGAGACAGAAAATGGCGGCCGACACTTCCTGATTTCGACCGATTCGAATGTTTACAGTCATGTAACCACCAATCAGAATTGAGCTCGCGCACGGCACCGTACGCGTACGGTAAGCTTACGGTAAGCGCACGGAGCGCGCTTACAGATATATATATTGATTTAAATTCTATTTTCTCAGGACCTACTGAACAGATTTACACCAGACCTACAAAAGGCACATCCTTGACCTGAGGACTACCTCTCTGCCAAATTTCAAGTAATTCTGTTCAGCCGTTCGGGCTGTAGCTCGGACTAAAGGTCCTATGGGAAAATGCATGGGGAAAACGCGTTTTGGGACCCCCCTTTTTTTCTCAGCCCCCGCTTGACGAATCCCCCCGAGACTTTCAGGGTAGGAGCAGAGCGTAGCGCCCCATTAGTTTTGAAAATTTCGCTAGGATTCGTCGACCGGCGCCAAAGTTATTCCAAATAGAATGTTGCGGATTTCCTATGGAAACACGGTCCTAACTATAACTATCTACTGGCGACCGCCAGTAGATAATATATATATATATATATATATATGTAGTATCTATAGGAAAAGCGATTTCTTTTTGCGAATCACTTTGGTGTTGTATGACGAAACTTCGCTCACTTCAGCTGCCGTCTTGAAAGTTTTGTTGTGATCCGTCAGGAGGGAGCCGAGAAAAAGTGGGGTCCAAAAATGCATTTTCCCCATGTTAATTTCCATATGAAATTTTAAGCAAAACTACAGCCCGAACTGCTGAACGGAATTACAGCAACTTTGACAGAAAGGTAGCTGTTGGTCCACAAAGCGACCTTTGTGTTAAAAGGTGTAAATTCGTTCTGTAGTAGCTAGAGTTATTTAAAGAAATTTCCTGTTGAATATAGGGAGGCGGAGGATCCGCGACCCCTTCCAATCTTGTGCTGAGATCAGATTGCCTGCCATAGGAAAAAAACATTATAAAAAAGAAAGTGGGGCAGAGTAGAGACACCCCTCAAGGCCAAAAAAAGTTTTAAAAAATTCAGCGACTCCCGCCATATTTTTTTAAGAAACAAAGCGCGATCAACCATGCTTTGTTTCTAATCGGCCGCTGGTTGGGCCTTGTCCCAGGGAGCATCTCTGTGCGCCCCCTCCTAGGAACCCTAAAGCCCAGGGGATCACCACCTCCCTAGGGCATTTTTCATAATTTATGCAGGGGTTGCCCTTGCGGCAACCCCCATGCCCTGGGGACTGCCACCTCCCCTGGGCAAAACGTGACACAAAGGTGGGAGGGCCAGCGTGCCCCTTTCCACAGCCCCAAGGGCCACCACCTCTCCAGGGCAAAACATTTAGTCCCTGGGACTGATACCTCCCTGGGGCTACATGAAAATAAATGCGGGGGTGCTCTGGCCCCCCCCTGCAGCCTTGGGGACCGCCACCTCCCCAGGGCAAATGGTTATAATTAATGTGGGGGCTTTCCCAGGGACCACTACCTCCCGAGACTAAATCAAACAATGGAGGGGGGCCACATGGCCCCCTCATGGAGCGGTAGATGGTCCTAGGGACCGCCACCCCCTGGGGCCGGCTCCAACAATGTCCCAGGGGACCACCCCCGGCACATTGCAGTTTGCTATGGCTTGGTGAGAGCACCACTCCCGCCAAGCCATACCAAACACTGCTTCACTTTCAGCAAGCAAACGCAGAAAAAATGCTCTTGCTTGTTGAAAGTGGAGTAGAATTGCTTTTGGACAGAGGGATCTGCATGTTCAGCAGTTCCCTCTGTCCAAAAGCAATGCTGGCTACCGCAGGACACGGGGAGCCAGGATGGATCATGGGGCCCTTCAGACTCCCCCTGTGGTACACAACAAAAATGATTGGGTGCAATGGGTGAAACCCCGAAACTGGTCCTAGGATACTTGTCTCCAGTCCAGGGAGAACCTGGCCTGGCAGTTCAGGCTGGACTGTTCCCATAGGGACCATGATCAAGACTGATTTGCATATGGCTGGGTTCAAACTGGAATGGCATTGGGCACAAACAAATGATGGATTTAGGCCCAAATCTCTTTACTGGGTTGAATGTATGACATTGTTCTGCATTCTTTCCATCAATTGTTCTTTTTGCATGGGTAGGAACAAGGCACCCAGTATAGAGGCCAGGCCTCTTTATTAAAAAAAAGAAAAAGCTTCGCCGGAGGCCCGCCCCCTTTCTGAAATCATGCCTCCTGGCAGTGGGATGAAGTCCCCTTGGCTGCTGGAGGTCCTTGTGGGACAACAACCCATCCTGTTACCTCCAGTAAGGCCCATACAGTGGGATTGCTCGGAGGTGTTCAGAGGCCACACACCCTTTCTCCACCACTCTGCAAACCTACCTCTCTGTGCACTGCTGGTGGGAGGGATGAAGTCTCCTTGGCTGCTGAAGGTCCTTGGGGAAGAACAACCCCTCCTGTTACCTCCAGTGTGTCCCACACAATGGGGTTGCTGTGAGGTGTTCAGAGGCCACACACCCTTTCTCCACCACTCTACAAAAACACCCCTCAGTGCACTGCTGGTGGGGGGGAGTGGGGGAGAGGTCCCCTTGGCTGTTGTGGGTTGTTGGAGGGCAACATGCCCTTCTGTTCCCTCCAGTAAATCCCACAGAGTGCGATTGCTGAGAAGACTTTAGAGGCCCCATCCCCTTTCTCCACCACTCTGTAAATGCACCTCATGGTGCACTGTTGGTTGGGGGATGAAGTTCTCTTGGATGCTGAGGTCTCTTGGGGGCCCAGAAACCCTCCTGTTACCTCCAGTAAGTCCAAAACAGCAGGATTCCTGAGAGCTGGTCGGAAGGCCCCCTTTGTCCACCACTCTGCAAACGTGACTAATATTTTAAAAAAAACATTGCAATTCACTTAAAAAACCAAAGGTTACAGGGACGTTATAGTTAGGAAATAGATTTTTAAAAACTTTAGAAATTCACTAAAAAAAAAAACAAAGGTTACAGGTTTGTTATAGTTAGCAAATAGAATTTTAAAAAACTGAAAATTTCACAGAAAAAAACAAAGGCCACCGGGACGTTAAAGTTAGGCTCAGATTTCACTCGTACAAAACCAGTGAAATTCAACAGTTATAGTTACCAGAGCTAACTATAACTTACAACCCGGCAATGCACTGCTTATGACCTCACATATTACATCACTTATGACATGGTCAGTGACATCTCTGATGACATCTCAAATGGTATCACTGATGACATCATCCACAGAACCACTCACACCCTCATACAACCTCTTATACACCCGCTCACATACCCATTCACAGACCTATACCAGTACTCACACACCTACTCATTCTGCCATAGATCCACTCACACACCCACTCACTCACTCGTACAGCTACTCACACAACCTTTCACTCACCAATACAGCCACTCATACAACCAGTTACTCACCCATACAGCCACTCATACAACAAGTTACTGACCCATACAGCCACTCACATAACCTCACTCTCATCCATACAGCTACTCACACACCCACTTATTTACCTACAAAGTCACTCACACACCCACTCACTCACCCAATGAGCCTCTCAATACAGCCACTTGCTCACTCATCAAATCTCTCACACACATGACTACTTACATACCCATTCAAACATCCGCATGCTTAACCATACAGCCATTCACACAGACACTCACTTTCCAATACAGCCACTCACACACAAATTCATTTAACGAAACACCCATATAGCCACTTACACACCCAGTCACTCACTCATACAGCCATTCAGACATCCACTCACTCACCCTTCCAGTCACTACACACCCACTTACCCACCCATAGAGCCACTTACACCACCACTCACCCACCCATACAGCCACTGACACACCCACTCACTCACCAATACAGCCACTCACACAGCAACTCACTCACCCAGACAGCTACTCACACACCCACGTATATACCCATACAGCCACTCACACACATATACACACAAGGATACATACAGTCACACAGCCACTTACATGATATATATTAAAAGTAGTATAACTCTTTAGTAGTACACCTAGTACACTACTTTAACTTTTGTAGTACCTTAGTATATGTGTTTAACAGTCATAAACTCTTACAAAATACTTACACACACTGGATGGTGTCATCAGTGATGTCATTAGTGATGTCACTTACCATGTCATGAGGGGTGGGGCAGTTCCCTGCATCACTTACATTTCAGTGAGTCCCTGATCTCCAAGAGGTGTGTCCCCAAGTCCTGTGTCCTTGGCTGGCATCAGAGTGCACTTCTCTGCCAAGAAAGGTGAAATCCTGAAGTTTTGGGCTCTTTTCTACCACTAACATTCCCATCTGCGCCAAGACTCTTCCACCTAAGACAAGTGCCAAACGCGAAGATCCAGTGAACTTGACTCTGCACACTACAGCAATCACCAGAAATGCAAGATCTGCACTTCATGCTCCAGCGATGACCATCCAAGACACCAGGCCTGTTCTTTGCACTGTAGTGATGACCATCCACAATGCTCTCCATGCAATCTCCTCCACTGTCCACAAGTCTCATCCCATTAAATTTACTGGGCTTGAATCACATACAACAAATTTGTGTAAATCCTCAAAAGAGTCAATTTTTACCGGTACAGGTGCAGTAACTCAATTTGGCATCAATTGATTTGCGACTCCTACAACTTGGATTCTTTCTCCTTAGAGGAGTGGGTTTGGAACTACCGCTGTTCTCACAGTGGAAAGGGTAGCACCAGTGTCAACAAGAAATGAGTCCCATTCACCTTGCCATCCACATAGGCACCACTCCGGTCTACCTCTAAGGATGCCCCAAGAACGCATTACTCCTCCCCTCTCAGGCACCGTCATTGTGACAGGTCTGAGTCTGTGTCATTCAACTGGGTCAAAGAGTTATGCTGAGACACATTCTGATTTACATTTGATCCTACATCATTTTGAAACCCTTTATTGGAATTGTATTTTTCAACCTGACCATTCGTTTGAGGCATCGAGGCATCGAGGCTTGGGATGCATTTTGATTTTGATTTTGTCTGGCTTTTGGCTCCCACACTTATGTCATTTGCATGGGAAGGTATACCCTTAAGCCAGTCATCAATTCCATGAGAAGTAGAACCAGTTTGTCCAGCAAATGCTCATCTTGACCTTCCGTTCTAGCAATCGGAGTAGAGTGAAGAAGGGACACTTCAGAATCTGGCGTTCTCAACAGGAGAGTATTAACTGTACCAACAGGAGGGAGGGCGTAGAGTTGCAAACTGGCGGCCATGTTGGAAGGACATAGACTCCTCAATATAAAGCCCAGTGAATGGGGTTACCGAGTCATATTTGCCCAGAAGGGTTTATCTCATGTTACTGACAGAAACTAAGTGTGAGGAGTATGAGAACGGTCTTAGCAGAAAGCACCCATCTCCTGGGGGGTTGTCCATGTAGGAAGAGTGATGGTGGTGCCAACATGAGAGCCATCTTGTAATGGAATTTAAAAAAAATGTCGCTCTCCTATATTATCTCACTATTAATCCCCTAATATCACCACTTTTACTACTTAATTGCAGCAATTATTTGTTTGCTACTTATCACCCTAACTGTGTGGTTTGCGATATGTATATCCTGTGAGCCCTGTTTTAGACAATGTCTTCTATTGTTAGATGGAACTCC
Source organism: Triturus cristatus (assembly GCF_964204655.1). Classification (NCBI taxonomy): domain Eukaryota; kingdom Metazoa; phylum Chordata; class Amphibia; order Caudata; family Salamandridae; genus Triturus; species Triturus cristatus. The sequence continues at coordinate 565,683,466 of NC_140581.1, forward strand.
ACTGTTCAGGCAGTATAATTGATCAATGACTATGAATATGTAATGCCACTTTCTTTGATTAATGGAGGAATGCTCCTCCTCAAGGCGTGTAATCTGCTGAATGATGTTTTTATCCTTACTTTGTTCCAGGTGGAATCTGCTCCCTGCATCAAATCAGATGCCATATTGTACTTCACACCTGGCCACCCTTTTCCAAAGGCATAATATAGGGTAGGAGTATTCCATTTCTGGTCTTGATGAAATGCCATTTGACCCTCCTGGCAACTTAGGCATGAAACATGTCGACCCCACCTTATCACTTTAATTGGTAGTTATCATGGTACATTGCAACTGCAGGATAGCCTCCTCTGTTTTTACTTAGTCAGGGTAACTCTACCCCATAAAAAAGTCCCTTGGTTACCTTAGACTATTTTATATACACCCCTATTACCACCCTATCTTTCACATGAGTCCCTTTCATGCACTCATCTAACGGCAACAACTAATCAAAAGATCTCTGATAAAGAGCCCCCATGCCCATCAGGCATTGCAGCACTGGCTTGACGAGGAGCGCCCTATGATGAAGCATGACACCCTACCAGGTGTATGAGGGCCTTAAGATCTGACCTTTTGGATCCCCTGTGACCCCGGTGGGTGGTTTTGCATTTCCACCTGTCTGTGGACTTTCCCACTTACGAGGAACTACTCCCCTAGATATGTTTAACATTCTGGAAGGAGCATGGGTGTAGGACCTCTTTAACTATTTAGCTCTGCATCCCTCCTTTGTTAATATTGAAATAAAGGTTGAACCATTTACCCTAGTAGGGACAGCCAATGTGTGTACATTGTTCCTCTTTTCCCGGATTGGTACAAGGGAACAACAGGACCTATAGTCACTGGAACAGTCAAAGCATTAGGGGTATTTAAAACAATCTGATTGTTTGAATTAGGTGAATCTGCATTGCCACCTACTGGTGTATAAGGGGTGTGTGGAACTGAATCTATAGGCACTGCAGGTGCATCTGGAACTAATCACGAATAAGACTTCGTTAAACTCTGGGCTTGGTCTTCATTTAAAGGTGGTGGGCGATTCAGTAGCAATTCATTCAGAAATTCATAATCGAATTCATGTTCACTCTCTCCAGCCGGATCTAGTGTTTTTGGTTCTTCTAAATGTTTTTTCTTTTCCTTACTCTTCGCTCCCTCCTTTTCTGCCACTAGCACGGGATACATTCTAGTTCCAAAGCAAACACAAGGAGATGATGGACATAGAGCTGAATCTTTTCAAACACTCACCCCCAGTCACAGATCTGGGTTGAATCCATCATTGTTCTTTAGCTCACTTCACCAAGCCAGTTCAGACCCAGCTATATTTAAATCAGTCTTGACCCTCTGCCTCATGGGAACAGTCCAGCCTGAACTGCCAAGTCAGGTCTTCCCTGGACCGGAAACAAGCATCCTGGGACCGTTTTCAGGGTAACACCCCTCTTCAGGCAGACTAGCTTGAATCCAGTGGCAAAGTGAGCAAGGGACCCACGTCTGGGCATACCTTGCCAACTTAGGGCGAACAAAGCAACTGATGGAGCGGGTAAAACAAAATTTTGTATACCCCCCCATTCTGCATGTTTATACTAATGAGAATAATCAATTAATTATAATAAGTATTAATGTGTTTGTTTGCTATCTAATCAACCCTACTAAGGGCTTGTGGGATTTGCATTTGCATGGCTAAAATAATTTGTAAACTAATATACGTATGCATGCTAACACTAGAAAAATAGAATATTACATGGTATATGTTGCTTTTGTGATGTAATTGTAAGTTGCACCAGATGACATCATTGGGTGAGTATAAACGCTTTAAATGTCACCAATATGCTAGATAATTACACACACATAAGGGAATTATTGAGGGTTAAACATTTTATTCGTTATTTCCATGTTTTAATTACTTTTTGTGTTTGTTTCGCTTAAGTTGACCAATTTGGCCTATGATAAAATGGCCGACTCATGGACGCAACGAAACAGCTACCATTCCACGAGGTTTCCGACTAAGTGCGCATGCTCCAGGCTCCTGAACAAGTGGCCTCAAGATGACCCACACAGACTGTACCAGAACAAGGTCATGACTGGACTACTGCCAAGAGCTTTACAATGGACAATTTAAACAAACCGGATGGATCATGTCTGACAGTGTGACATCATAGTCTATGGGAAACCGAAACAGATGATCTTGACCATCCAATCAGAAGTGCCTAAAACTGACTTTTGCTACATTTTGTCATTACATTCATTATATAAAGGTGGTAGAATAGTGAGTTGTGTCGCTCCTTTTTCGTGGACCTTTTTCTTTTTCCTGACGTTATGCTGACGGAGAGGACGGTGACACTGCAGGACAGCTGTTTCCCTGAATCTTTGACAGACTACATTGCTGCCATTTTCCTGATGAACTGAGGACTCTTAGACTGATGGGCATTGATTGATGCGTACAAGCTTATGGTCCAGACCCAATCTTTGGGACTGTAGCGTGCTGCATGACGAATTGATTGACTTAAGAGGACGACTAATAGCCAGATTAGGTAACTATGATGTTCTGTGGATTGATTAAAATTCTTACTAAGAATTTGCATTAATTAGATAAAAATATTATTGATTAACAAGCAAATGTGTTGGGTTATTTATTATCATCTGAATATAAATTAAAAGGATTAGAATCACTTTTCCAAATTCAACTAAATTGATCCATCGACTAAGTGGAAGGAATATCTTGAGATTCAGGATCAAGATGTGTTGGATTAAGGATCTTTAGTGTATATTTATGTAAATAGAATTTCTTTCGATTATAAGATAATCTTTTCACGCCAACATTTGGAACATCTATCTCTCCTGTAAGCGCAGAACAAATGAGAGTGTGTGAGTGTTGGTGTTATGGGCCCCACCAATGAATGTATTGAGTAAAAGCGTTAGTATGGTATCTGGTTTGTGACAAAGGGAGGATAGGAAATTCCACGCTGGAGCACAACCACAAGGAGATCTTTTTACATTCTAGTTCCTTCAGCTATATCTGTTCTCCAAGCCTTCTGTTGAGCATCGTTCTCTCTAAGCAAACTTTACACAGCGCAAGCTTATTTCAATTACTCTGTCTGCTCCACTAAAGAAAATAACAAATCCTTTCACACAAGAAACCCAACCTACAACAATAATCCAATCCTATGCACTTCAAGTGAAACCTCAACTAGCGCGATCTCACTTCATCTGATACAATATGTTTCCTGTGTCCTGGAAACAATTGTAACAAACATAGTCCTCACTCACACACAGAATTCCCTTCATGCAGTGGTACTGCCTACGACGTCTCCTGAACAGCACCTTCGAAACACAGCAGAAAACCTACTCAGCATATGTCATACTGAGACCACCCATAGGTGTGTCTCTTAGGTCATAACGGACCCGATAACAACTTCAACTTTTCTGCATAAAGTGCATCTCTCAAACATGAACTCTAACCACTTTGCATAACCTCAAACAGCCATTTCACACAACTGTAATCTAAGCTTTAAGCATTTGCAAAGAGCAACCCTATTGATATACCACTGCATTAAACCGTCTTCGCTGTACACCTTCGTTGATAACAGCACCTAGGTCTTCTTCAACTGGACATTGGCATTTGAGCTTTGGGGCTGGATTAGGCAGTATTTGAATAGGGAGTTTCACTAGGGATCTTGGTAGGGACACCCCCATAACCTAAGTTCTGCGGATGGATAAACCATCCGACATGCTACCAGACGATACTGCTGTAGCACCACTGGGCCCATTTACTTTTGATCTTAACTTTACCTGGCACTAAACCTCAGAGTCATTTAACTTGGTCCTCCGATAGATCTTGAACCAGTCATCCAGTGAGGACCAGGAATTGGATAACTGACCTATAAGCTAGTAATTAGATTCATGTATATGACTCTCAAAAGTACACTATACAGATACAGAATTATTACAGCTAAACCAAATCTCCTGGAGAACTTTAGATGAGCCAGGATCATGCAAACAAGTAACTTAGTTAAATGCTTTACAAAACAGTAACATTAGGACCTCTCTATTAGAGTTCCCATCCCTCATTTAAACTATGGAAATGCACAATCAATTACTAGAGACTAGTCATAGAGAGACAGAAACAGGATTTATAAATGGTTAGATTTATCATTATTTAGGAAATAAGATACACCGTATCAGCCATTAAAAGTTAAGAGTACAGAATCATCAAATGTATCTCTTTAGGCCATCAGTTACCAAAGTTCTAGAAGGAAAGTTCAGGAAAGGACATGGATCATGTCAGCTCAAAGATTCTCTACCATGGGGGAAAGAAGTTTGGGAATAGCGCACGCAGCGTATTTACCAGCCAGGAGAGCCTGCCAGTCCGATAGTTATCTCTCAGTCCGAATAGGAAGTAATCTGCATGGGAAAGGTGCAAAAAGAATGAGAGCCCTCCAATCATCAATCCAATAGATATTATATTTTCAAAGTTCCGGGGTGGAACCTTCTAGGACACCTCATCAAATCAGACCACTCAGTCCATTGGTCAGTGCGTCTTGGATACTTGTCATGAGCGATAAAGAAGACACATTTTTCAGGAATATAGGTGTTTCAGGTTACATAAACAATCAGATCATCCTGTAGAGGTGGACTTTTAAACAAAGATCCTTTAACAAAGCACATGAACAAGTTCGAAAGGGCAGTTTCCCCAGGCAGATGACAATATTTGCATCCTAGAGTCCTTGTAAACCCATGAGAACTCCTGAAACAGGATACAGTTTCAATACATATGTAAAATTAATACATTTTCCAATGGAGACAGATTAGAAAAAGAGAAAAGGAAAAATATTCATGAACAAGCTAACAGGTCTATTTGAATTTCGACTAATATAAGCAAGAATTTAGGTATACAAATATGCATTTTCATTATTTATTATGACATTTAGATATGATTTACAGTGTAAATATGTGCTTAAAGTAAATTAGTCCATTGTAAATGAAATTGTGTAACTATAACGTACTACTGCATTTCGAAAGTACCAACATGTAACTTTATCTCAAAATCTTAAAAATAAATTTAGTTTTAAGCACAGTATGATTATTCTGCGAACATTTTAGAGAGGGACAATTCCAACAGCATCATCTTGCCGAATTTCCCACATCAACTCTGAAATCTGTGCCAAAATATTGGCTAACGGTCTACTTAAAACCCTCTCACATCTGATCCACCCAGATCAATGTGGGTTATGTGCCCAACAGAAGTACCCGGCATTGTCTCTGAAGACTACACATAGCCTTGACCCACTTCTCCATGCTTGTGGACCAAGCCGCTCTCCTACTTCTAGATTTCAAGGCCTTTGACTCTGTAAATGGTGTAATCCTTGAGGAGGTAATGAAAAAGGTGGGTTTGGGCCGTAAATGTTGATAGTTTGTTTGGCTACTGTACTGCCGCCCTAGGGGCGAAATCTGCATCAATGGGACCCTCTCTGTCTCCTTTGCAGTAGGCCAAGGCACGAATCAAAGCTGTCCTCTATTCCCTCTCCTATTTGCCCTGGCCATTGAACCTTTGGCAGCCTGGATACAGTGCCATGCACAGAATTGGTGATTTGACTGGGAGGCAGCGACTGAGGACTGCATCGTCCTGTGTGCAGCTGACATTCTTCTCTTCATCTCCAGACCTTACTGTGCATTTCCATAATTCCTTCAGATACTCACCCTGTAAGGAGAGACATTGTAATTGTATATAAACTGGCCCAAATCGTTACTGGTCCCTCTGTGGGGAGACCAGCAAGTGACAACCTGGTTACCATGCTTCACAATCCGCAAACTCCGTTTTTGCTACTTAGGGATTCACATAGTGCTGGAACCTAAAATAGATCCTTAACTTGAAGCCCCTGATGGCTCAGCTCACAATGGACATGGGCAAGTGGGCACCACTTTCTCTCAATATCCTAGGGCACGTAGCCCTGTTCAAAATGATTGTGCTACCTTGAATGTTGTACACCTTATAAAACTATCCATTTCTGATTCCACATGCCTGGTTTCATACCCTACTGGCCAAGATATGGGCCTTCCTATGGCTTAAGCCCTCCCGTATTGGATATCTTAAATGTGCGTGTTCACCCTATGGTGGAGGGATGGGCATAGCATATGTCCACCTCTATTATTGGGGTGCCCACCTATTGGTGGTCAATGAATGGTTGAACAGAGACCGGAGTGACCCACCATTCCATCTGGGAGTGCCAACCATGATAGTGGACACTATTAGAGGTATGATTTATGGGTAGGCTGTCCAGTTTTAGGTTTAAACCTATAATAACTGATAAAACCCCACTGAAAGGGAAATAGCCCTCACCAGTGTAAATATACAAACACTGAAAAATCACCAGTATAATAACAAATTAAATGCCATTCAAAGAAGGGAAAAGGAGAGTGAAAGAGTCATTTTGTTCTTTCTGAAGGGGCCAATACAATATAACTTTGTTATACAAGCTGAGAGCAAGAAAGACTGGGCTAACAGTATTCTGCTTGAGTTTTGTTGTTGAGGGATGTTACTAAAATATTGTTCCTTCTTCCTTTTGCTTTTTGCAGTTTTGTGGTCTTTGGTCCAAAGATGCAGGTGTAAGAAGCATGTTTTAGGTCTTGTTTAATTATTTTATAAACTGTAGAGAATCAGGAAATATCACAATCACATTTGATATTTTGGCTGCGTTTGATTCTTTCACTGATAGGTAAAATGTCTGGTTTCATAAGAATCTTTCCCAATATGTTAGTTAGGAAAAGTGAGGAAACACCGGGCACAGTGTATATAACTTGTAGACCACATGTAGACTCCAAACTCAACAATTGTTTGATGACAATACAATATCAATAAATACATGCATAAAAAAGAGGGGGGAAACAAGCTAATTATACATTTCTTTAATATGTTTATATGTTTTTTTATGATACAAAAATATTTTTTTTAATTAATTAAATATATATAAGCATGCCCAATAATGACAATGAATAGATAATATTGGTATCCACATGTATTATCTTCCTAAAGATCCATGATATAAATGTATGCAGATGATAATGTCATCAACTGGAATTCATTGAAATATACATTTGCTACAATACATAACTCTCTTGATTAGGCATTCTCTGGATTAAATCAGAATAATGGATACTAAACAATTAAAAAGTAACATCTTGTAAATATCCAAACAATGTTCTTTCACAGGCGGTTTGTAGACACATCGCATTTCGGCAAGGCCTTCGTCAGCAACCCGCTCAAGGTTGTATACTACATGAAGAAAATTATTTGAAAGAATAAAAAATCAAAATTAAGATATGGAGTCAACATGTCTATTTTAAAGTCTACAATATTTACAATCAATATACAAATAAATAATGCAAAAAGATCCAGTCTGAGGTTCCCGTACTCATGCAGGGCAAACCACTTGTGTGTAGATATATACCTAAAGAGACCAATGACTTTTTAAACTCTAACAAAACTACAGAGACTGTAGCTATGTATGAATTAAAATTATTTTTATTACAACGAAGCATAATTGAATATCGACCAACTCTCAGTTTAAGGGCCTCAGACTGGATCCTTTTCATTATTTATTTGTATATGGTCTACAAGTTATATACACTGTGCCCAGTGTTTCCTCACTTTTCCTAACTAGTATATTCCCTGCCTGGGCTTTGTATTAGTTTAGCAGGGGCCCGTTACTTTATCAAATCTTTCCCAATATGTGCCATCACATTTACTCACAGAGAATTGGTAAAAACCCTTGATATATCAGCCCCCAGTTTCTAGTGAGTCAGTATTGATAGGTGAATTGCCAACTTCTCAGGATTTAAACATTCAATGCAAGGTATAGAGACAAGTATATGTGAAAAGAGTGCTATCGCCAAGCATGTGGTATAGAGGTGAAAACATGACTGGATGGAACATGGAACGCACAGTGGCGCAACGAAAGTTGAAGGGTCCCCCTGCAAGGTACACAGAGGGGCCCCCGCTCCGGATTTAATCTGGAGCTCTCCGGTGTGAGTACAGTGCTGAGGGGGCCCCCTGCAGCTCAGCGGTCCCCCCACACTGTGGGGGATGCGGGGGCCTGTATTACGCCCCTGGGAATGCAGTTTCACTTGGAATGCTCCTGCAAAAAGGTTCTTTCCAAGTTCAACAAAGATTGGAGGGATATTGTTTGTATTTGCAGTGATTCAGCTACGTACATGAAAAAGTTGTGTGATGACCTGTCAAAATCGATGCCTGAGCTGAAGTGCTTCCTGTGAGAGATCCTTGCAACTTGTTAGATGGCATGCTGAGAGCATCTTTACAATCTTCAGAGTTAATGAAGAATGCTATTGACTTTTTAGTCCATTCTGGTGCATTGTTTTGTTATGCGCGGGAACTAAAACTCAAATATTCCTCATTTTGTGCTTTGTGGGGCATCAAAGAAATAGTCATCCCAACTGTGTCACTTAGCTGATGGTTCTCAGTCCAAGGGGCTGTGAATGCTATATTACCCATGTGTCAACCGTTTATACATTTTTTGCTCAGTGATGATGCCAAAATAGTGATGTGAAAAAAGTACACCCTACTGAATTCTTAGATTTTTACAAGAAAACATAACTTTTGTTGTGGACATAATAAAAAAAACTAGAGTCTGAAAACACCCTTGTCTGCCAAGTGTTCAGCATAATTGGTGTAGATGTGAAACATCTCCTTGAGAAAAGGCTGGGCGACACCTTTAGTGGCACTGCAACATGTTCCATGTTAGAGTGCTTGCCACTAGGTAAACAAAGCAATGTTGAAGAGCAATTCAGGAACTTTTATTTTACAATGTATGAGAAACAGCTTGCTAGGATTCATAGAAATGTCCCTTCACCAACCATGGTATTTGAAGTCACTGAAACCTCACTGTGGTAGACTGCACCATGGCTAGATCCCTTCAGTAAAGGGGAATGTTCTCCGTAGTTTCAAAAGTGCTGCTTCATTTTTGACCGCTTCAATAACTCGGAGGGCACAAGCGCCCAGTTCAACGCAAATGCTGCATAACCTGCCCAGAGAATCGCAGTCTTCAAGTGCACCAGTACAGGCATGGAAAGCTATGTCAGTGGCCAGAGTTAGCAAATTGTGTACTGACTGTTTTGGCATTGCCCATCTCAAGAGCCAGTGTTGAGAGGGCCTTTTCACAGAAAAAAGTTTACATGGGAAGGAAAAAACAAGTGCATACGACCAAAGACTCACCGAAGAGTTATTGTATGGTGTACTACAATAAGTTTGATTTGGATCTCATATATACTGTACATACACTGTCTATGTAAGATGCATTATCAGTGTAGAAAGCAAGCAACAATAAAAGCAAAATGTTCCATAAACACCGGAAAACCAATGTTTCTGTTGTTTTTAATGGTGTGAAAATGTATAAACACTGATAACCACTGTTTTTTTAAGGTATTGAAATCACTTGAACACACTGAAACCCCCCCCCACCAGAATTTACCAAAAATAGAAACTGAAAACACGAAAGCCTATTTATGGGGACTCCTTCCTGAGCCGACCCGGTTAGTTCCTCTAACATGGCGTTTGGTGCTGAAATGGATTGGCTTGGATAAACGGGTCACGCTGGTAGATGAACAATGGCTACATCATTCATTCTTTTTGGTTGGGTTCAGAGGATGGGACAAAACCTTCATCACCACTATTCGAGATTTGTTGCAGGGATCCCGTATTACATCACTTTAGTCCCTTCAGATGAACTACACCCTACACAGGTCCCAGTTCTTTAGATACCTACAACTCCAATTTTGGTCTGGGAACAAACTTAGCCATGACCATGGTTGTGCTGGCACCAAAATCCCTCCAAACCTTGACATTCATCTCATTGATCTTGGGCCATTGCCTGTACTTCTCCATACTTGGAGGTCCGGCAGCCAGGGTGTCAACTTCCACTCCACCCACGGACACTACGGTGACCTCAGTATACCACTTTGATTCCCCAGGGACAATTTCCAACTTCATATTTACACTAGCAGTGGTAATGGTTTGCCCAACAGTGGGGTCATTCTTGATACCAGCAGAGTCTCCTCTTTTGTGTCCTGGCTGATGACAATCAATACACACACCAGCCTTCAAGGGTCAAAATTCTTTCCCTGGTACCCCCTCCCCTCCCCTTGGATTGGGATTGGTCTTGGTTCTCCCCCCTTGCCTTGGGCTGTCATGGGGCCCATTTTGAGAAGTCCTTATTATTTGTGTGGCCCACTTCTTTCCCTCGAAGAAGGGCATGACCCTCCTTCTTAGGATAACCCCAATGGGACTTCTTGGGTCCAAGCTTGCTTGAAGTCAATCCCGTTTCACAACACCCTTACGGAAAAAACTGCTTCCCTAAGCCCATAGATTGTCTGTGAGAAATGTAGATCATGATAAAGTATGGTTCTTTGACCTCACCTAGTAATAATTACACAAATCCTTATCAGGTCCTGTCAGGATCGTTTGTAAAACCTTAGATCAGTCTTGGATAGCTGTGGCTGAGATATCAGTCAGGCATTATCAAAGGAACAATTGTGAAACATTATGGACAACCAAAAACAAGGGGGCGTGGTCGGACGCTGAAGAAAGTGCTCCACTGGTCCCCCAGAGAAATCCAGTTTAAACCTTGACATTGTGGCTCTTCCCCAGGCCCTGCAACACCCCTGTCTAGCTGCTGTTGCTGGGGCCAAGATTAGTGCTGATCCAGCAGCGCTGTGGCTGCACGGCCAAGATCACAGCCTGCTGTGACGTGCTCTGCGAGGTGTGCACACATTGTGATTAGGACACTGGGCGGTGGAGGCATAGTCGGCTCCTCCTGTGCCTGACCCTGAGAGCAGGTTCAGCTTCTGAAGCAGCTGGGAGGTCTCTGGCAGATCTGAGTGGGGCCACCAGAGGACAGGCGTGTGAGAGTGGGTACGGCTCGCCTTGCGACCGGTGCCTAGTGTTGAGCTGGGCAGGGTGAATCAGCCTTTGAAAAGCGGAGTCTCCATTGGTACAGGTGCGGCCTTCGGAAGTTAGTACCTGCAGAACCTGGAATTACCTAATAGGCCCCCTTAAAATTGGTGGAGCCAGGTGCAGAAGTAGGAGATTTTCACTTGGCCCTGCAATGTGACGCAGGCACAGGAGCCACATCTGACATGAATGATTCAGCTCTAGAACACCTGGGATACCTAGAGTTTTGCCTTGTGGGCCGCTGTTGGGGGTGGAGGCACTGGCCTCCTGTGGACCTTGGGACTGAGCTGACACTGAACTCTCTGGCAGTGGACCTTGTGGTGGCAGCGGTGCCCGACAGAGGCTGAAGGACCCTCCCCACCATTCTGTTCTCTTTCTCTGCTCCCACCTCCACCCTGGTCTCCTGCCTGTCCCTGCACCAAGGCCATGGACAAGAATCCGGGCTCCTCGAATAAAGGGAAGATAGGCGAGTTCACCAGGGGTCCTGAAGTCAGAGTTGGAGCTTCTACCACTGAGGTTTTTGGTCGGTCCTACAGCGTTTAAGGCATTCCTAGCAGTAATCCTGCAGGCCATCAGGGAGTCCAGAGAGGCTCTGGAGCTGCAGATTGGTGAAGAGGGCACTGAGGTCTTCCTTCTGTGCCAAGGCTTGCAGAAGGTGGCAGACTACACAACCGAGGCCAAGGCTTTGATTTCCAGTGTGGAGGATTTATTTATTTATTTAAACAGTTTTATATAGTGCTGGCTAGACCCGTAGGTATCAGAGCACTTTACATAAGGTCAGCAAAGTTACAACAATAATAACAATTAAACGTTACATCAAATAAATGAAACACTTTAACGTGAGAGAAGGAGAGACAGTAGAGAGGGCAGAGGGAGAGGGGGAGTGAGAAGGGAGAGGGTGAGGGGGGAAGACGGAATAGATAAAGGTAAGGTCATCCCAAATACCGAATGGGTAGGTGACGGCCAAGGACGTAGTCCAAAGCTGGTCTCCCCTATAGCTCTCGAGGAAACTCCAACGGATATCGGTCAGACAGGTGGAAAGAAAGGTGACTAGGCAAAAGCAGAACGGCAGAAATATGCTGAGGGGGAGACAGGGAGAAGGGGAGAAACTGTGCCCAAGGTCCAGCTGGGCAGGTGACTGTCAGGGGATGAGCCCAGTCCAATCTCTTCATTAGCTGAACAGAGCAGCTCCACCGGGCATCGGACATAATGCTCAGATTCCGCTGTCAGGAAAGAGGTCATGTGTAAACAGGGATTGTCAGATTAGAGCAGGGGTTGGGGCCATGGAGCAAAAGAATTGTAGAGGTCCTCTTGAGGTCAGACATAGTCCTGGAGGGGTTGAGAAAGTAAAAAAGATAAGCAAGGAGGTAGAAGTCATCATTGTCTGGCATGTTGGGATCAGACATCCTGGGACCCGTTTCCTAACCGAGAGAGTGCCGAGTATAATAGAGCTTTGTGGGGAGGGAAAGGTCAGACTCCCATTAGTTCTAAACAGGGACACAAGATCTCCCCCGGAGACCCTAGGCCCTCCAGTTGTAGCGTAGACCCAGAAAGCGAGTAGGGACACATCACCCATTACGGTGGGCAGAGCAGTGGGAGCCGCCATTTTGACTTTCACAGGGGGGAGGGAGGGTCCGCTCACCTCAATCTTCAGCAACAGGAGCCACTCCGGGCAAAATATCAGGCGCGTCCGATGCGGCCGAGAGATGTTTATCACACAAGCGGACTCAGGCAAATGGAGGATCACCACAAGTCAGGAAGAAGATGTGGTCAGGTCAAATGAACAGGGCTGAGCGCATCGAGTAACTGATCGAAATACAGCTGCGGGGGGATGAAGCTGGAGGATGAAGTTCACTCGGTGGCCAAGGAGGGGCGGCACCTGCAAGAGGTGTATGCGGTCCTGGAGCAGAGGGCAGAGGACTCAGAAAGCTGCACTAGGCGTAAAACTTGCACATTGTATGAGTCCCATAGGGTGCAGGGTCCTAAGCCAGAGCAGTTTTTCGCGACCTGGTTCAATTCCTGGATCTCCAAAGCTAGTTTTTCCAACTGCTTCATCCTGGAGAGAGCTCACAGGGCCCTTACCCTGATACCCCCTCCAGGTGCCCCTTCCCCACCACATTATTTTGTGGGTCTTGAACTACCTAGAGAGGGATGTTCTAGTGAGAATGGCTCGGCAGACACTAGACCTGAAGTGCAACAACCATAAGGTCATGATGCTTGGGGGGGGGGGAAAGCGGCCATTGGACACCTGAACACTCACCGTCCCCCCAAATTCTTGGCCCTGGGCTCTCAAAGGTGCAGGCTTCTCAGCTTTTATGTCCATGCATCTGTAACAGGGAGTTAGCCAACTGACTCTTGGAGCCGCTTCCTCATTTGGCACACATGGGCAGCTTTTCCACAAGTGGGGCACTGCAGGCACAGTCCTCTCTTTGCTAGTTCACAGGTTCAGCAGACGCAGCCCAGACTTTGGTGCAGCCTCTCTTTGCTGGCTCCAGGGAGCAGCAGGGCAGCCTTCTTCGGTCTTCCCTTCAGTACAGACATGATCTGCGATCTGGGTGCCAGGGGCGGCACTTTTATGCTCACTACTAGCTAAGGGGGTGGTAGTGTCTAACTAGCCAACAGGCTACCAGTTCCCCTCCTGCCTAATGATGACTTCCTGTGAAGTGTGGCATCTTGCATTCCCAGGGTGCACTATTCTGTCCACTTCCAACATGATGAGACCCTTCTCTCAGTGTGTCGATCTCTCTATCTCAACCCAGAGGTGTGGCTAACTTGAGGCTATACTACCCTTGAAAAACAGGTTTGACAATGGCTTTTCCCTCTCTGTCTAGGAAGCCGGCATGCCTGTTAAACAAAACAGCAGCCCATTTCTAGTATGACTTCCAATATCCCTTTGAAGGCTGCTTCTGCTTTTCTAGCTTGCACTTTGGGCTTGTATCCACTCTCTGGCCATCCTGCAAGGAGGAGGTCACACCTCTCTCCTTTCGGCTGGTCCTTTGTTCTTCTTCCTAAGAGTCATACTCAGCTCTCCCCAAAAGGCCAGCAGGCTGTCTCGTGGACAGCAGCTGTATGTAACCGAAAACGGCTACTGAACATCTTTGGATAACATAGTGGCTAATTTCTAATGTTGCCATTTGTTAAATAATTACATTAATTTAGACTTGAGCAACAATTCGGGTTTAAAGCGATGATTCATTTGACACCTTGAAGTACCATCTTTAGTAGTCCCATTTAGAAGTTAACGCTGCTGAGTTGTCAGTATGTACCTCTATACTTGTCAATGTGGGATTTTTTTACTGTCAGGAAGTGTAAAAACACGTGCCCTTAATATAATGCACCATCCCTTTAAGGCCCAATAGGCCTACCTTAGGGGTGACTTACACATATAAAAAAAAAAGGTCTGGGCTTTGCTAACGGAGGAAATGGCAAAGTCGATGTAGCAGTTTAAAAACCTTTCTTCCAGTCTGTGAGGCAGACTGGGCATCATGATTTGTTTGGTCACATTTATGGTGGCACAATCAGTGTTGTAGTTTACGAGGCACACTTAACTTACAGGCCCTAGATACCCCTGGCACCATATACTAGGGACGTATAAGTAAGATAAGTTAATATAATTTGGATAAGCTGATTAAACATATACTTTTAAGGGTCAGAGCACTGACACTGGGGCCTAGTTGATGAGTACCAGTGCTCTTTCAGAATCGAAAAAACCAGCAGCATCCGTAAGAGGAAGAAACAAGGAGAAATAGAAATATTTCTCCTCGACACACCTCCCCTGTGAAGGCATAATTTTTGGGCACATTCCCAGGTCTACCTGTACTGGTAAATCTGGGAATGCATCAAAAACCATGAGAGTTGCATGGGAACACCCATGCAAGGCCCATGGAACGCCTTCCCTGGGCAGAGTAACGCAACACAGAGATTTGTGCTAAATTACGGTATTCCAGATTTTTGAAGCCACTCAGAGCCAAGCAAACTGGCTTTGCATGGCTTCAAAAATCTGACAGAGGTTTGCGTAAATCATGAACCACGTTGCACGCTGTAAACACAATGCATGCCTCTCATAAATATGCCCTTAACTATTTAATATGAATATCATTCATACTATTGGTACCACTATTAACGGTCCTCCTAATAACATCATTCCCAGAGGCAGAAGAAAATTCCTGGAACTTCCATTTGTACCAATGTTTTTTTTGGCTCAAGGTGCACTACATCAGTGTAGCTGAATAAAGTGGAAAATATTTGGGTTGTTGTATTGTATCTGTATTTTTTCACAGAGACAAAAGCATTTGTAAATGGTTTGTATTGGAATTGAGCATGCTGAAATAATTACCGGTGGCCTATAGTAATGGAAATAGTTCAATTTTTCATTTTGTTGATGTTTAAATTTGGTGTGCTAAGCATAGAAATCACAGAATGCACCAGTGTAAAAACCAGTACTTCGGATTGATTTATGCATTTTCATCTCTAAATTGTGTGCTATCTGCTGGCCCTGCTACTACTTTCACTATTATTTCATCAGATATAATAATGGTAGCTACAAGTATTTCTACTACTGTTAGTGCTGCTTCAAGTGCTACTGGTATGATGGTACTATTACTACCTTACTAAAACTACTGTTACTAGTACTAGTTTGTCAGACTGTATTAGACATCTGTATTTTATATGCTTACATATGGCCCTTAGAGGCAGCTTTGTATGTACAATGGTCGACATATGTTCACAAAGTTTCTGAAATTAATTCCCACTGAAAACACAGAGGTAGCACTAACCACTGTTGACACACTACTATGGTATACATTGCTCTGGTCAGTACCATTAGGGTGGGGACTGAGAATGCCAAAAACCTGCTCAATAAGTGAAGAACTGGGTCATAATACTGGAAACCAAGCCGGCGTTGGAGAACTAGATGAATGCAGTTTCAAATGTTTGTGTCTATCATCTCTAACGTCTGAAATGACTTATACTTTATAGTTTTCTAAACACTGGATCTTGGCCGCAAAAGCCTTTGTGTAATCTCATTGGTGTACAATACTGTTAAGAATGTAAACACTTCGTAATGTATGGAGTATAACGTTTATTAGATGCAACAAGCCACCTCCAGTGTAACTTCACTCAGCTGCTCTGGCTAACATTCCACCTGTCAGAGCTCATGGATATTCCACACAAGGAATAGTGATGGGGAGCAAAAAGGGAGATACCAAATACATACATGTCACTACTATTACATAAAGGAAAATTATAACCAATAATTATAAAATATTGCCCTAGGCTGCCGAATCATCATGCAGCCAAACCCAAGCCCTGACATCCTGAGACTTGCCATCAAGAGCCCTAGGGGAGGAGACATTTTAGACTTGTTCAACGTCTATATCAGAGGAACTAAGGGGGGCAACCCATCGCCTACTGTCACGCTATTAGAACAAGCTTCATCTAGCTGCTCGTCCCACGCAAGAATTCTGATCACAGGTGACTTTAATTGCACCTCTGAGCTCAGATGACATGCTGGAATTTGAAGGTGATGAGAGTAAATGGGCTGTCCCTCCACTTAATATACCCCCTGTCAATAGATGGACCCACTTAGCAATCCAGCTTAATGTGCTCACCACAGAGTTCAGTCTTAGGGCAGCCAATGGTAGAACTCGTTCGGACACCCAGGGGGAAAACACTTTTAACAGAGTCAGCTGTCCCTCACGCATCGACTACATCTTAATCGATGTAAAACTTTGGGACAAAATGACTGACATGCTTGTGGTTATCACGACTGACAGTGATCATAACCCTCTATGTATGACCATGAAGATCCCGTGGGTTTTACCATCTCACCCTCAGACCAGTCAGGCCTCTAACTCTACCACTGATGTGGTCCCCTCTAACTGCAAAATGTTCTTGAAGTGGCATAAGGTTTCTTCGCAAGATTCCAACTTAGCAAGCATCCGGGAGGTCTTATCTATGAACACATTAGAGCTCCAGGCCGCACTCACGGACACAGGTGAGCGGGCAGCAGTCCCCATCATTCACTCTCGTACAATAGAACAATTGAGTTCTTATTTTCAAGCACCTAGCAAGCCTAGCAGACCATGTGCTCCCCAAAAAACCAGCATCCATGTTATACCAAGAATTGCAGGCTCAAAAGACAGGCCCTATCCTTAGCAATCAGAAGTAAGAACTGCCCCTTGGTCAAAACGGCTAGGAAGGAATACAGGGCTGCCCTGCACAAAGCAAAGATCGAGTGGGATGAACTGCACTGGCAGGAATTGAAGAATGCTAGCCTTGGAAAAACACAAGAACCAATTTTGGACTTTAGTGAGCCGGGGCAACAGCAGAGAATTAGGCACTCCGCCCCATCACATCACAATCCAAAACTGGCATGGTCATTTTGGGAAACTGTATTCCGCTACAGAGGACGGATGTCTGGAGGAGCCATGCAGCCCCATAGACATCTCTCCATCAGGGAATGCAACCGAACCCTTCTCTCTGGTCGAAATAGAGGCAGCAATTAAGAAGTAAGTCCCTGGACCAGACGGCCTCCCAGGAGACCTATTTCTCGCCGACCCCAGAGGTGGGTCGCGTTACATCCAGCTACTGATCAAGGCTATAGCCGCAGGTTGCCCAGTCCCAGAATCCTGGAAAGGTGCAGAGGTTGTCCCGATCTACAAAATGGGTGCCAGGGAAGATCCCTCAAACTATAGGCCAATAAGTCTGATCGATGTAATGCAAAAGGTGTTAGGCAGGGTCCTCTTACAGAGAATCCAAACGTGGTTCAAAGAGGAGGATGTCCTTTCCCAATACCAGGCTGGCTTTAGGGCCAGCACCGGAACGATCAACCAGGTATTTAGGCTAATGCTTATATACTGGAAAGTTCTGGCGATTGGCAAGGGCAGACTTTACCTCGCATTTATTGACCTGAAGACGGCCTTCGACCTGATACCTAGGACCAGGCTATGGCAGATCCTCAAAGATATGGGCATCCCCCCCAATCCTTAACTTATTGATTTGCCTTCATGAGGGAAACTATGCTCAGGTGAGATGGGGACCCAAGGTCAGCTGACAGAGCAGATCCCCATTGGCAAGGGAGTCCGCCAGGGTTGCGTCATGGCCCCCACCCTGTTCTCTTTATATTTGAATGGGGTGGTGAGCTTCCTCCAAGAAGATCCTGCAGACGCCCCAACCCTGGCGGGCGACAAAGTGCTGACGCTCCTATTAGCTGACAACACCTTGTTGGTGTCTAATACCCCACCTGGGCTACAAAAACTTATGAATTGATACCAATCTTTCTGTGACTACCGGGGCTTAGTCATCAACACCTCTAAGACAAAGCTTATGGTTTTTAGCCCCCATTAATCTTTTAGGATCAATCTCACACTGAATGGTACCCCCCTGCAGAGAGTCAGCATCTTTGAATACCTTGACATTCGACCCTCAGACAAAATGCATTGGAGGCCCCATTTAGCCAAAATGCTTATGAATCACAAATGCGTGGTTGGGGCTCTAACCAAAGAACATCGCTCTTCGTATAGCAGGCCAGTATCCCCGGCCCTTGTGGTTTATGACGCTAAGGCAGTTAGCTCGGCTCTATATGGAGCTGAGCTATGGGGGTTTGAGAATGTAGAGGAGATCAGTAGATCTGAGCATACGTTTTTGAGGGATTTGGTGATGCTCCCACGTAACACCCCACTAACACCCCTAATGCACGATATGGGCAGGCAGTCATCTAAAGACATTGCCAACCTTTGCCCACTGCTCTTTTGGGCTCGCCTAAGGCATACCCCAGAGCTCACCAAATATGCCACAGCTCTAACGGAGGTGATGACTTTAGATGTGGGCCACAGGCTTAAATGGATATCAAATGTCAGAAAAACAATGACACTACTGGGCCTTAAAGAACCATGGGACACCCAAACTCCTCCGAGCAAGGCAGAGCTCACGCGCCTATACTGGGACTGGAATGATAGCCAGGAGCTTAGTAAGCCAAATAGGGGGGCACTAACAGACGAATTTCTTAATTTCAAGCAGACCAGAAGTCTCGAGCATTACCTGGATGTAATTCAGGTCCCACGAGATAGGGCTCTGTATACTTAATTTAGGTTTGGTTCACTCCCTATCAATGCATTAACATTGAAATGGCGCTCAGCTAAGAATACAATAGAAGGTTGCCCTTGCTGTGGAGCCCCACTGGAGTGTGTTGCCCATGTCATGTTCGCTTGCCCAGCTTATAACAACGCAAGGTCTAAATGGCAAAAACCAATTTGCAGAGACATGGGCACCCGCGACCATCGGGCTGCTTTGCATATCATGAAATCCGACCCAAGTGTCCTCTTTTCTTGCGGGGTGGCTAAATTTTTAAGCCATGCTTAGATAGTCGGGCATAAAGCCCTGTGTAGAGTAACATAATTATAGGCCTGGGGTGACACTGGAGGCAGGTAAAAAGTCTTGAGATGCCACATTCACTAAACCTCAGATTACACCAGGACGTCACTTTAACCCAAAAAAGCCTCTTCAGATTGGTAAAGCACTGGCACTTCATATAACCCGTTGAGACAAATTGCTATTTTTTTATCTTCTCTTTTTTTTCTTGTTTTTAATCCATGTGTGCATTTTATGGAATGAACTTGCAGAAACTCGTATGCACAGCTTTTAGATAACTGTGTTTTATGCTTTGTGGTATAACATGATGTCCAAAAACACTGTGTCAGCACAATTTTTAGCCAATTTATGTATTCAAAGACTTATTTCCATCGATTACTCACTTTTATTCATTGTACAATTGTCGAACAATCCTTTTATGATACATGTTATCAAAATAAACCAATTGAATCTGAATCTATAAAGTATTAAAGAACATTATTACATATGTCCTTCCTATAAAATGAACTGTACAAAAACAAGGAAACAGAATCTAACATGGAACAAAATGTATATAGAATGGGAACAGAAGGAGTCCTAACAATGATCCTGGGATTGATATATACCAGAATATAAAAGAAAAGTACTATAATTTACCTAATAATGTAAGCCTTGTGCCATTGAGGTATTTTCCGTAATCTGGTTGAAAAGTAGCTCCCATACCGGTTCTTATTGTTTGCAGTTGACATAGCTTGATCATGGAGATGTTTAGGTGTATCAGAACACTTGGACACCCTATCCGTTCTCCATGATTCTCCATCATCCAACACCACTACCTTGTTAAGTACACGTGTTATTCTCTTGGGCCTCGAATAACAACTTCTTTTTCTGCTATGCAGGTTGGGAAGTTTCACTACTACTCTATCACCTACCTCCCATTTCCTTCCGGTTACTCCCTGTCTTTTGCAATACCGGGAGATGTACTCCTCTTGGTGTTGCCTGACACGTTCTCTTTCTACCCACATAGGATGCCACCACCCAACCAATTGGGCACTAATTTGGTTCCTGGCACTCTACCTTTGAATGACATAAAAGTAGAGACTCTTGTACATGTGTTGGGCAAAGTATATTAGGACCATAACATTTCATGTATGGCTATCTCCACTGGTTTGTTTGAAGTCATGAAGATAACTTGAATAAAAATGTGTTCATCTCTACTGAAGTAAACTCTACCCCATGGTCTGTTATCAACATACTAGGGATACCCTTTGGGAAAATGTGTCAGTTCGAAAATCTATCAGAACCTTAGTAGTGATAGAATAAACCATTTTAGTCACAATCCAGTGAGAATGATAGCCTACTAAGACTATCAAGTCCCTCCCATCTCTTGTTGTTTCTTTAAGTGGTCCGATAATATCCAGTGCCAATTTGTCCCACGGTTTATCTGGAACCTCTAAAGGTGAAATAGGGGTATTCCTGATCATCTTGGTTTTATCACTAGAAGCACAACTCACATAATGTTTTACTTTGTTCTCTAATGTGTCCATACCTGGGAACCAATAGAGAGCTCTTGCTTTACTCTTGTTGTAATTCCTTTTCGGGTGTCCCTCATAGGCTAAGTCAGCAATCCTATCCCATAAATCTCTAGGTGGGATCACTTTGTTGCCTCTTTTGACCATGTTACCATCAATGCACAATTCTTGCCTGACTCCCCAAAAACTTTGCAGATCCTCCGTCCAGTAAGACTGTCTGTTGGGCCACTCTTTGACTATTTCATCTTTTACTTTGGCAAATGTTTGGTCTGCTGCCATGCCCGCTTCCCATTCCTCCTTAGTGATACCTGGAATATCAAACAAAAGAACTGGCTTTTCTAGGTTGCTACGAGAAGATTTTTTTTTTTCAAGAGGCAACCTAAAAAGACAGTCTGCTGTCAGATTCTGATTCCCTGTGACATATTCCATTTTAAAATTGTATCCTTCCAGACCATTTGATGAAAACAGAGAAATAAGGGGTTTGTGGTCTGTTTGCAAAGTGAACGGTAGGCCCCACAAGAATTATTTTAAGAGTAGTATGGCCCAATAGCATGCTAGTGCTTCTCATTCTACAACAGAAAAATTGGTTTCTGAACCTTTAAGGGCATGGGACGCAAAGGCTAAAATATGTTCTTTGTTATCCACTATCTGCGTCAAAGTAGCTCCTATTCCCTTCGTGCTTGCATCTGTAGTTAAGATGGTCTTCCGTTTCACAACAAAATTACCCAAACTAGGTACAGTTACAATAGCCTGTTTTATCTCATTTAAAATAGGTTGAAAATTGTCATTCTAATCAAAATGGCACCCATTCTTCAGTATTTCCCTTAATGGAGAAACCTTGTCTGCAATTTTTCAAAACAAATTTAGCCATTTATTCTACCAAGCCTAAAAAATATCTCAGTTCCTCCTTGGTAAATGGTTGGTGGCGCATCTCGAACTGCCTCCAGTAGATCAACTTAAGTTTTAATTAGGGGTGGGCGGAAAATTCCGTTCCGCCAGCGTAGCAGATAAAGCCAGCCACCCCGGCTCACGGGCCCGGTCCTTGCTTCTGAAAGCAGCCAGGCCGGGGAGTGCCTCCCTGGGCCCCGGTGGACCCCTGTCTCCAGTGCCCGGACCATCGGCTGGCTTGCAGGACGGGGGGCTCCCGCACCCCGGGCCCTGCCGGACGGAGCACAAGCCCCGGGCCCAGCTTCAGACCCCTAGCCAGGCCGGGGAGAGCCTCCCTGGGCCCCGGAGGGCACCCTTTCCCCAGCGCACGGACCCTCGGCTGGCTTGCAGGACGGGGGGCTCCCGCACCATGGGACACTGTGACGGAGCACAAGCCCCGGGTCCGGGCCCAGCCTCTGAACCCTAGCCAGGCAGGGGAGAGCCTCCCCGGGCCCCGGTGGACACCCTTCCCCAGCGGCTGGACCCACGGCTGGCTTGCAGGACAGGGGGGGCTCCCGCACCCTGGGACACTGGGAAGGAGCACAAGCCCCGGGTCTGGGCCCAGCTTCCGAACCCTAGCCAGGCCGGGGAGAGCCTCCCCTGGCCACGGTGGACACCCTTCCCCAGCGCACGGACCCTCGGCTGGCTTACAGGACGGGGGCTCCCGCACCCTGGGACACTGGGATGGGGCACAAGCCCCGGGTCCGGGCTCAGCTTCCGAACCCTAGCCAGGCTGGGGAGAGCCTCCCTGGGCCCCGGTGGACACCCTTCCCCAGCGGCTGGACCCTCGGCTGCCTTGCAGGACGGGGGGCTCCCGCACCCTGGGACACTGGGACGGAGCACAAGCCTCGGGTCCGGGCCAAGGTTCAGAACCCTAGCCAGGCTGGGGAGAGCCTCCCCATGGGCCCGGTCCATGCTTCTGAAAGCAGCCAGGCCGGGGAGAGCCTCCCTGGGCCCCGGTGGACCCCTGTCTCCAGCGCCCGGACCCTCGGCTGGCTTGCAGGACGGGGGGCTCCCGCACCCCGGGCCCTGCCGGACGGAGCACGAGCCCCGGGCCCGGTCCCAGCTTCAGACCCCTAGCCAGGCTGGGGAGAGCCTCCCCGGGCCCCGGTGGACACCCTTCCCCAGCGCCCGTACCTTCGGCTGGCTTGCAGGACCGGGGGGCTCCCGCACTCTGGGGCGGAGCCGCACCCTGGGACGGAGCTCCAGCACCGGGCCCAGCTTCCGGACCCTAGCCAGGCCGGGGAGAGGCTCCCCGGGCCCCGGTGGACACCCGTCCCCAGCGCACGGACCCTCAGCTGGCTTGCGGGACAGGGGGCTCCCGCACCCCGGGACGGAGCCGCACCCTGGGACGGAGCTCCAGCACCGGGCCCAGCTTCTGAAACCTAGCCAGGCCGGGGAGAGCCTCCCCGGGCCCCGGTGGACACCCGTCCCCAGCGCCCGCACCCTCGGCTGGCTTGCAGGACGGGGGGCTCCCACACTCTGGGACGGAGCCGCACCCGGGGACGGAGCTCCAGCACCGGGCCCGGGCCCAGCTTCCGGACCCCAGCCAGGCCGGGGACAGCCTCCACGGGCCCCCGGTGGACCCCATGTCCCCAGCACCCGGACCCCCGGCTGGAACCAAGGAGGGTTAAGCCCAGGCCACGTCCTCGCCCCGACGGCCTGCCCGGGAAGCCCATTTTTATCGACTATTAAGCCCCCAGAACTCTGAGGAAGGACAAAAGTTGGAGACAGCCCGGCCGGCCGGCAGGCCGGCCATCTGGTCACCCGGCCCGCAGGGCCATCTGGTCGCCCGGCCCGCAGGGCCATCTGGTCGCCCGGCCCGCAGGGCCATCTGGTCGCCCGGCCCACAGGGCCATCTGGTCGTGCAGCCAGGCGACCAGATGGCCAGGGACCACCCAGCCCCCCAGGTGGCCTGGGAGGCTGCCGTGCCCAGTCGCCCTTGCAGTCCGGCGAGGGTGGCCAGGCACTCCGAGGCAGCCGCTCGGGAGGGCTCCTTCCCCGGTGCTGTTCCCTGCGCAGGAGCGGCGGGAAGGGGAGGCAGGCCATCTGGTCACCCTGCCGAGCAGCGAGGGACTGTGGCCCCCATCCCCGCACCCCGGTGGGGCAGGGACGAGAGGGGGAAGCCCCCTGTGGAAATTTAGCTTGCAAACTGAAAATTCTCTGCGCCATCTTGTCTCTCCCCAGCGCGACACACAGGAAAGCGCACGGCAGCCATTTTAGGCACCCTGGTCTCTCCCTGCTCATTGCCGATCGCCAGCGCGTCCCCCTGGCGCTGCAAGCATCCCCCGCGCGCCGGCCACCCCCGCTCTCTCATACACGGGCCATAAACCCTCTCCTTCTGCGCGACCCTGCCATGGAACCACATCCCACGCCTGACCGACATCCCATACATGGTCATGCATCTCTTTGATAACTCCCTTCCTCTGCGCCCCATTGTCCGAACCGATCCCAGGCTATCACCTAGCCCTGCGGATGCAGTTTATTGCCCCTACTGTAAGGGAAACACCCCACATCAAAGGGATTACAGTAGATCAAAGCCCCTACCCCCTGAGACCCGGCCGGTCGCACACACCCCCGGGAATTGGCGGAATGTCCAGCTGTGTGATAGCCATCTCCTACTGTGGATGGGGTGGGGACTTCCTCTGTAGATATGTGTGGGAACGAGCTTGAAGTGGGGATTCCGAGGATGTTCTTTCATGTTCCAAGACAATCTCAAGAATGTGCCATGTATGATAACTCTGCAATAAAGTCATAAACCTGTGTATAAGAGGCCAGGCCTCAGAGATGCAGTTAGAGCACCTCGTGACGATACCTTGCTGTCTGATCTGATGTGTTCTGCTCCGACGGAATAAAACTTTGTTTCCTGCCTTCCAGTCTCCGGCGCCTGCCTCTTTATTGGTTTAACATCGAATGGTATAAGAGGCGATTACCGCCGGGCAATACTTGAAAGGTTATCGACTGAAACTGCCGCTACCGTTTAAGAATTGGCGTCCCAAGCGTGGGGCACATCAGCGACACGTGGATCCAGTGGGAGAGGTCCTGACGACAGAGTGAACGACTGCAACGATCGGGAGAGCTCCTGCCCGATAGACCCTCGTCTGGCAGCCGATCATCCGAACTTCACTGGTTCCGAGCAGACCTCTCTCGAGTGATCTACGGTCCTGACTGGGAACCATCAGGAGTGCCGCGGCAGATACGGAGAGTAGAGGACGATCGGGCGCTGGAGGCGGAAGACGAGAAACTGTCCACGCGGTCCGGGTAAGGTCGTGAAACACGACAAATTGCGAAATAATTGATTGATTGACTGAAATACTAGTATTGCTCATTGATTGTTCTCTTTGAGATATTCGCTGTCTACAAACGGGGAGGAGTAGAAATACTCTCTCTCTCTCCCTTTGCAGATAGTGAAGGGTAGGTAACGCAGACTTTTGTCCCCGTTGTAACCCGTCGTGCCTATCTTTATCTCCCCACTGATTGATTGTCCGAACATTGATTGTTTTGAAGAATAGTGCTCTTTGAGATATTCTCTGTTTGCAAATAACGTAGAATAGAAATATTCTGTCTAGTCTTTGCAAATAGTGAAGGGTAGGTAACGCAGACTTTTGTCCCCGTTGTAACCCGTCGTGCCTATTTTTATCTCCCCATTGATTGATTGATTGTCCGAACACTAGTTGTTCGATATTGGTTCTTTGGAGGTATTCTCTGCTGACAAATAACGAGGAATAGAGATATTCTGTCTAGTCTTTGCAAGCAGTGAAAAGATAGGTAGTGCTGACTTTTGTCCCCGTTGAAACCCGTCATGCCTATCTTCTCCCCACTGATTGGTAGTTGGTTCTGCCCGGACCGCTTATTAGAGGTGGACCATCCGGCTCCACTGGAAGGCACCCCTAATAAGGACATGTTCACTAAATATGGACTAGTCGCCGTAGCTTATAGCAAGCTATGGCATAAATATACAAGGAAGGACCCCGAGAGTCAGTGGCCACTGATGAGATCCTTCGACGACCATAAGATAGAAATGCTAGAAATAGCTCTGCGTAGCAATAAGACGACGCCTACTATGCTTGACAGTATCGGCAATATCGACACCTTAAAGAACACAGACAGGCCACCAAAGCAGTAACCCCCATAGCGACTAAGCCCCAGGAAGGAAGGACTGATACCATGATGCCCATCAAAGAGGTCGCCCCCTACTGGGTCCCCCCACGAGGTCAGAGAACACATGACGACATCAACCACCAAGATGCGAAGGGAAGGGTTATATATAATTGGGTCTACCAGCCATGGGACCGACAAGATATTTTGACCTTTAGAAAAACTCTAACCGACTTAAGAAAGAACCCGACTGCCTTCTACACCGAACTAGGTACAGCCTTAGGCTCAACAATAATGACTTTAGCAGATATCGACTTGTTCTTCGGATTATGTCTGCCGGCTGATGTGTGGAAGCAAATCCGGAAAGTTGACCACGCTGAGCCGTTCGGATATACCTGGGTACAACTCGATACCATAGATAAACAGCGAGAACCGGGACAGAAACCCCCGAAAGCCATATTGGAGCTCCCAGACAAGATTGTACAGAAATTGAAGACTCTAATCCCAGAAAGAAAGGTAGACTGGTCGATAGTGACGGCTTGTCGCCAGAAACCCCAGGAGGATGTGTCTGAATACTTCTCTCGATTCGAGACTGTGTTTTCCGATTATAGTGGCCAGGACATGACCACTGCAACCGGACATCACCTCTTTGTCCAGAATTATGTGAAGGGTCTGTCACAAGAAGTCTCCCAGAAGCTACAGACCAGCGAGAGTAGTTGGGCAGCCTCCAAACCCGCAGCAATCCTCCAGATGGCCCAATACTACGAAAACCAAAAGAATGAGAACGATAGGGCGTCAGAGAGGAAGAAAAAGGAACTGAAGGAGAGGGTAATGATAGCACAGTTGCAAGGGGTGACCATAGGAAGGGAACCCCCGAAAGGGAATTACCAACCAACCGCCCCTAGAAAGCTACCCCCTAGAGACCATACCCCTGCACCCTACAACGGACGGAGAGACTTAGATGGGAACCAATGTGCGTTCTGTAGAGGGTTCGGACACTGGAAATCCCAGTGCCCGGTCCTTCTGGAATTGAACAAAAATAGGGACCCCAGAGACACAGCATATGACCCCAGAAATAGAGGACAGGGACGAGGGTACACGAACGACGCCATCAACGACAGGCCAGGCAGACCAAACACCTTTGATCGCCCCCGACAAAACCAGTGTCAGCAGTCCGACTACGAAAGCACCCATGACTTCGCATAGGACCGCCAGGGGCAAGGGAGGGATCCAGTCGAACTCCGTGTTGACCAGCAAGGTCCTTACGTCACTGCTAAGGTCTTGGGCACCAAGTCTCCATTCCTGGTAGATACTGGGGCGACACGTAGTGCGTTATCTAAACGACTGATTCCTAGGGCACCCTTGTCTGGCTCACATGTAACCTCAATAGGCTTCGATGGAACGCCCTCCACTAACCCCTTATCAGCACCAATCTCCTTTGACTTAGAAGATAACGCCACTGACACGACCTTTCTACTCTCCTCCAACACCCCCGATGCTATTATGGGACTTGATTTGCTAAAACATTTTCGAGCTACCATCAGATGCTCCCCAGACGGAGTTCGAGTCATCCTGCACGATAACCCAGATCTGTTCAGACCTTGTCACACACGGCGTATGCTCTCTATAACCGATGCTGACCTGTCCCTACTCGACACGTTACCTTCACATCTATGGGCTAAAACCGACTCAGATGTAGGGCGCATGGTGATCGACCCAGTACACATAACCGTCCGACCGGACGCAGTGCTCCCAAAGCTTCCACAGTATCGGATATCGCCCGAAGGCGAGAAGGCATTGGTGGAAATCATCGAGTCCCTAGTCGATGCAGGAGTGGTAGAAGAAGTAGTCAGTAATGTTTGCAACAGCCCTATCCTACCCATTGTAAAAAAGCAAGGCGAGGGAGACGAGAAAGCATACCGCTTTATTGTTGACTTACGAGAAGTTAACAAAGTAGTCATACCTCAGTACCCCGTGGTCTCAGACATCACCACCATCCTCACCCTGATTCCGTCCACTGCCACCACTTTTACCGTTATTGATCTCAAGAACGCATTCTTTTCCATCCCCATCCACCCAGACAGCCGCTACCTGTTCGGTTTCACTTTAAAAGCCCGTTCGTACAGATTCTGTAGGGCACCCCAAGGCTACACTGAGAGTCCCAGCATTTATAGCCAAGCCCTCAAGAGACAACTAGATGCAGTCCAACTACCCGATGGAGTGGTGTTAATACAGTACGTCGCTGACATTCTTTTGGCGGCCGACACCACTCCATTTGCCGTCACAGCCACCATTCACCTCCTCCACTTCCTCGCGGAAAACGGTCACAAGGTCTCCAGGAAGAAGTTGCAATTCTGCCAACCCCAAGTGACATATCTAGGCCACCTACTATCCAAAGACGGGAGGAAACTTACCCCTGACCGAATTCAGACCATCCTAGAAACCCCTGTTCCCAAAACTCAGAAGCAAGTGCGGTCTCTAGTAGGCCTCACCTCCTTTTGTCGACAATGGTTGCCCAACTTCAGTCTTATTGTAAAACCTCTGCTTTCCCTGCTGGCTAAAGATGTCCCCTTCCCCCTCCCCCTCCCCTGGACACCCGAATGCCAATCCTCCTTCAAAGAATTACGAGACGCCCTCTGCTCGGCCCCAGTCCTAGGAACCCCAGACTACACTAAACCTTTCTCCCTCTACACCCACGAAAGGGAGGGATGTGCGTTGTCTGTCCTAACCCAGTCCATAGGCCCTAAACAACGCCCTTGTGCCTACTTCTCTGCCACTCTTGACCCTGTAGCCAGAGCTTTGCCCGCCTGCCTTCGAGCAGTAGCCGCCGCTGCTGTCTCTATCCGGCAAAGTGAGGGGATCGTGCTCTCGAACCCCCTCACAGTATTGGTACCCCATGCGGTTGACACCCTCCTGAACCAAACCAAGACCCAACACCTGACTAGCGCACGACTGACTGGTTACGAACTAACTCTGCTTGCACCCCACATCACATTGAAACGATGCACCACTCTGAATCCAGCTACTCTACTACCTCTCCCTGACGCTGACCCCAATGCGTCCCCTATACATGACTGCGTGACCCTCACCGACGAACAGACCAAGAGTAGGATTGACCTCCGGGATACTGCCTTCCCGGACCCTGACGGAGAACTGTGGGTGGATGGCTCATGTATCAAGCTCCCCGACGGCACCACCTCAGCTGCCTATGCAGTCACCACAGCCCGAACAGTTGTTGAGACAGCCCGCATCACACAGCGATCCGCACAGGCAGCGGAACTAATTGCTCTCACACGAGCATGCATCCTGGCAGCATGGACAACTGCAAACATTTACACAGACAGTCAGTACGCCTTCGGGGTAGTTCACCACTTTGGGCTCTTATGGAAAGAGAGGGGATTCTTGACTTCCCATGGCACACCCATCCTGCATGGAGATCTAGTCTCTGCCCTGACCGAAGCAGTCCTCCTCCCCACACGACTGGCTGTGATCAAATGCCAGGCACACAAGAAGGTGATAGACATTATAGGACAGGGAAATGCACTAGCTGACATTACTGCCCGAACTTCAGCCGAGAGTAGGTCCACGACCCATATGTACGTGACCAGGTCACAAACTGAGAAATGGAAGGATGCTAGGGAAACGATTAGGGATATCCAACTAGCCAGCACACCACACGAATTAACTGAATGGGCCCGGGTGGGATTGAAGGACGATGACGGTTGCTGGCGAACTAAAGACTCGAACAAATGGTTGCTACCCGACTCATACTTGATCCCCATGCTGACCATGGCACACTCCCCTGCACACATAGGGTCTGCCCCCATGATCGAACTCATCTCCAAAGTCTGGCACAACGACAAAATCCCAGACTCAGCCAAACGTCTGGTCCAACAATGCCTGGTATGCCTCCAACACAACCCTGGGAAAGGAACTGCTGTACCCCGGGGAGGGTTTGGGGTTCCCAATCACCCCTTTGAAGTCCTACAAATGGACTATGTCCAGTTAGAAAGGTGCCAAGGTTTTAAGTACGTACTTGTCGTTGTGTGTGCCTTCAGCAAGTGGGTGGAGGCCTACCCAACCCACGACAACACCGCTATGACTACCGCAAAAGTACTACTGAAAGAATTCTTCCCCCGATACGGCCTTTGTCGAATTTTGTGGAGCGATAATGGCCCCCACTTTGTAGCCGAGGTTATCCAACTCATCTTAAAGGGGCTGGGTGTGAAACAGAAATTCCACGCGGTCTTCCATCCCCAATCTGCAGGCTTGGTTGAGCGACATAATGCCACATTGAAGCTTAAGATAGCAAAAATAGTTGCCACCACAGGACTGAAATGGCCAGACGCTCTCCCGCTAGCATTGCTATCAATGCGTTCCACCCCCACTAAACACCACTTAACCCCCTACGAGGTCGTTTTCGGGCGGCCCATGAACCTTTGGACTGCACCAAAACCAACATCCATCCACCACGTCCCGGACGTCCTCATGTCTGACTATTTGTATAACCTAACTAAAACGTTGTCTGTTATCCATCAGCAGGTGCTGCAAGCCATTCCCGATGTTTCCAGGGGCCCCGGGCACGACATCCAACCTGGCGACTTTGTCTTAGTGCGTAACTTCCAGCGCACCAAGAGTCTGGAGCCCCGGTGGACGGGCCCCCTGCAAGTCCTGATCACCACCCGAACAGCTCTTCGAGTGGAGGGGAAACGCAATTGGCTGCATGCACACCACTGCAAGAAGGTATCACCGACCCTGACGACCACGGACAACATCACCGCCCAAGAAGAACTTCTGGACAAAGACCGACCATCCCTGAACCGCCGCCCAGATACGGAGACACTTGAGCTAGTGAAATATCCCGATCCCACCGTGCCATCCAAGGAAGGATATAACTTGCGACGAAAGGAGAGAACTTCGGCTAAGCAGACCACAAACTAAGTAGAAATCTCAGAGCGGTAGCCTAGTCACCTCAAAGGCCACCAGGAGAGAAACTAAACAAAGTCTGTGGTTCTTCCCGCTACCAAGTCTCTTGAAGATGATGTAAGCGCCCGACATGAAGATGATGGAGGCAACCGGACGTCCGAAGATCCACTACAAAAACCCAAAGACTGACAGAATGCACAGCTCAAAGACTATTGCACTTTTCATTACCCTTCTCTTTTGCCTTCTCCTCATGGTCACCTTCTGGATCATGGAGGAGAGCACACCCGCTCATAAGACATTGCTGACCACCGTTCAACCTACCACCATGAAAGAACACCATCTGATCTCACTTTCACCCCAACTCCGAGAAAGGCGTAAGGAGTTCTGGAATAACTCTTTTGTGCAGTTGCTCCACCAACACAATCTTGCCGCCAACGCCACTAATTGCTGGATCTGTGGATTGCTACCACATGCCACTGGACACTCTATCCCTTTCATCCCTTCACCTTTTTCTGTCCATGGTTCCTGCCTCGCCTGGCTAATCCTCCTGCAGGAAAGCTACAGGGACAATGCCACTTCCGGCAAAACTGTGTCGCACTTCTACCATGGGTTCTGGCTGAACAAAACTGGAAAAACTTCTGCCCCCTTCTGCCCTCTGAGATCAAACACTTCCTTTCACATGGACATCCCTGCCAAAGAACGAGTTGAAATGCAAGTGTTCAACAACCCAGCCAGACCCACCTTCTCTTACCTCCGGAAACGGACGGCCGCCACCCTAACAGTGGCCCTATCCGTCATCAACATCACTGGATTTGTGTGCCTCGAAGGCCTGGGGGCGCAGCTGGTGGGCCACAGCTCCTGCCTCATCACCCGAACATTGGACTCAGTTGATCCACCCTCCTTTGTTGCCTCCCCGAATATGTACTTCGTCTGTGGTACTAAGGCCTACACCTGGCTTCCGAAAGGTTGGGGAGGCACCTGCTACATCGCCTTTGTCCTTCCTCCGACATATGTGGCTCCAGCAAACCATCACCGACAGAAACGTGCCAAAGACATTGTGCAAGCCGACTCCACCAGAGCACAGTTCATGGACGCAGTAAAAGGTCTTGTTCCACTCTGGGGTCCAATGGCAAACAGCCGTGCCATCCGCCACTTAACCCAGGCAGTCGAAACGGCGATGAACATTACGGCTGGCATCCTCGCCAACAACACCGCCGAGCTCCAGGCCGTCCGCCTAGTGGCTCTTCAGAACCGCCTCGTTCTAGATGTGGTTCTGGCTGATCGTGGAGGAGCATGCCGCATCATTGGGTCCAGCTGTTGTACCTACGTACCGGATAACTCACCCTCAGTCTACAAAGCAATTGAACACCTCCACAGACTTTCCGCAGAGGTTCATCAGGAGCAAGAAGAATGGTCACTGGGGAGTTGGTTTTGGGACACTATTAGAAGTTGGGGATGGAGGCTGTTTTCATTTATCCTAATACCAATTGTGATACTATGTGGATGCTGCTTGGGGATTCAGTGTCTGCCACCTTTATGTTCGCTTTTTATGAACTGCATCTGCCCTAAGACTTTGAACTTTGAAGCGGAACGAATGAAAGCTCTGTATGAGATGGAAGTTCGTAGTATTATGGGGATAGATCCGAACTAGACAAGCTTGCGAGACATGTTAAAAGGGAGGACTGTGGAAATTTAGCTTGCAAACTGAACATTATCTGCGCCATCTTGTCTCTCCCCAGCGCGACACACAGGAAAGTGCACGGCAGCCATTTTAGGCACCCTGGTCTCTCCCTGCTCATTGCCGAACGCCAGCGCGTCCCCCTGGCGCTGCAAG